>NW_027204492.1:53984033-54586533 GCF_024711535.1 Dipodomys merriami
TCTTTTTCAGTGACTTTCTAGGTATGTGGGTTATTTAGTAGAAGGGTCCCATCAAATAACACCAACAATCTCCTTATCCAATATTTTCAACTTCACACCTCCAAAATTTCTATTACCATATTATATAACAAAACAAAATCCATATATCAATGTATGGAAACTTTATAATCATCAATTGTCTGTAGCACCTACCACAATTAAAATGGAGCATATCATTAGAAAATGGAAAGAATATATGCAATAGTGGAAATACATTGTTTCCTTGATTCTAGACTGGGTAAGACCTTGCTCACAATAATAAAAATGTCAGAAGACTTTATTTATTTTTCTGAATATTGAATTCAAATGAAAAACATAAAAACAAATACATGAATCACAAATGGGTTGATTTCCTTAGGGTACCTGAAATATTGCAATTAATAACATAATTCTAGCTGTTCAGGAGGCTGAGATTTGACTCAATTCAATGCAAAAGCAGGCTGGAAAGATTGGGAAACTCATCTCCAACTAATCATAGAAAAATGAAGTACAGCTGTGGTACAAGTGGTAAAGTGCTTGTGGTTAAAGTGGTAGAGTGCTTGCCTTGAGCAATAAAGTCTAGGGACAGCATCCAGGCCCTAAGTTCAAAACTCAGGACTGTTGTGCATGTGAGAGCACACACACACACACACACACACACACACACACACTTGTGCATGTGAGAGCACACACACACACACACACACACACACACACACATACACACACACACACACACACACACTAAAAAAAAAGAAAAAGGCTAATTAGAGCAAAAACCCCTGAGTTCAAACCCCCATATTGGCATACACTTACGCATACACAAATTGGAAATTTGGAAAAGAAGGGATTAGACAATTTATCAAAAAATAATGAATATGTATGTAAACATCTATGATATTTCTAATGTTCAAACATCGTACAACGATACTATAGCATATTCTAAAATTTGGGAAATTTTTATTAATTTGACAATAGTTTACTTAGCCAGAAGCTGTAAGTATGTTTTTTCTCAGTCTCTGATATTTTATCATAAAAATCTTATCAAAATGGCTTAACAGTATCTGAACACCTCTTAAAATGATTTGGTCAAACCTGATGGATTATGCTTGTAGTACCAGATATTCAAGAGACAGATATGGATGGATGGCTTCAGCTTAGAATTCAACATCAACCTGAGCATAATAATGAGATTTCATTTCTATTAAAATTAATATTTTAATGTTTGTACATAAATATCACATATAAGTATATTCACTACTTATTGATCTAAAACAGAATGTTATAATTTTGTGCCAAAATTTAAAGGAATACATTTAGCCAGGTTCTGATGGTTCAGGTCTGTAATGCTAGCTACTAATGAGTTCAAGGCCAATTTAACAAAAAAAGTCTGAATTTGTATCTATATTAACCAGAAAAAAATAGCTAGACTGGATATGTCGCTCAAGTTACAGGCAAGAGTTTGAGTCCTCTCAGCTCAAATCCTGGTACTGGCATATGCACACATAAGAAGAATGTATTAATAATAGCAAGGCTAAATAAATAATACAGAGTTATATGATAATGAATAATACAACAATATGAGTTAAATGATTATTATAGATGAAATGTAATATTGTATATGAAAAATTCCAGATAAAAAGATTAAAATTATATGCAAATCTTTTCACGTGTGAGTAGTGTTTATTTTAGATTACTTTCTTGTCACCCTGTGTACAAAACTTTCTAAACCTTACATATGTAACCATTTTTAAATAATGGTTCTTTACATTCTAAAACATTTTGTGTTAATTAAGTGAAGGGGTAAATGAAATATGAATAGAGAGAAATAAAAATAAATCTTCAATTATTTTCTAGATGTGGCCTACATGAGTAACAAAATTACAGAATAAGCAGTGGAGATGATAATGTCTCTAAGAAGCTAAAAGTCAGATTTGTTAAAGGTGAATTATAATGCAGAAAATCTGCTAGCAAAAAAATTGAAAGGTGATCATAGATACAAAAGTGGTTGGTAGTTTATCTTGAAAAGATAACTGGAAAATTGTATATCTCCTGAAATAGCTGATATAAAAAAGAAACAAATAAAAATAATCTTACAGAACTTACAAATGCTTCTGGAGATACAGTTGTAAGATCTGGGGCTTGATAAAATCTTAACAGTCATGGCAATTGCCTTCAAATGTACACAATATTCTACTAGTGTTGCTACTGAGGAAACTGTGGTTGTCAAACATTTGGAATAAACTACAGCCAAGGTATAATGTATTTATCATATGATGTGCTAATTTGAAAACAAAAATTTATAACATGACAGTCAATTCCATAGTAAACATAAATGGTAAAAGGACACCAATAGGAAATAAATGTGAGCTATTAGTTGTGGTAAAATCTAAGGTCAATTAGATTTTTCAGAAGATATTAGTATTTATTTCGAACTAACACAATTTTCACATTTATCAGAGTTTTCAAGAAAGTAATTTTCAACATGTAGATTGTCCTCCATCAACATCTGATTGATAACTTTTGGAAAAATTAAATTTCTAAACAAACACTCATGTTTTTTTGTAGGTCATGAGGCTTGAACTCTGGGCCTAGGCACTATCCCTCAGATCTTCATATCAAGGCTAGCACTCTAACCCTTGAGCCACAGCTCCCCTTCTGGTTTTCTGGTGGTTAATTGGAGATAAAAGTCTCAAAGACTTTCTTGCCCAGGCTGGCTTTGAACTGTGATCCTCAGATCTCAGCCTCCTGAATAGTTAGAATTACAGGCGTGAGCCATCAGCACCAGGCAATAACTTATTTTTAAATGTAAAATTAGTGCAAAATCTTTCAAACCTAAGGGAAATTGTGTTTCATACTGCCTGTTATCAAAGAAAAGCTAATCAAGACTTTCAAATTAATTTGACTTATTTAAAAGTATATTCTTAATACATTCACAATATTTCTTATTCAAAATGTAATCTAGGAGAATTATGTACTCATACATGCAATATTGATTTATTCAAATGATATTTGTCAAATTGGTAGATTTTATTATTTTTTTGGGGGGGGGAAGGTCCAGTCGTGGGGCCTGAACTCTGGGCCTGGTCACTGTCCCTCAGCTCTTCAGCTCAAGGCTACCACTCTACCACTTGAGGCACAGCACCACTTCTCGCATTTTTCATTTTTCTCTTTGCTTTTGTGGTGCTGAGGAATCGAACCCAGGGCCTCAGCCATGCAAGGCAAGCCCTCTACCAATGAGCCACCTTCCCAGCCCTTATTATTTATTTTTCAATTTAATTTTATAATCAAAACATTATTTTAAATAGACTCTGTAATGCACAACTCTAGATACAAAAGAATATGTCAATGTTAAATATCTCCTTAAATTATTTTTTTGCAATTTATTAGCATAGATAGATAAATAATCCAAACATCATTGTTTATTGTAATAACAAACATATTGGATATGAATGAGCTGTAAGATACATAAATGGGATATTTCATTAAGACAGGAAAAAATGGAAAGCTACAAGAAGTTAAAACTGAAGTGAGTTTTGGATACCATCCAGTTACGGAAGAAAGACTTGAGTTCATATTTTGTGAAAGAGGCTATCATGAACAGAGGCCGAACGTTTCAAGGGGACATTGTGCTAGACAATTATATGTCAGATACTGAATATAATTAGTCATTGTTGAAGCTTGTGTACTCATTAATGATGAAGCTTAAAAAGATTTCAGGATCAAACTGTGAAGGGTGTGGTGGACTATGTAGCTTAAACTATGTTACTCAGAGTATCTCATGAGACATTAAAGGATAAGCAACAATGAAAATATGAATTTTTCATTTTATTAAACCTACTTTGTTAAATATTACCAGGTGGGATAATGCAAGATATGATACCAAAGATAAAAATTAAACTCACTTAGCTTAACGTTCTATTACAATATTCAAAATGCCATGATCAAAGCAAAATATTATACTCACACTATAAAACAGAAAGAAGAGAACAAACAAAAGAGATATAACAAACTTCAGCATTGTTATATAATACTTAAGTTATTTCCACATTGTAAGTTATAGTATTATTCATCCTATTCATGTGGGTACTTACACTTAAATATGCATTATTTTACATTTAGAGGTGAACAACAAAAAAATGACTTGAACTTTAAGATGCAATGTAACTCTAAAAGAAATATTGAGAAGATAATTTATATAAGAAGTTTAAACTTGAATGACAGTTTATACTTTGAATAAGTTAAAATTTCTATCACTCAAATGAATGACCTTTGTATATCACTGAAACTTTATAGCAGTTCTCCCATATTTCTCATCTTTGCTTTCACTTTCTGAGGTTGCATTTATAAGCAGTCAACCATGGTCTGAAAATATGAAATAAAAATTTAAATAATAAATACTTATGTTAAATTGTACACAGGTCTAACTTGAGAATTCGTACACCACCTTACTCTATCGTCTCCAATATATGGATGTTTTACTATCATTTGTATCTATTAGTTACTTAGTTGCTTCACAGAGACTAGCTATTTTGTTATAGTATATTGTTATAATGGTTACATTATATTACTGATTATTATTGTTAGCCTTATTCTTTTCCTAATTTATTAATTAAACTTTATTTCTCCTATAAATACGTGAGAAAACTCATTATATATAAGGTGTGATACTACCAGCATTTTTGACATTGACTGGGAAACTTGGAGCATATCCCCTACATTTGTGAAGAGATAACTGATTTTGTTCATGTAGTCTCAGGTGGACCAAGTCTTTAGCCATATTTCCAATCTATGATTCAGAGTATAAATATGCTAATGTTGCATTATTATGGTTGAAGAGGGTTATCCTCACAGAAACTCAAAATTTTATAGTATCAATCCTGGAATTTTAATAGCCAGATAATAGTAAGTAGAATTCGATACAGTACATTTCATGTGATTTAAGAAATACATAGAGTTCTAAAAACTAGTAAGAAGGTGATATTCAATATAGATAATCTAAGTTTGTAGTTAAGTTGCAAAATTAGAGATGAATATAAATGGCACACATCACTCCACTTGTGATGTGAATATATATATATATATATATATATATATATATATATATATAGTAATTTGGTATATTCAAATCTCCATTGTTAGTATTGTAGCCTTATTACTATTACAGGTGAGTTGAATGACATTTGATATATTGAAGCATGTTGCCTTTAACTATGAGAGAATTTGAATGCCTCTATGTGAAATGCTTTATCTAAATTTTCATTGAACCAAATAAACATGAATAAGATTTAAATTGTGTCAGAAAGAAACTTACACTTTAAAATACTTCCTTAGAATTAGGCAAACTAGAATGGGACACTTTAACTTCATTTTTTACTTGTTTTAAACAAATAAGTCCATGTGCTAATTAAATTTAATATTGATTGAAATCAAAGATTAAATTTCATATGTATGGTTAGCTCTCCATTTATAATGAAGTGAGTTTTTCCCTTTCACGTGGTAAGTTAGTATAAAATTCCCTCTTCTCCTGAGTTTGTTATTTCTCATTCATTTTTGCTGGGTATATCATAGAAAAACAGAAAAATGATTCAGCATGCCTACAAGTTAGGAGTATGCAGCATGACATAGATAACTGGCTCTGTATTGAGTAAAAACTCCAATACAATCTTGGTTAGATGAGTAGTGGGTTCAATACAGATCCATTACATTGTATATTAGGCACCTTCTTCATCAACTCCCTTTCCTGTACATTTCCTCATACAATTTTTTCTTCAGTTTTTATCAGTATATTAAAAGTGAGGAATAGCAAATTAGAAAAGGCAAAGGTAACTGGAGATTAAGGTTTACTTTTGTTGTTTTATGACAAAATAATTTATTAGGAGAGTATATGAAGGTGTTTTTAAACGTTTAAACATGTGTTTACAAGTTTTAAATTGTTACTTATTTAAGTCTATACCTATGAAGCAATTTAATATTAAAATTCAATGCTTACATTTAATACCAACAGAGAAAACATGATGAGAAGAAAAATTAATTATGCTTTTCTATATAAGCAAAAAATATTGGAGGGAATTGTAAAAGAAATACATTTAAAAAGTGAAATTTTTGTTAAGTTTTGTCCTGATAGAAAACGAGGGTACAGCTCAACCTCTAGAAAACTGAATAACTATAATAGTGTAATATATCTGATTTGAAATATTAGTCACAAGGTCCAGCTTGACAAATATGTATTTGTCACAGCAAGAAATGTTTGCATCAACTAGACACATGTTACAGCAAGATTTATAAATTAAATATTCCATAAGTGTGTTTAACTAAGCAAATCATTTAAACTTAAGACAGTGCCATACAAACTTAAAGGAATGAGAACTATACAGTATTGATATACTCCTTTGTCTTAATAAACACCACCAAAATACCCCTTTAAAATAAAGGAAATCCAAAAAGGCTGTTAACAAGAAAGCATTTTTCTAAATGTACTCCAAACCACTAGAACTACAGCCAAATTCAATACCTGAAGTCTTGTTAAAAAAATCTATAAGCTGAAAGCTGATTTCTCATATTCCTCAATTCAACTATAAGAAAGCCAAAATACTAATTGTAAAGTAAGCAGCTTAAATTCTGTAGTAGGTTAGTTCAAAATGATTTCATTAAAAATGATCCAGTAATATCTTCAAGTAACTTTTACCATGTGTGGAAAAATATTTAGTAATTTGGGACTTTCTAATTAGGGAAGAAACAAATTTATGACTAGGATTAATGCATATAATAATTCAGATGAGTGTTGAATTAGGAAGTGAGGGTGATTACCAGATATGGAATATATATATATATAAATAAAATATATATATGTATAATATTGTATAAATATAAATATATATGTATTAGAAAATGTAGGGGATGGGAAGGTGGCTCAGTGGTAGAGTGCTTACCTTGCATGCACAAGGCCCTGAGTTCAATTCCTCAGCACCATATAAGCAGAAAAAGCCAGAAGTGGCACTGTGGCTCAAGTGGTAGAACACTAGCCTTGAGCTGAAGAGCTGAGGGACCTCACTCAGACCCAAAGTTCATGCCCCACGACTGAAAACAAAAAAAGAAAAGAAAAGAAAATGTAATAAATCATTGTAATACTTTCCCATGGCAGCACATTTACGTGAGAAGTGTTCCTAGTTTACAATTTTAAGTGACAGATCCATGCATCTAAGTTTAAGTTTAAGCATATGCATAGACCCAAGCACATCTGAATTCTAGAAGTACTATGTTTCTACTCCCATACGTTTTATGATCAAAATACTTTGGATGATGTCCATAAAAAGAAACCCAAAAAGATGGAAGAAAAAGATGGAGATACAATGCTTATTATGACTTACAAGTAGAAGGATACAGAAACAGAGAAAGACAGACATAGACAAAGACAGAGACAGAGATAGAGTTTGAGTAAGATGTACTACAATTGAGATGGTTCTAGCAGAACTCACCAGGGTCATGCAGATACCTTCAATTTATACACTATCTTGATTGATTCATTTGAAAGCAAAAGTCATTGGGATCTCTCCTTTTTAAAAAAATTAGTTATTTTCACAGGGTTTTCACTTTCTTTGTAATATGCCTGATTTTCTTGCTCTCTGGTTGGCTTATTGGTAGTTGACTGTAGGCCAAAATGTACATCCTAGAAGTTCTCAGTCTTGTTGTATGCTATGAAATAATGTGTATATGGAATAATATACTTGACAATTCAATTTTCAATTCATTTCACTTAAGATGCACATATATACCTCTATTCTTTATCTAAATATTTTATGAAAATTTACCATGCCACTTTACTCTGGATTAAATATTCTTGGAGAGTGGTCCTGGGGACTTAATATCATATACAACATGGTTTCTTTGAGAAAATAACTTTCAAATAGAAAAAAATGAATTCTTAGTATGCAACTTGTTGATAAGCTAAAGTCTATGTTGATTTGATACAGTTGAATTTTCTGAACCCAATGGAGAAATTCATTTTATTATAATTGTTTTATTTGTATGTCTGTAAGATAAGTGACATGCTTTGCCTAGGTATTTAACTATAATAAAAGAAGCAGAACTACTTTCTTACATTCTATTGTCATGAGAAATAGCTCTGGTAGTATATATGTAAGTATTCAATACATTCTGATTACTCACATACCAAAGGGCCCAGTATTTGACAGATAATGTTTATGTGATCATGAAGAAAATTATTTTAAAACAGCAGCTTTAACTTTTCTGTCATCTTGGTTTGGGAATCAGTGATTCACTCTGTTTCTAGGGAAGCCTCAACTTTAAACCATATTTCAGAAAATGATTAATTAAGCTTCACAGTATTTTATGACATACTCATTAATTTTTAGGTTTGTCAATGTCATTTGTTAACAATGTAATGTGAATCCAGGATGTTTTGGTTTTATGACTTGGAGCTTTCTGTTATGTGCAGTTGAAGCCAAAAGCAAAATTTAATAAAGGTAATCCATGAAAATGCATTCTTAGGGGGGAGGTTTGGAAGGGATGGGAAGGGGAAACAGAGGAGGAGGCTATAATGCCTTATAAGAAATGTACTCTTTATCTTGCCCATGTAATTGTAACCCCTCTGTACAGTTTTTTCACAATAACAAAAAGAAAATGCATTCTTAGCCAAGCTTATAGATTTTTGCATTCTGTTGATATCTAAAATCATAAGGGAAAGCTGAGTTTCTCTGTGCAGTTTAGGGAAGGGTAGGGAAGGGAGAAGAGTAAATCAAAAAGTAAACAAAACATTTAGCATAGTGTATCCCTTTTACACTTCAGTTTCCATTCTTATCTTATTATCTGAATGAGAAAATATATCCCAAACACTGGAATCACAAACAGTACAGTTCAGTGAAATCCCCAACTAAAATCTAAACCACTGCTGCACTTTAATGGAGAATGGGTAGATAATAAGCATAGCATATAGCTGTGACCACTTCTGCTTGTTTCACTTGTCACCACTATCATTTTTTGTCCAAGTCCTTGTCTAGTCAGTCAGCTAATTCAGTTCTCTGTACCCACAAGCCTTCATAGAACAATACCTCGGTTGTCTCTCTTTCTATTTACAGTGGATATGGTGGCTTTTTTATGTAAACCACTAACCAACTGACCACCAATAAAATTCCCCCTCACTTCAATTTATGAAAAACCCCTTACTAAGGCTCTACTATAATAGCTGTTCCTTCCTTACTTATACCAGTGTATCATGAAGGTTCTTACATGAACTAGTTCAATTAGTATCTCTCCTTGAGTCATGGGAACGTCTTGAAACCATAGCTGTAGGTCAAATGAAAGAAAAAATAAATACCAAGGAAGTGACATGCTTTCCTCAGCTCACTATTTGTGCTTTCAAGCCTGCTAGGGATTAGTTTTGTGTATACCAGTTCATATAAAAGTGGAAAATTGCTACAAGCATCCAGTTTTTCTGTTTAGGATCAACATTTAATAAAAATTTAATTGCAATTTTATTGATTAAAGTACATTTATACCTTACTTTTTATAGAGATTATTTCTAGTATCTTGCATTAAAATATGTAATATATATTGAGACAATAATTTTAATGAGCAATATTCCATAGACAATCTTCACTTTTCTTTGGGAATTTCCCTCACAGATAATAATAATATGCTAAGGTATAACTAGAAGAAATATTCTAATGTTGAAAGTCCAGTGAATCTTTTTCCTTAAAGAGAATCTGATGATGAAACAGTTATTTCTAATGCATTCATACTGATTAATAACTTTTTCATAAATAAGTTTCTCTACTAATTTACTAAATGTAGATTTACACTTAATGTATTTTTTAATCTGGATAGACATATAGTTCTCAAGGAGACAAAGTTAAAGATATCCATTTCTTGATAAAATCTATAACAACTGGATTTGTAATAAAATATATTGGTTTATGTGGTTGGTTGGAAGAAGTGTTATAGGGAAAGATGTATTTTCATCACAGACAATATAACATCAGTTTTTCAGTTTGATGTTTCCAACTTATTTAAACATTTACATATATTAGAGGGTCATGCAAAAAAACTGGGAAATGCATCTTTTTTAAGCATGAAAAATTGTCAAAAGGAAATTTAAATATCTTCACAAGAGGTTGTAACATATATAGAAATTATTTACAATAAAGTATTTGACACTTTATTAATAGCCCTCATAGGTGTGTACCTTTTTTCTTGGTAGTGATATTTGAACTTTAGGCTTCTCATATACTACATCTGCCTTTTGAGCCACTCTCTCAATACATAAATTATGATGTTTTCCCACCTAATAAAGTTGGTAGAGAAACTATTTCAAGATAATATACATAATAGTAAATATATATACATACTGTCTTTGCCGTCTAAAATATCTTTGAAACTTCTAAGTATTGTAATAAATTAAGAGTATCAAAACTTGTAGCACAAATAGATGGGATTATGTGCCATCACCTTGTATATGGGTGATCATTCATGCTCATTTGAGCAAGAATAAATGGTGAAAGAGATACTTGGCCTATAATTGGGTCCAATTGTTAAGTTACTAGCAACTTTCATTTCCTAGCTATGATAACTTTATCTTTGCGAGATATGAACATAAAATCTAATATGTGATTGCATAGAGGCCATCATACTAAAGAAGACATAAATCACTCCAATCTTCAACAGTCGTGGCTGAGTGTTACTGTCCAACCATCTTTACCAAAATATCAGCCATGTGAGTGAAGCTATATTAGAATTCTATATCAGCCTATTGTTCAGCTAAATTATACTAATAAATTATATCATACATGTGTGTGTGTGTATATATATAATATATATCTATAATTTATATATCTATAATTTATATATAAATAGATATAATATACTATATATAATATTACATATATAATATATATTATATATAATATATATAGTTTATATATATTATATATATATATATACTTTATTGATTTATTTTTGAGTTCAGTCGTGGGGCCTGAACTCTGGGCCTGGGGGCTGGCTGTCCCTCAGCTCTTCAGCTGAAGGGGAAGAGATGGTGGCTTATGCCTGTGGTCCTAGCTAGTCAGGAAGCTGAGATCTGAAGATCATGGTTAGAAAGTAGCCCAGGTTAGGTTTATTAAAAGAAATATATTCTTGAGCTTGGAAAGATATTTTTGTAGATATTATCTACCCTAATTTAAATTCTTTTCTATTATTATTCATTTTCTGAATCTCTTTGACTTATATAAATATATGAAGATTATAAACTGTCAATAAACAAATGAAGATTAAATTGTTTATAATTATCTGAAATTTGTGAAAGAAATAATAAGCTCTAATTTGCAATGTGTCTAAATTAAAATCCTAAAGTGAATTCACTATGGATTTTTCTACTGTGCTTCAGTAATTAAAAAGAAGAGAGAGATAAACCATAGGATTCAACACTGAGCTTGAGCTATACTTTATAATGGAGCTTGACTTAAGTTTTCATGATCAACATGGATAACAAAATACAGTGGAATATATAGTATTTTACAATAATTACATAATTTGGACACCATCCTAATGCCAGCTACCATTAGAGATTGTATTAGTACACAATCATTAGTGCTAGTTTGTACTGTATGGAACACTATTGCTAGTTTGTACTGTATAGAACACTAAGAATGAATAGCCATTTTGTGTATAAGCCTGTAAATATAAAAAAAAAAAAATATTCCCTGCTGACAATAGTGGTTTCTCAATGTCTCAAGAGAGGTATAATATATAAATATTTATAATATATAATATATAAGTATAATATATAATATATAACATATATTATATAATATAATATATATTATATAATAATATAATAATAAATATAAATATACAAAAGATAATGGCTTTAAGTAAATTGCAAGTATTCTTACTTGCAGCACTTTGATGATTTTGAAAGTAAGACATCTGAAATTTATGACATCTCAATAATTTGAGCAATTTATTATTTTAGATTATATTTTCCCAAATATCTGCTTTTATATTAGATAAAATATACAACTCAATTCTATATTAAGGATCATGAAACAATGAAAATAGAAATGCAGTTCACTTTAAAAGCTAATACCAATACATATGGAAAAAGAATTAGAGACCAGAACATTGAATCTTCTTTATGTTAATTTTTTTGTTTAATCTTGTTAGCTTTATATAAAATATCTTACTACACATTCATGCTTATGCATGATTATATTCAAATCCGAGGGTAAGAGTGGTAAGTTTCTGGGTCTCAAAGTAAATAGGCAATTTAGAAGAGGATAAAATGGGCTTTGTTAGCCCAAAACAATTTAGCATATATTAACTATGAAGTCATAGAATAATAATTATTTTACATCATTAACAAGTTAACATGAAATTTTAAGAATTAGATGGATATTAGGTTTCAAAACAAGGTGTTATCTTCTGTAAATACAGTAACAGTTCTCATATGAACGTTTGGAAATAAACTTATTGCTTTAAAAGTTCATATTTAGAAAAATTCCTTGTTACTTAAAATTCCACAGGCTATGTATAAATATAACTTCTATATAACTTCTAAGTCCAATCTGTTCATTTTTCTTTAAAAGAAAGTCTTTGAGATGTGGATGTGGCTTATTGGTAGAAATTTTGTCGAGAATGAATGAATCCCTGTGTTCAATTCCTCAGTACCTCAAAAAGAGAAAAAAACCAGAAGTGGCAAGGTGGCTAAGTGGTAGAGACTTGAGCAAAAAAAGCTCAGGAAAGGGGGGCACTGGTGGCTCACGCCTGTGATCCTAGCTACTCAGGAGGCTGAGATTTGAGGATGCGGTTCAAAGCCAGCTTGGGTAGAAAAAATCTGTGAGACTCTTGTCTTCAATAAACCACTTCTTAGAAAGCCAGAAGTGGTTCTGTTGCCCAAGTGGTAGAGCGCTCGCCTTGAGCTGAAGAACTCAAGGACAGCATCCAGACCCTGAGCTCAAGCTCCAGGACTGGTTATAAAAAAGTCTTTATTTTTACATGAATTGTAAATTATTCAATTAAGGAAATAATATATGTAAGTTAAGAGAAGTGAAATTATCTCACTACAAAATAGTTTGACCAGGGACTTGATTAGTCAACTAATCAAAAAGGAAATGCAATTAAAAATGAGCTCATGAAAACATATTCTTTTTTATCTTAATCTAGTAAAGTCATCAAACAAGTACTAAAAATTATGAGTAAAAATATACCATCCTGTTCATTTCTCAGGGACATGAAAATTTCAATAACTTGGCTATGAATAAAATTGCTAAAATATTTTTAAAATAGATGTATAAATTATTGATAAAAAACAAATAACTAAAGAATAAATGAGTATACATTCCTTAAGGTTAAATAATCCACTTGTAATAGCATAAAGCAATATAAAATATAGAATAAATTTAGTTCAGATACTTCAAAAATCAACTCAGAAAAGTACAAATGATTTTGAAAGAAATTAAGATAATTGAAATAAATTTTGAATTCATGTGAATGGTTTAATACTATAAAGATAGGAATTTCTCCAAACTGACTTAAAGACAGTATAAAACCTTTCAAAATTAGAGCTGAATTATTGGCCAAGACTAAAAAGCTGATTGTAAAGTTTATCTAGAAACATAAGTGGCCTACAATATACAAAATATTCTTAAAAAGTAAAATTAAGCAAGAATATTTCTAATTCCCAATTTAAGGGCTTAATATAAAAGTGCAATGCATTACTTATATAAAGATACACATTTAGTCAGGCATGGTGATGCATACCAATAATTTGAGTGTTTGAGAATCTGAAGAAGGGCTGTGTGCCAGTGGTTCCTGCCTGTAATGCTACCTATTCCCTATTCCGGAAGCTGAGATCTGAGGATGGGGATTCAAAGTCAGCCCAGGCAGGAAAGATTGTAAGACTATGAGACTCTTAATTTGCATTAAAAACAAAAACAAACAAACAAAAACCAGCTGGATTTGGTAGAGTGCTAGCCTAGAGTACAAATTCTGAAGGACCAGGCCCTCAGTACAAGCCCCTAACACCAGCACAAAAAAGAGAAGCTGAAGTGGGATGGTTGTGAATTTGAGGTTAGCCTGTGATACATAACAATACTTTTGTTATAAGGAAAGAAAAACAGAGAAAGTGAGTAGAAGTCAAAGAAGAGAGACAGTGAGAGAGAATTCATTTGAATATAAGTGAAAGTATATAATTTATACCTAGTATATTTAAATAAACAAGTTAAATAATTTGCAAAAATTAGTAATGAGACAACTAATTATCCACATGGAAAAGGACAAATTTTAACCTCTCTCATTCCTAGGAAGTGCACCCTCAATTTTTTGTGTGTGAATAAGAAAATTGGAGAATTTGTGAAATTGTTGCTGTGTTTTAGAATGTTATTAGTTATTGGCTTAATTTATCTATTTGATATAGACCTATTAAGATGTTTGGATTACCTACATTTCCTTGTATGAGTTTTAGTCGTTTATGTTTTTAGACAATTATGACCTAATTATGAAACTTTTGACCAAAAATCATTCATAACACTTCTTAATAGACTGTTAAGCTTTTAGTTTTCATGGCATCCTGTGTGTTTTTGTATGTTTGTGTTTAGTGTAGCTAAAAATGAATAAATTTTGTTTATTTTAACATATTTGTTTATCTCTATTTCAATTCTCATTGATTTCTGCTATAATTTTTATTTTGTTATTTTTATATTTTATGTATAGTTTATTACATTTTAATCATTCCACAATAAAGCTGTTAATATGAGAAATAAAGAAAACAATTAGAGATGGAAGTAAAGAACTGCTTAAATTCTATACAACAAGCAGTAAGCACAGCTACAATCTAACTTCACACAAGAAAGAAAATCTCAGAGAAATATGATAACTGGTTTTAGATCATATATCTACTAAGTTTCATAGCTAAGATGCAAGCTGATGTCTGTCTGCACTATATTAATTCATCTAATGACTCTACCTTGATCAAATCTAGCCTGACTGTTTCTAGCTACTAGCATATCGGCTTTCTGAATGTTCCTTGTTCTATGAAGCTTCATCAATGGTTACTAGAAGCTAAAAGGTAATAAGCTAGTAAAATAAATTCTGTAAGTGGTGAGACTTTTTGACTTGTACTTTGTCTAGGCAAAGCAAATGTTGAAAATGAAAAATCTCAGAAGAAAACAATAAAAATAGATATCTGAGAGGTTATAGAAATAGAAGGTAAGGGTATCCAGTGGCTCACACCTGTAATCCTAGCTACTGAGGAGGCTGAGATCTGTTGGAAGCTAGCCCAGGCAGAAAAGTCTGTGAGACTTATGTCTAACAAACCAGAAAAACGCTAGAAGTGCAGCTGCGGCTCATGAGGTAGAACACCAGTTCTTAGCAGGAAAACCTAAGCAAGTGGTGGAGTCTCTGAGTTTAAACCTCACTACTAGTACAAAAAGAAAAAGAAAATAGAATGTAGGGTAAAATTATCTTGATAGGAATTATTTTGTATTTTAATAAGTTGTGGCACAAGTTTCAATGATTAATTTGTGATCGCAATTTCAGATCAATTTTCCTGTTTAGAAAAGGGATCTAATAATATGTTTCCTTCTAAGCATCATAAAATTTAGGTTGTGATTTACATTTTAGCTTAGTTCAAAATACTTTTTAAGTGCTATTGAGACTTCTTCAATTCATGTTAAGAGCAAATGTGATTTATTTTGTCTTAAATATTTTAAGATTCTTGCTTATGTACTTTTTAAAGATTTACAGATTAATTCTGACAGTTTGAAGCCATAATCTAAAATTTCCATTTTGATAATTTGTTATGATATTTATGAATCTGAAAGTGGTCCAATTTAGTGAATGTTCTAAATGAAATTGAGAAAAATGTTTATTCTAATATTGTTGCATATGTTATTTTTCAAGTGAAATCAATGTACTTGAGGCACCATATGCAACTGAAATGAAAACACTAGTCATAAAAGTTATTAATTTCAATTTTAAATGTGTTGGTAGTTTCAATGAGATTTCTTTTTTATATATACATAATTATTGTAAAAATGATGTACAGAGGGGTTACAGTTACATGAGTAGGGTAATGAGTGTGGAGCGCATGGGCAGCAAAGATGGCACAGAGAGGGAGTTGAGTGGGCAGAGCCTGATTTGCTTTACTTTCAGAGAGTAACAAGCCCTTGGAAGCTTAGGTCAATGATAAGGTGTGACCTTTACAGTGACTGGTTGCTTCTCCTCCCCTCCCATGCTACCCAGTCTCTTTTGCTTTAAAAAGTGCTTGCTGTGTGTTAATAAATGAGTTCCTGCTTGACTCAACTCCCCACTGCATCTGATTGTCTCCGGGGCTCTAAGGGAGGCTGGGGAATGGACAAGCAGCCCCACTTACCTTTCTTCTGACCCATCTGTCTTTTGTGGGATGGACAAAGACCCGACATCTGCTGCCCAATGTGGGGCACGAAAGGAAAATATACCAGCCTAGGCTAAGCGGTCTCTCAGGGTAAGTGAAACCCTTAGTATGGGTAATTCTATCTCACAGAAGGAGGACTTCGGAAGTGAGGAGGAAAAGGAATGGGTCAAATTTGACAAAGAACACACTGAAACATGCACAGTGGAAGGCAAAACAAGGGTGAAGGTTACCCCTTCTGACTCAAGTGCCCCTGATGGTCCTAGGCTCCCTCCCTATTCCCCCGATTGGTGGGGGGAGGTACGGCATTCTACGTGACCTGCAAGAGGGACCTGCAAGACCTGGACCCCTACCAACCTTCCATGGAGGGGCCGAGGGCTGGGGAAGTAACCTACTCAGAGGCCTGCCCTTTAAGGGAAGTGCCACCTGGGACCCCAGACCCCAGGCCACAGGATTCACTTCCTCAAGTGTATCCAGTAAATCTGGCACCAGGAGCTAACAGACCCTTGGAATGGTATCCATGGGAAGCTAAAGATCTTAAAGAGCTTCACAAGGCAGTGGTGGAGGATGGCCGGAACTCTCCTTGGGTCCAGACCCTATTACAGGACATTGCTTATCACACATGTGTCCCTAAGGACTGGTTGGATATGGCCAAAGCCGTCCTCACCAGTTCTGTTTATTAAATGGTGTGCTTTCTTTAAGGAGGAATGCAGAGTGCGGGCAGAGAATAACTGGCAGGCTCAACGTGTGATACCTATTACTTATGCCATGTTAACAGGGACAGGGGAAGGGTACTCCACCGGCATCCAACAGGCCTCAATACCTGGCCTGTACCATGACCAGGTGAGGCAGGCAGGACTTTCGGCGTGGTACAAGCTGGATGATGGGCCAACTGAGTCCCCCATAAACCTGGTTAGCCTCTAACTGAGTCTGTAGACCTAGTCCAGCAGAGTATTTACCGCAAACTGCCAGCAGGGAACCACCAAGATCAGTTTGTAAAGCTGCTGGTCTGGGAAGGGATGAATGCAAATCACCACATGGCCTGCTCGGGATTGAGAGTTCCCTGAGCACATGGGTGGTGGCCTAGCAGGATGTGGGAACGCAACAGCAACAGCCCCAATCATTAGGTTTAGATTTACAGGCTCAGACATCTGTAATTACTGAGGAGGCTATTAACAAGGCGCTGGCAGCCCAGGGCCAAGGAACCCCAAGACCATCAGGGAGAGGGACTTGTTTCAAATGTGGGCAGGAGGGGGGCACTTTAAGAGGGACTGTTTACAACAATATCCTGCCAACTGGCACGGGGGGTGGGGGAGGTAAACTAAACCTACACCCTGCCCCAGGTGCAGGAAAGGATACCATTGGAAAAAGGATTGTTGATCCAAGTTTGATTTAGATGGGAAGCCTTTAAACTCGGGAAGGGCATCCTCTAGCCCTGATAACTCAAGGAGAAACCCCCTCTGCTGTAAAACCCAGGCAGCCTCGTGGCAGTATGACCCATGCCCATTGGACTATCCCACTGGTGGAAGGACTCTGCCCTAAAATGAGTATTCTCATAGGCAGAAAGATGTTTCACTACTTAATTGACACGGGGGAGATCAAACCATACTCAGGGAGGAGGAAGTGCCCTTGGATTGGAAGCTTGCACCCAGGCCCCTGATATTGCCGTAGGGGGGCAACTCCCAGTCCAAAAAGATGGTTGCCCTTATGAAATGGACTAGCCCAGTTGGAGAACAGGGAAAGATATGCCCTTTGGTGGCAAAAAAACCTCACTGCCAATTTACTAGGGCAAGACATGCTAAGACAAATGGATGCCATGGTCACTACAAACCATTGAGCATCCTATGATGATATCAAGGATGGGGAAGAAGCACAAAGGCTTAAACAGGATCTAGAGGGAGTTAAGAAAAAGGATTTTTTTAACTTTCATTATTACAGAGAAGAACATAGGAGACCCACTCGGGTGCACCCCCAATCATAAAGGCCACTGCCCCCGAGTCACTCCCATTAGGTGGAACCCAGGAAGCCCTATCTGGGTGGAGCAGTGGCCATTGACCAAACCTCAACTTGTAGACCTCCACCTTCTGGTGGAAGAACAGCTAAACCTTGGGCACATACACCCTTCTTTGAGGCCTTGGAACACACCCGTATTTGTTATTCAAAAAGCCTCTGGGGCTTCGCTTATGCTCTAAGATCTACCTAAGCTAAATGAAATGATGGAGCTAGTAGGAACACCCCTAAGAGGCATGCTCTGGAATATACCTTGGATGTGATTGATATTAAAGATTTTTTTTTCTATCCCGCTGCATCCAGATGACTGAAACACATTTGCTTTCTCCATCCCTTCCCTTAATTTTTCCTAGCCTGATCGGAGGTTTGAATGGACAGTGCTGCCACATGGAATGGCCAATAGCCCAGGCTTTTGCCAACAATACTTGGCCACAATTTTAGGGCCTGTGCTGGGTTCACATACCTCCCTTGCCTATGCCTACATGAATGATATAATTCTGGGGCACCAAGACCTGGGCCGCCTGGAGGGCCTTCTGGCACAGGTTTTTGCCATATTAAAAAAGCAGGGTTTTACCATAGCCCTCAATAAAATTTAAAAGGTATCTCCTTTTAAGGTGCTCGGGTACCACATTACCTTGACTCAGGCCAGCCCCCTTAAGCCTTTGCTGGATATTCCAGCCTCTCTCACCTTAACCCAACTTCAGAGTCTTTTAGTGGAAATCAATTGGCTGTTGCCATGGGTTCCTGTCCCTAAAGATAGTCTTGTGCCCTTATTTACCCTACTAAAAGACAGGACACCCAAAGAAGTTATTACAATTACAGACAGCCATTAAGCAATAGTTTTACAGTTCCAAAAAGCCCTGGATGAATTTACCCTGAAGAGGTATTCTATTTTTGAACCCATTTCCCTTTGGTTGTTTGCAGGTGTTACATTGATTTCTGCAGTTTTAACTCAAAGAGGGGAGCCATTAGAGTGGGTTCACACTCCCCTGGGGGGCACACCTCGGGTATACTCTCAGGCAGACTAACTTGCAGATGCTATTGTCAAGGGAAGGACCCAAGCCCAAAGTCATTATGGCCTCGACCCTCACTCCATTGTTTTTCCTTTTAGGATGGCAGGCGTTGAGTGGGTCACTCGAGCCAATGCTGGTCTTGCTCTCTCCTTGGAGTGGTTTCTAGGCCAAATTGTCTGTCATTGTGGGCCATCCAAATGGACCCTCAGGTAATGGCGAATTCCCTTCAAAATGCCATCTCTATTTTCTCCTATGCCTATTCCTGGCGCACTCCATGTTTTTACTGATTGAGACAAAGCAGGCTCTGTGTATGCAGCCTTTGAGGAACAACAAGAGACCCTGAGCCAACAAAGACTCCAACCTTTTCAAGGGTCAGCACAATATAAAGAAATGCTGGCCATAATCATCGCCCTTCACCACATTCAAAAACCCTTCAATTTGTATTCTGATAGCCTATATATGATTAACTTGCTCCCTCATATTCCCCAGGCACATATTAAGCTGGATGAAAGCCCTATTTCCCCCTTTTATGGTTACCCTTAAGGGCCTATTAGAAGAGTGGGGAGCCCCTATTCATATTCAACATTTGAGAGGGCATTCAAAACTTCCTGGGTTTTTATCACTAGGCAATAATTGGGCCGACCAGTGAGCTACTGGCCCACAAGCATTAACGTTACAAGAGGCTACCTGCATGATTTAACCCACACTAATTGGAGAGGTCTTCAGCATAGATTTACTAAGATTCCTGTAAAGGACCTCAAAAGGATAGTACATACCTGTATGACATGCCATCCCTTCTTAAAAGTACCCCCGTTACAACCACTAGGGGTAAATCCCAGAGGCCTTAAACCTAACGTCCTCTGGAAAATGGATGTTACTCATTTCCCAGCCTTTGGTAAGTTTAAATATATCTTTGTCTCTATAGATATCAGGAGCATTCTAGGCCACAGCACATACAGGAGAAAGAACTAAACATTCACAATCACATTTTCTTCAATGCTTTGCCACGTTGGGTTTACTAGCACAAGTTAAAACCGATAATGGATACTGTTTTGTTAGTAAAGCAATGTCAGAGATTTTTGACAAATGGCATATTATTCATACTACAGGAATTCCCTATAATCCCCAAGGCCAAGCAATTATAGAAAGAAGTCATCAATGTCTTAAGGAGCAATTATTAAAATAAAAAAGGGAGCTAGCTCCCATATACAGTTATAGATAGCTTTGTTTACCACTAACATTTTAAATTTTTCAAAAGGGCAACTGAATCCAGATTTCAGAAGAACTGGGGACAACTAAACCCTAAGCCCCAAATGAAAGTCAGATGAAAGAACCCCCTGACACAACAATGGAGATGACCTGACCCCCTAGTTTCCATGGGCAGGGGATGTGGATGTGTTTTTCCCATAGGGGAGACAGCTTCTATTTGGATCCTTGCCAGGAACCTTAAGTTTTTACCCATTTGCTCTACACAGGAGGATGCCAAAGGATAAACTGACCAAGAAGGAAAGAAAAATGGCTATAGTGGCCGAGGCTCGTGTTTAAAAGAGGGAAATCCAGAAAAGATAATTACTAACCATCCCCAAAAGCAACCAGCCCTTGAGAAGCTCTTATGTTTTCTAACAATTGCAGATGGTGATGCTCCAGCTGTTGGCTCTCCTGACCCTCCCAGTGCTGGTAATGGCCCTGTGGAATCTGCATCAACCTCAACGGGTGACCTGGGCAGTTCTCAGTGCTGGCAATGCAGAAATCATCAAATAACTTGTCTTTAGATCTTTTTCAACCCCACAGGCAAATAGCCAGATTAGAACAAGCCCTGCCTCTGGACTCATGTGGCAAAGACTGCTACCCCATCCCTGACTAATGTTAAAGGACTTCTAATGACATTGCTTGGCTTGGCAATGCTTTTGCTGATGGTTTTTTTCTATGCCTTCCTTGCATTATACATGCACGGCAAAACTCTTATGAGCTTAGCCAGCCAGTTACATAAGATCAAACACCAAGTGAATGAATTTCCCCTGAGAGGGACCACAGCCAGTGATGGGTAAGAGGAGCTTTCATTCTCACCACCCTAAGACAGGGCCTTCAACTTCGCTCTGAAGAAGTTCCCGATGACGGGTAAGGTAGACAAGGCGATCTACCCAACATAAGACAGGCAGGTTCGCTTCTTTAAGCAAAGACCGGGGAGATGTTGGGAGCTGTTTGGAGCTGACAGTAAATTTCAAAGGCCATCTTGACCCCTGTGCTCACTTAAAGGCACGTACAATGAAGTGGCTTACTTAAAAGACAGTAGGTGCCTGGGATTGCTTTGCTATGTCTGCAGAGTTTGTCTTAAATTTTCTTTGTTTTTCTGGACTATAGTAGAATGGCCTGAGTGTGAGGGCCCATGAGTATACACCGTGCAGCATGTGTGGAACTCCCAATACCCAGGCTGCTCCCATGTTCTGATGAGGACGACCTTATGAGATACACACTTTTATATATACCCAGGAATTAATTGAACTGCTTCGGACATTTCTAACTGTAGCGGGCTGATGTTTATTACTGTGTTAGGTGGGGATGTGAAGTAACTGGGACAGGCTCTGGGATCATGCACAAGGGCCCTCCCTATCCTTGTCTGGAGAATCTTGGCCCCCAGACTTGCCTCTAAACCCTGGTGTGGCCAATGCTATTCTTACCAATGTAATCTTGTTAAAATAACCTTTACAGTGGAAGGAAAAGGATAACTAACTGGGAGGTGGGTCTTCCATTAAAACAAAAAAGGGGGAGTCTGTAGAGCACATGGGTAGCAAAGATGGCACTGAGAGGGAATTGAGTGGGCAGAGCCAGATTTGCTTTACGTTCAGTGGGTAACCAGCCCATGGAAGCTTAGGTGCATGATAGGGTGTGACCTTTACAGTGATTGGTTCTTTCTCCTCCCCTCCCATGCCACCTAGTCTCTTTTTGTTTAAAAAGTGCTTGCTGTGTGTTAATAAATGAGTTCCTGCTTGACTCGACTCCCTGGTGCATCTGATTGTCTCCCGGGCTCTAAGGGAGGCTGGTGAATGGGCAAGCAGCCGCACTTACTTTCCTGTGACCCCATCCGTCTTTCGTGCGATGGATGAAAACCCGACAATTAGTACTTTTCATAGCTAACATTGTTACTTCCTCCTTTGTCTCCCCTACAATTACTTCCCTCCCATCCTCCCCAACTCCTTCCACACAACTCTCCCGATATTGTAAAGTTTCTTTTCAACATAATGTCCTATACATCTCATTGTCACAATGGGTCGTCTAGCATGTCCATTTAAATGTTCCCCAATATCCCTTTTCCTCCCCAAATTACAAAAATATATATGCACGATGCAAAACATCAGCATCAAATCTAGTGAGAACAAGGGTTATACTGTGGGCAAAGACCATAAAAAAGAAACAAAAGAATCACATAGTTCATTGTAAGTACATTAAAAACACTAGCAAAAAAAAAATAATAATAAAAACGCTTGTATCCAGGCCTTATATGTACATAGTCTATGACTTTCTCTGCTTGTCCTAGACAACTACTAGTCATTGCTAACAAGGGAAACCATAGGACCTTTGTTTTTTTGGGCCTGGCTTACTTCACTTAATATAATTTTTTCCAAATCTTTCCATTTCCTAACAAATGAGGCAATGTCATTCTTTCTGATGGAGGCATAGAATTCATCTATCTGTCTATCTATCTATCTATCTATCTATCTATCTATCTATCTATCTATCTATCTATCTATCTATCTATCTATCTATCTATCTATCTATCTATCTATCTATCTATCTATCTATCTATCACATTATCTTGATCCATTCATTTACTGGTTCTATATTTTAGCTAAGGTAAATAATGCTGAGATAACACGGTTGTGCTGGTAGCTTTGGTATGACCTTGTTTGTGATCGTTTGGGTAAATGCCCAAAAGTGAGATTTCTAGGTCATAGAGGAGCTCTATGTGGAGTCTTTTGAGGAACCTCCATACTGCTTTCCAGAGTGGTTGAACAAATTTACACTCCCACCAACAATACAGTGGGGTTCCTTTTTGGCCACATCCCCTCCAGCATCTGTTACTAGATTTCTCTTTTTTTAATTAAGTTTTTTATTGTGAAAGTACTGTAAAAAAGGGTTACAGTTACATGATCAACGTAATGAATATATATCTTATCCAGCATTATTGCCTCCTAGTTTGCTTTTCTCCTACCACCCTTCTCTCCCATTTCCTCAGCTACACCCCCACCCCACCCCTTGCCTAAATTTTGAAGTTCGTTTTTCGACAGAACGTCTTGTACATCTCATTGTTTCAATGGGTCAATCTGTATATCTATTTAAACAATTTGTCTTAAATGGTTCTTGATTATCGCCATTCTAACTGGGGTGAGGTGAAATCTCAACTTTGTCTGGATTTGCATTTTTTTATAGCTAGAGAAGTGGAGCATTTCTTCATATGTCTAATGGCCATTCTTATTTCCTCCTCAGAGATGTCTCTCTTTAAGTCTTTAGCCTATTTACTAATTGGGCAGTTGTTTCTGTGATAACTTGTTGGGAAATTTAGTTTTTTGAGTTCTAAGTATATTATAGATATGAGACCCTTGTCCATTGTATGGCTAGTGAAGATCTTCTGCCAGTCTCTGGGCTTTCTGTTCATCTTGCTAGCTATGTCCTTTGCCTTGCATAAGCTCTGCAGTTTCATGCAATCCCATTGGTCCAACCTTTCTTTGATTTGTTGTGCTTCTGGGCCTCTATTAAGAAAATTTCAGTCTTTGCCAAGGAGCCCTAGAGTTTCTCCTATTCCTTCCTGTAATGTTTTCATGGAGGCTGCATTGACTCCGAAGTCTTTGATCCATTTGGAGTTGATTCTGGTGCAGGGTGGTATATACAGATCTAGTGTTAGTTTTCTACTAGTGTTTAACCAATTTTGCCAGCACCATTTACTAAAAAGGATGTTTTTCTTGATTCTGTTCTTTACTTCCCTTGTCAAAGATTAGGTGACTATAGGACTGTGAGTTCATTTCTGGGTCTTCAGTCCTATTCCAATGGTCCTCAGTTATGTTTTTGTGCCAGTACCAAACTGTTTTGATTACTACAGCTTTGTAGTAGAATTTGAAATTTGGAACTGATATTCCTCCAGCTCTGTTCTTTCTACTAAGGATTGTTTTTTGCTATTTGGGGTCTTTTATTGTTCTATATTAATTTTTGGATTCCTTCTTCTATTTCATTTAAGAAAGGGGTTGGGATATTGGTAGGTATCACATTGAATTTGTGGATAGCCTATGGCAATATTGCCATTTTCACGATGTTAATCCTCGCAATCCAGGAGCATGAGAGGTTATTCCACTTACTTCGTTCTGCTTTAATTTCCTTTTTCAGGTTTTTAAAGTTTTCATCATACAGGTCCTTCACCTCTTTTGTTAAGTTAACTCCTAAGTATTTTATTTTTTGTGGGGCTATTACAAAAGGGGTTGCTTTCCTAATTTCAGCCACCCTTTTTTCACTATTGGCATACAGGAAAGCCATTGATTTCTGAGTATTAATTTTATACCCTGCTACTTTGCCAAAGTTTCCAATCAGCTCAAGTAACTTGGGAGTGGAGTCCATGGGGTTCTTTAAATACACGATCATGTCATCTGCAAAGAGGTAGGGTTTCATATTTCTCTATTTGGATCCGCTTTATGTCTACATCATGTCTTATTGCCCCAGCTAGGCATTCTAATACTAGGTTGAAGAAGAGTGGAGAGAGCAGACATCCTTGTCTCATTCCTGATTTTAGAGGAAATGGGTTTGACTTTTTGCCATTAAGTATAATGCTGGCTGTAGGTTTGTCATATACAGCCTTTGTTATATTGAGGAATGTTCCATGGATTGCTAGGTTTTGCAGAGCTTTCATCATAAAGGGCTATTGGATCTGTCAAATGCTTTTTCTGAATCTATTGAGATAATCATGTGGTTCTTATCTTTGCTCTGCTCTTGCTGATGTGATGAATTATATTAAATGTTTTACTTATATTGAACTAGCTTTGCATCCCTGAAATGAATCCTGTTTGATCATGGTGTATGATATTTTTGATGAATTGTTGAAGTCTATTGGCCAAGATTTTGTTGAGAAGTTTTGCAACGATATTCATCAAAAAATTGGTGTATAGTTCTATTTCTTTGATGAGTTCTTGCCTAGTTTTGTGATCAAGTTTATGCTGGCTTCAGAAAAAGTGTGTGGTAGTGAATTTTTGCTTTCAATTTCATTGACTAGATGGAGGAGTATTGGTGTGAGTTCTGTTTTGAAGGTCTTTTAGAATTCAGCTGTAAATCCATCCAGTCCTGGGCTTTTCTTGGGCGGGACAACTTTTATTGTTTCTGTTAACTTGGTTTAAATCATCTTGGTTTAGTTTGGGCATGTGAATATTTGCTAGAAATTTGTCCATATCTTTCAGATTCTCAAACTTATTAGAATAAAGTTTTGAGAAGCATCCCCTTACTATATTCAGAATCTTGGTTGTTTCTGTAATGATGTTTCCATTCTCATTTCTGAGTTTGTTTATTTGGGTGTGTTCTCTTTTTTCTCATATGATTTGCTAAGGGTCTGTCGATTGTATTAATTTTTTCAAAGGACCAACTCTTTGTTTTGTTAATTCTTTGTATAGTTTTTTTTTACTCTAATTCATTTAATTCAGATTTAATTTTAATTATTTGTTTCCATGTCCTGTATTGGGGTTTAGCTCGTTGTTCTTTTTCAAGGAGCTTTTGGTGCCTCATTAAATTGTTGGTTTCAGATCTTTCCAATTTGTTGATATAGGAACTAATCGGTATAAACTTGCCTCTGAGTACTGCCTTTACTGTGTCCCAGAGGAGCTAGTAATTTGTGTGTTCATTTTGTGTTAAATAGCATGCATATTTGAATTTCCTTTCTAATCTCTTCCATGACCCACTGATGGTTCAACAGTGTGTTATTCAGCCTCCATGTGTTACAGTATCTCCTTTGGTGGCTTTTGGCATTGAATTCTAATTTTATTCCCTTGTGGACTGAGAGGTTGCAGGACATAATTTCCATATTTCTGAATTTGGACAGATTTGATTTGTGGCCTAGAATGTGGCTTATTTTGGAGAATGTTCCATGTGCTGCTGAGAAGAAGGTATAATCTGATGCTGCTAGGTGACATATTTGGTAGATGTCTGTTAAATCTAGTTGATCTACTCAGATTTTGAGATCTGAAGTTTCTCTGTTGAGTTTTTGCCTGGTTGTTCTATCTAGTGTGGATAGTGGTGTGTTAAAGTCCCCAACAAATAATGTCTTTGGATCTATGTGAACTTTGATGTAAAGTAGTGTTTCTTGGATAAATTTGGGTGATCCGCTATTTGTTGAGTAGATATTTAGAATGGTAATATCCTCCTGAAGGAGAGATCCATTAATTAGTATGTAGTAACCTTCTTGATCAGTTCTCATTGATTTTAATTGAAGTCTATTTTATCTGATATTAGGATAGCAGCTCCGCCTGTTTATGTGGGCCATTTGCTTGATAAATTTTATTCCAGGCTTTTATTTTCAGAATGTGTTTATTTTTGTGAACAACGTCTGTCTCTTAAAGGTAGAAAATAGAAGGGTCTTGCTTTTTGATCCAACTGGACATTCTATGTCAATTAATAGAAGATTTAAGGCAATTAATATTGAGGGTTATGACTGAGAGGTTTTTGTCTGTCCCTAAACTTTTAACCATATTTTTTGGGGGAAACTTTGTTTTGGCTGTTCTTGTTGTGATTACATATGTCTCTGTTTGTGGACTGCTTCATTGCCTATATTCTGTTCTTGTTAGTTTTCTATATTTAGAGTGTTTTTGAGGATTTTTTTGAAGAGCTGGTTTGGAATGATATATTCCTTCAGATTTCCTTGCTGTGGAAGGTTTTTATTTTTGCTTCTGCTGGGAATGAGAGCTTAGCCAGATAGATTATTATAGGTTGGTAGTTATTTGACTTTAGGGCATGGCATACATCTTTCCAGGCCATGTTTGGTAATTTTGATTGGGTTACCTTTATATGTAATTCTTTGCTTTTCCCTGGCAGCTTTAAGAGTTCTTTCCTTAGTGGGTATGGATCCTGTATGGACTACTACATGGAAATGGGATTACCTATAATGGTCTGGTCTATTTGGTTCTCTGACTGAGAACCTGCCAACTCTATCTTACCCTCCACAGTACAGGCTCTATGGTCCAGCACACTACAAGCTAAAGACCTCATGAGAAACCCAACTTGGTGCATTCCTTTGGGGTGGCAATTCCCTGTGGGACCCCAAAGCCCAATAACTCAAATCCCCTTCTAAAAGGGAGGAATCACACCAGAACAGAACAGGGACATAAGCTCTGTTCCTAAGGCCCCTGTGGCTCCCTGGGAAAGCCTGGAAACACAACTCCAGACCTATGATAACACTCTACAATCCTGAAACCCCCAAAACTCCCTGCCACCAGGCCTGAGTGTGGGACTCTAGATAGCAGGCCCCTCCCCATCAAAAGGCCATCTGTTCCCAACCAAGACACAAGGAAAGTGGACTACAGAAAAGCAGAGAAGGTTCTATCAGGAATCGGCTTTGAGGACTGCAGGGAGATTAAAGCCTCCCCCCTCCCCCCCCCAAAGAACCTGAAAAAAACATTCTTTTTTTAAATTGTTGTTTTCGTTTTGTTACTTTTTATGTCTGATCGTTTGTTTGTTTTTATTTCTTTTTTTTGGGTGGGGGGTCCGATCATGGGGCCTGAACTCTGGGCCTGGGTGCTGTCCCTCAGCTCTCCAGCTCAAGGCTAGCGTTCTACCACTTGAGCCACAGTGCCACTTCCAGCTTTTTTTTCTTTTTGCTTATGTGATGCTGAGGAATCGAACCCAGGGCCTCAGGCATGGAAGGCAAGCACTCTACCACTGAGCCAACTTCCCAGGCCCTTTGTATTTCTATGTGTTACTTATGTGTATTGTGATTTAGGATTTGCTCTTCCAGTTAAAGCTTCTATTTTTCATTTGGTTTCTTCTTCCACTTTCCAATTTCAAAATTTGTAAGGTTTTTTTCTTCTTTCTTTTTCTCTTGCTCTCCCATCTCCTCTCTCTCCACATTATACTACTCCATCAGAGCTACCCTGTCTAGTTCTATATACAAAGTAATCACTCCTTCTATGTGTGTAAACAATAATTACAGGAGTTAGCTTAGATTAAATGACTTCCCAATAATATCTGAATAATCTTTTACTAATCTCAGCAAGTCTCCCAAATACACTTATATATAACTTATTTTTTATCTTCATCTAGATCTCTAAGCTACTCCCTACATAACCTTTCTTCGATTTCTTTTCCACCACTTACACTCAGTTAAAAGGTTTTTATACTCTTTCTATTATATATACCCCTCCTCTAAGCTGTTCTTTCCCTTTTACTATCATTATACTCAAGTTCTCTTCTGAACTTAAATTCATATCTCTCCAATCTTAACCCTTCAGTTCTCCATCTGCTCTAGCCCATTGATCCCTTTATATTTGACACAATTTACAGTTGGTTCTATATTTGACTACAAAATTGGCTCCATTTGACTGTTTTGAGTCCAAGGAGCCCATCTTGTTAACTCTAAGGAGCAGAATACTTATCATCCAAACCTAGTTTGTCTCAAAAGTTACACCTATATGTAATCTCGATCCCAAAATCACAATATTGCTCTCCAAGCAAAGAAAAAGAGAGCTAAATAGGAAAACACCTACCCATAACTCTGAAACCCTAAGATCTATACATCTACATGACACTGGGTTGGCTCTGGTCATAAAAGACTGTCCTACTGTCATACCAGTGTGATTCTTGTCTCCAAATGGGTAGAACTAACCACAGAAACACAAGAAATATGTCCAATCAAAAAACACCAACACCATCCCACATAAACAAGCTACAGAACAGTCCCAGAATAACCTAGAGGATAATGCTCAAAATAGATTAAAAGCATGGCTGGTAAACTTGCTGAATGAAAAATTGGACACCTTGCATAGGGCTATCAGAGAACACAATGAGGCCACCAGAAGCTAATAGATGACTTCATGGCCTCCACAAATAAAAAGATAGAGGAACTCCAGCAGAGAGAGAAAGAATCTAATGAAAAGATAGAAACCCAGATTAAGGAGTGGAAAGAGAAGTCTGATAACCAACTCCAGGAGGCAAGGCAATCTATTCAAGACTTAAAAGAAAACTTTAATAAGGAGCCGGCCACTACTAAGAAAGACCAGAGAGAAGGAAAGTTGATAAACACTAAAGTAAAAAGCCTTCAAACTAGAATGGAGGAGGCCGAAGAAAAAATATCAGAGGCTAAGGACAGTTTAGACTCCATATAGAAAGGGTATACAATTATTTATAACAAAATGAGGAAGCATGACAGACCACTGCAGTAAATAGAGGATAACTTCAGAAAGCATAATTTGAGAACAATAGGTATACAAGAGGGCCTGGAGAGAAGAGCCAATGGATGAGGAAATATATTCAACAGAATACTAGCAGAGAACTTCCCAAACATACAAAAGGACAGGTCTATCCAGATAGAAGAAGCTTTTAGAACCCCAAATAGACCAGACCAGAACAGGTCATCCCACTGCCAAATTATAATCTGTATCAGCTCAATAGCCAATAAGGAAAGAATTATTAAAGCATATATTATTTTTAAACATAAACAAATCCTTTAAGTTTTGTTATTAAATTGAGATATATCATTATTTTAAATCTTCCTTCTATAACAGTTAATTACTGCTAAAAAAATTTGTTGAACTATCCAGGGTTAAGAAAGATTTTTTTTTAAGGGTCCAGAGGAAGATGGAGGTGGAGTAGCTGGGGGCTAAACAAGCTTGCACGTAGAAACCAGTTTTAGTGTTCCAGTGAAATGTCCAAGGCTAAAGTCACACCAAGTGTGCCATCATAGAACAGATACGAAAAATTTAGGCAGACTGGTAAAGGAGACTGATTTGAGAACTTACCAGTGTCCCTGGGGGCAGCTGTAGCCACCATATCAACAGAGAGAGCCTGGGACAAAGGTGCCAGAGATGGTGTGTGAATGGATTCTACTCACCAAGAACTGACAAGTAGCAGAAATCTTTATCCTGCTGACCAGAGACAGCCGCAGACCATGAACAACCCAGAAATCAAGGGCAAGGCATGAGTACACCCCAAGACATCCTCAATTCTAATCTCAGAGCAGCTGTGGGAGGTAGCCCCTTCCCCCACCATGGGAGAAGAACTCCATCTTTGATACTGAAAAGTACTGGGACAGGACAGCGAGCAAATAACTCAGGCCTTGGAAGAAGACAATAGTAGCCATTCAACAGGTTAAATGAACCTGACCCACAGGGCTCAGCTCCAGCTAGGGGTAAGTTGCCTTTCCCAGGCAAAGGAACCTCTGCCCATGGAGGAGTGACTTTCATCACTGGGTAAATAGAGCCAGAGGCTGCCTCACCCCACTGCAGCACAGACAGCAGAACTAGAGGACAAAAGAAAAACAATGGGAAACTCAATACGCATAAATCCTGAGAATGACTACAGGCTGGATTGTGTGAGTGTTTCAGGAGTTAGCCTCTAAGGGAGAAGCTACTGATTGCTGACAGGACTCAACCCTACCCACAACCTAACCCCATCACTGCAACTCCTAGGTAGAGGAAACACCATGTCCCTCATTTGTGATACTCAAAGCAAATTGCCCACCCACTGACCTGGCCTTGGAAGAGGGTAATAACGTCCCTGGTAAGGCACGGCTTCATTCTGCTTGCTCAAACAACATTATTTAAGAAACAAGTCAAGCCACAGGAAAACCAAACAGCACAAGCAAACCAGAGACTCCACCAAGAGACTGGTTATGGACACAGAAGAGACACAAGATTCCCCCACATAAAAAAAAAAAATGAAGAATTCTTTTTTCTACCTAATTTTTATATTTTTTTAAAAAAACTTAAAGTTGTTTCTATCTTTTTCATCATTTTATTTTAGTTTTTTTTTTAATTCTCTTTTTACTCTTTTCCCTTTTGCTCCTTTTTTTGCTTTACTTAATTGCTGTTTTGTACATCCCCAGATATATAACCACTTTCGATTATTAGACCTTATCTTTCATTGTATGCATACATTATTCAGATATTGACTACTAAATTCACAAATACTCAGCCTTACCTCCTTTAATTTTAGTAATATTTCTTTACACTTATATAATTTTTGTGTTTCATTTTAAATTTTTTTATTTTTCATTTTTTTTCTGTATCTCCCTTCTTCTTTCCTTCTATCCTTTACCTCTCTCTGCATTTAGATCTTGGTTATAGTCCTACTCTCCCTTTCCCTACCCACATTCCTCTAATCTTATTTTCTCCTCACAATTCTCCGTAAACCTATTAATTGCTGGTCTGCTGACACCTTCTTCGATTTCCTTAGTCCACTGATACATAGTTGTTTGTTGTTGAACTAGATTGTATCTGTTAGATTGTATCCGTACTCATTTTGACTGCTTCAAATAATCTTTGCAACTACAAGGCTCTAGTTGATGCTTACCTTAAAATAATGTTCTAGCACGGAATTGGCTTTCCTTTCATACCAAAATAAGCACAACAAGCTGGAGAAACACACAAAAAATGGCAATTCCAGATTTCTAAACTACCACTCTTGATAATCAGGCACCAGAGCAGTTAAAGAATAATCCAGAGGATAGTTCTCAAAATGCTCTACAAACACTATTGGAAAACATGCTGATTGAAAAGATTTAAAGCCTGCAAAGGATTCTGTGTGAGCATGATTCAGAAATGTGTGAGCATGTAGGGATAGTTGTAAATGAGATGGGGCTAACCAAAGATTAATACAGTAAATTCATGAGCATGAGGAAGCTAATCAAAGATTAATAGATGAATTGGATGAATGGGATGAGAATAAACAAAGATTAATAGAGGCATTCATAGAATCCACAATCAGAAGGATTCCAGAGAAGCCACCAAAGGAATGCTGAATGACGCCCAGCAAAAGGAAAGGGAGTCCAATGAAACTATAACCAATCAACTAAAGGATTTGAAAATGAACACTGAAAACCACATTAAGGAGGTAAAGAAGTCCATACAAGATCTAAAACAAGGCTCCAACGAAGAATTTGAAGACATCAAATCTGACCGATTACAAGGAAAGGAAATAAAAAATAAAATAGAAAGTCTTGACAGTAGGTTAGACCATGCAGAAGAGCGAATCTATGGGATTGAAGATAGCCTAGACACTATAGAGAAAGTACAGAAAAGTATTCAATACAAATCCAAGAAATATGATAGATCTATTCAATGTTTAGAAGACACCATCAGAAGGCCTAAGTCAAGGATAATAGGTGTACAGGGGGTCCTAGAGACAGAAGATAAAGTTCTAAGAAATGTATTTAACAGGCTCTTAGAAAAGAACTCCCCAAATATGCACAATGATTGGTACATTCACACACCCTTTAGAAACCCAAACCTCAGATTTCTCAGCAGCCACAATTTAAGCAAGAGCCTGTATTGATGTATGCCACACCCAAAACACAAACAATTATCAACAAAGAATCCTGTTCCCACCTAAACTCTCCTTCTTAATGGAAGGACAAATAAAAATCTTACAGAGCAAAGAAAAGTTGAAACAATATATGTCGACCCAACCAGCTCTACAAAAAATACTTAGAGATATTCTATACTGAGAAAACCAACAAGAGCACAATGAAAGCCAAGAATCAGCCCCCAATCACAGAATCCAAGAATCACTAGAAGAACCCAGTTGGCACAGCCCCCAAGAGGGTGGATAGGATAACATGGCAGGAGTTACCAAACACCTCTCAGTTCTAACTCTCAATATTAATGGACTTAATTCTCCAATTAAGAGACATAGACTGTCTAGATGGATCAAAACAAGACCCTTATATCTGCTACTTTCAAGAGACACACCATGCCCACAAGAACAAGCATATTCTGAAAGTGAAGGGCTGAAATAAAATCTACCAAGCAAATGGACCTCATTAAACAGGCAGGAGTTGCACCCCTAATATCAGATAAAATAGACTTCAAATTACCATCAATGAGAAGAGGTAAAGAAGTTAATTACATACTAATTAAGGGATCTCTCCTTCAGGAGGATATTATGATTCTAAATAACTACTCACCAAATAACAGAGCACCCAAATTTATCCAAGAAACACTATTTCCCTCAAATCATGCATAGATCCAAATCCAATAATTGGTAGGGAAATTAACACCCAACTCTCCTCGCTGGATAGACCAACCCTGAAAAAACTCAAAGGAGAAACCTCAGACCTAAATAACTGCATAGATTCACTAGAATTAACAGGTATCTACGAAATATTTCATCCAGCATCATCAGAATATATGTTCTTCTCAGCAGCACATAGAACATTCTCCAAAATAGACCAAATTTTAGGTCACAAAGAAAATCTCCCCAAATTCAGCAACATTGAAATTATGGCCTGCATCCTTTATACCACAAGGGAATAAAATTCGAATTCAATACCAAAAGCCACCAAATAAAATCCTGTAACACATGGAGGCAGAACAACACACTGTTGAACCACCAGTGGGTCATAGAAGAAATTAGAAGGAAAATTCAAATGAAATGAACACACAGGGGCTGGGAAGGTGGCTCAGTGGTAGAGCTCTTGCTTTCCATGAGTGAGGCCCTGGGTTCGATTCCTCAACACCACATAAGCAAAAAGACAAGAACCGGAAGTGTCAATGTGGCTCAAGTGATAGAGCGCTAACCTTGAGCTGACGAGCTGAGGGACAATGCCCAGGCCCAGAGTTCAGGCCCCACGACCGGACCCCCCCACACCGAAAAAAAAAGAAATGAACATACAAACCATCAGTTTCTCTGGGAAATAGCAAATACCGTAGACAGAAGCAATTTATTTCTCTGAGTTCCTACACCAACAAATTGGAGAGATCTGGAACCAACAAATTAATGATGCACCTAAAGCTCTTTCAAAAAGAACAAGCTAAAACTCAATCCAGTAGATGGAAAGAAATAATTAAAATTAAACCAGAATTAAATGAATTAGAGTGAATGCAATAAAACAATAGAAAGAATCACCAAAACAAAGAATTGGTTCCTCAAAAAAATAACAAAATTGAGAAACTCGTAGCAATTCTGAAAAGTAAAGTACGCACCCAAATAAACAAACTCAGAGATGGAATTGGAGATATCACCACAGGAAAAAAAACAAAGATTCAAAACATTATAAGGAAATACTTCTAAAACATTTATGCTAATAAGTTTGAGAATCTGAAACAAATGGAAGAATTTCTAGCAAATATTGACATGCACAAACTAAACCAAGATGATTTAAACCAACTTAACAGAACCATATGAAGCATCAAAATGGAAACTGCAATTGGATACCTCCGAATCAAGAAAAGCCCAGGACTGGATGGATTTACACCTGATTTCTACAAGGCATTCAAGTCAGAAATCACACCAATACTCTTCCAGGGGTACCCAGGCAGGTACTGACCAAAGAAAGAGACCTATAGACCTATTTCTTTGATGAGCATCAATGCAAAATTTCTCAACAAGATTTTGGCCAAACGACTTCAACAACTCATGAAAAAAAATCATACACCATGATCAAACATGATTCATTGCAAGGATGCAAAGCTGGTGTAATAGCCGCAAATCAATTAATATAAATCATCACAATAACAAGAGCAAGGATAAGAACCACATGATTATCTAATAGATGAAGAAAAAGGATTTGACAAGATCCAACACTCCTTTATAATGAAAGCTCTGATAAAACTACGAACCCATGGAACAAAAAAGACTGTATCTGACAAACCTACAGCCAGCATTATACTTAATTGTGAAAAGGTAAAACCATTTCTTCTAAATTCAGGAACTAGACATGGATGTCCACTTTCTCCACTTCTCTTCAACTTAGTATTAGAATGTCTAGATAGAGCAATAAGACAAGTTGCAAACCAAAAGGGGATCCAAATAAGAAAACATGAAGTAAAACTCTCCTTCTTGCACATGATATGATTTTGTATTTAAACATCCCCATGGACTACACTCCCAAGTTACTCGAGTTGATAGGAAACTTTGGCAAAGTAGAAGGGTATAACATTAACCCTCAAAATTCAATGGCTTTCCTGTATGCCAATAATGAAAAGAGGGGAGCTGAAATCCAGAAAGGAACTCTTTTTGTAACAGCCCCACAAAAAATAAAATACCTAGGAGTTAACTAAATATGTGAAAGACCTCTGTGATGAAAAATTTAGAAACCTGAAAAAGGAAATTAAAGCAGAACTAAGGAAGTGCCAAAACCTCCCATGCTCCTGGATTGGGAGGATTAACATCGTGATAAATGGCAATATTGCCAAATGCTATCTACAAATTCAATGTGATTACTATCAACATCCCAACCTCATTCTTCAATGAAATAGAAGAAGCAATCCAAAAATTCATATGGAACAGTAACAGACCCTGAAGAGCAAAAGCAATCCTTAGTGGAAAGAACAGTGCTGGAGGAATATCACTACCAAATTTTAAACTCTACTGCAAGAGAACAGACCTGAGGACCAATGGGATAGAACAGAAAAACCAGAAATGATCCCACAGACCTATAGCCACCTAATTTTCAAAAAGGGACCTAAAAAATAAAATGGAAGAAAGACAGCCTCTTTAGTAAATGGTGCTGTCAAAATTGGTTAAATACCTATAAAAACTAAGGCTATCACCCTTCATCAGAATCAACTCCAAATAGATCGAATACCTTTAAGTCACAGATGATACCGTGAAAACATTATAGGAAGGAATAGGAGAAACTCTAGGTCTCCTTGGCACAGACCAAAATTTTCTGAATAAAAACCCAGAAAATAACAAATTGAAGAAAGTTGGACCAATGGGATTGCATGAAACTGCAGAGCTTCTGCAAGGCAAAGGACATAATGAGCAAGATCTATTGGAATCCTTATGACTGGGAGAAGATCTTTACTAGCCATACAACAGACAAAGGTCTCATATGTAAAATATACTTAGAACTCACAAAATTAAATCCCCCAAAAACAAATCCTCATCGAAACAACTGCTTGATTAATAATTGAGCTAAAGACTTAAAGAGAGACTTCTCTGAAGAGGAAATAAGAATGGCCTATAGACACATGAGGATATTCTCAACTTCTCTAGCCATAAAAAAATGCACATCAAGACAACGTTGAGATTCTACCTCACCCCTGTTAGAATGGCTAGAATCAAGATATCTATCTAATAACAACTGTTGGTTGAGGAAATGTGGCCAAAAAGGAACCCTAGTGCATTTTAGGTGGGAATGCAAACTTTTTTAACCACTTTGGAAGCAGTATAGATGTTCCTCAAAATACTACTCATAGAGCTCCCTTATAACCCAGCAATCCCACTTTTGGGCATTTACCCAAACGATCACAAACAAAGCCGTACTATAGGTACCAGTACAACTATATTTATCACAGCATTATTCACATAGCTAAGATATGAAAACAACCCAGATGCCCTTCAGTATATAAATGGATCAAGAAAATGTGGTATAGATATACAATGGCATTCTATGCCTCCATCAGAAAGAATGACACTGCCCCATCTTTTAGGAAATGGAAAGCCTTAGAAAAACATATTAAGTGAAGTAAGTCAGACCAAAATAAACACAGGTCCCATCGTTTCCCTTATTTGCAATTACTAGTATATGTCTAGGACAAGCAGAGAAGACCAAAAGCTATGTACATATGACCATTTACATTGATGCTAAGTGAAATGAACATCAAGATAGCAACACAAGAGTTTTATCTTTCTTGCTGTTGATTTTAGTGTACTTACAATGTACTATGTGATTTTTTTTGTTCTTTTGTATGTTCTTTCCCCATTATAACCCCTGTTTTCACTGTATTTGATTCTGGTGCCCTGTATCTTTTATATACATTTTTCTAATTTGGGGAGTGGAAGGTAAATAACAAAACTCTGAAATAATTATACAGGTTGACCCATTGTAGCAATGAGATGTACAGACATTATGTTTAAAACACACTTAACAACTTCAGCGGCGGGGGGGGGGGGGTAGGGGGATGGAGAACTTGGCAAGGTGGAGAGGAAATGGATGGTAGGAGAAAAACCAAGGAGGTCATAAAATTGCTCAATAAGAAATATACTCATTACCTTACACATATAATTGTAACCCCTATATACAGTATCTTTTATATATATATATGTATATGTATATATATATATATATATATATATATATATATATATATATATATATATATATATAAACAACTTAGGCAAACTTTCTAGAGGAAAAGAGAAAGCCCTTTTAAACGAATTAAAGGGATTATATATGGCTGGGAATGGCAACACAATAATGTCTTAAAATGCTTAATTAGGCTGGCCACTGGTGGCTCATGCCCATAATTTTATTTAATCAAGGGGCTGAGATTTGATGGTCACAGTTTGAGGACAGCCTAGGACAGAAAATTCTGAAATACTTATACCCAATAAACTACCAAAAAGGCAGAAATGGACCTGTGGCTCAAGTTGTAAAGCATTAGCCTTGAGCACAAAAGTTCAGGGACAGCACCCTGTCCCTGAATTCAAGTCCCAAGAACAGCACCAAAAATTGCTTAATTAATAACACTTGAAAGTTAAAATTTTTAGAGAATAACTGTTATTTGGTTAAAGAAGGGAAAAGATGTAAACAAGATGAGAAGTTGCTGTATATGAGTCCACATGAGTATATACCAGGAAAATAAGAACATGACTATGATTAGACAAAGGCCCAGACTAAAAAAAAAAGTCATATATATGGCTTGTTTAGAGAATCAGGGAAGAATATGATTATGATAAGCTGAGCTGTCTATATATAGGAACAAAATATTCCCAATTTTTTTATTTAAAATAATAAGTTAAGTATCTTATAGAGAATGTTTGATCACCAAATTATTGTTTGATCCTAATTTTCTTTCTATACTTAAGTACAAGAGAAATACTCCATCAGAGCAATACCCAGGCTAGAAAAGGAAGTGTACTTTTTTTTAAGATTACTGGACTAAGAAAAAAAATAGGAGCGAGCTGGGCACCGGTGGCTCACACCTGTAATCCTAGCTACTCAGGAGGCTGAAATCTGAGGATCGCGGTTCAAAGCCAGCCCAGGCAGGAAAGTCTGTGAGACTCTTATCTCACTAGAAAACCGGAAATGGCCTGTGGCTCAAGTGGTAGAGCGCTCACCTTGAGCTGATGAGAGCAGGGACAACGCCCAAGCCTAGAGTTCAAGCCCCATGACCGATCAAAAAAAAAAATGGGAGCGAGTAATTACCCTTAATCTCTCTCCCCTCAGTTCTTGAAACACAAAGCAATCACACACTCTTTTCTTTGTCTCTTAAGGCACTCTAGAAGGGTTAGTGGAGATAGCTGAATTATGAAAAGTTTTATAACTAAAACACTGTAATGAGAACAGTTAGGAGGCAATATTTATATTTATTAAACCAACACTGAAATCAATCATTTATTTAATAACTGCAAAGATACAACTGAAGTAAATGGTCCTGTAGCTTCAGTAGATGGGAAGGCAGGGTATCACATAGCCAAGATCACTGGACCTGGGTCAAGTTCTGGAACTCAGATTTCTAAGCTCTCGTGTTCATTTTTCCTGATCTGATTTTTTAATGGGTATGAGAAGACTGTTAAAGTCCTTTCATCACTAATATGTTAGCCAGTTAAGAGAATATTTCATATAGAAGATGGTTGAGTGGTACTGGAGTGTGGTCTTTTTGAAGCTGCCACATAATAAATCTCCATTCCTTGCAAAAAAAATCTAGAAATATTTTCCCTGCTTTTGTGTTAAGCAACTGTGCCAAATTTGGACAGCCTAAATTCATGTAAGCTGAAGCATGGAAAGATGTCCCCTGTCTTAGGAAAAATATGTAACTTTTTCAAACCACTTTATCTAAAGAAAGAATTGGTAATTTGACTAAAAACCAAGCAGGTATGTTGGGTGGTGGTTTGGCTGTGTTAGTCTGAAGATTTACGTGTTGAAAATTTTGTCTTCATGGCAGTAAGTATGAGACCCTACTAGGAAGTCTTTAGAGTATGCCCTCAACATGGATTAAGTAAGCTCTTATGGACCCCTCAGTTGGATCTCACCAGAGTGAGTTGTTATTATAAAAGACCAAGTTTGGCCCCTTAATCAATCTTTGGCTAAATGCCTGGTAGAGTGATCTCCTGCTCTCTCATGTCCTCCCAGCACTGTGCTGCCATTTACTGTGAGGTCTTCACCAGAGCCATCAGCTCATAATACTCAGAACTGTTAGATGAATTAAATCTTTTTATAAAGAAAAAGAAAAAAATTAACATTTTTATCTTGCACATTGATGATCTGTCATTGAGCAGATACATTTTTAATATTATTTTATTTTTATTGTAAATGTGATGTACAGAGGGGTTACATTGCTTCAGCATTTTTTGTTTGTCTCACTATTTTGTTATTCCCTTTTCCTTCCCCAAATCAGATAAACATATGTACAAGACACAGGATACCAAAATGAAAAAAAAAAAAAAAAACAACAGTGACAACAGGGGATAAAACAAAGGGAAAAAGTGAAATAAAAAATAAATAATTTCATACAGTTCATTAAAAAACAAAACCCTCTTATCTCTATATCTAGGAGTTCATTTTGATTAGCATCATTTTATATGGTCATAATTATGTAACTACTGAACTATTATGGTCCTCTACTAGGACTAGACATACACTAATTATTACAAAGAGAACATATATTTTCACAGTTGATGATTCTTAGAGAATTTAGCACATTATCATTACACAATAACAATCAACATCTCAATATTTACTAGTTCTCTAAAGTACATTGTTTATAAGTAACGTAGCTACTGTAGTCTTTTAATTTTTGATACAGAAAGGTGACTTAATTTATTGTAATTAAATACATTTTAATGTTTTATTTTGTGTGGACAATATATTGGCAACAAATGGCAAATGAAACATAGAAACATACATCTATTCACTTGTAATAACACTATACTTACTTATGGGTAGTGTTTTATGCATAACCAAAACTCTTTCAACAGTATCTTTATGTGTCATTGTCATACATTTTACAGTTAACAACAGGAAAATTTCAGGAGGCTGATGTCTGAAGATTACAATTTATAGAAAGCTTGAGCAGGAAAACCCATGAAACATCAACAATTAATTACAAAAAAGACAACAGAATTAGAGCAATGGCTAAAGTGTTAGTACACTAACTTGAGTAAAATAGCTCAGGGACAGAGCTCAGGCCCTGAGTACTGGTTCCAGGATTGGTACCAGAAAAATTAATAAATTTAATGGGTTAATAGCTGTGTTAATCCAATAAATTATTGCTATTATAATTTTAACAAAATTGTATTTGACCAATAAGGAAATAGACACAATATTTTATAGTTTTTTGAATCTGTAGTCTTATTCAAATTATTTTCTTTCTTTGTGTAGTCTCACTTTTTGAACATTATCATGCTTGTTTCTTGAAGGGTTTAACATTTTTTTGTTTTACAAGATAGCTCCACCAGTCTCACTTTTTCTTAGTTTCAAAAAATCTTTATTTTTCCAAAATTCCTGAAGCATAATTTCACTGGATACATACTTCTTAGATGCTGGTAATTTTCAAGTTATTATTTTAACATTTCACTTTCATAATCTCAGCAAAATTGTTTCTCCAATCTCATTGAAAGAGGCATCTCCAGTCTCAGTGTAAATGAACTCAGTACACCTAGTTATGGAGACAGCCAAATATCCAGAGGAAGTAGTCTCGCTACCCACAGTGACATTAACACGCCCACCTTGTTGGACAGCATGGCTTACATGAACTGCATGGCTTGAAGAGGAGGAAATGTTCTCCCTAGAGGAAGCCAGTGTGCAAAACAAATCTGATTGTCCTTAGAATCCACAATTACCAAAGTTTCTTGTTTCTAGGACTATACATAAACTACAGTCCCATGCCTCTAGAAAGGACAATGGAAAAATAATTTTGAAATATGCCTCTTTAACAATTTTCTGTTAGTAAGGCTTATTTAGAAGAATGAGTCTTAATAGGATTAAGAAAAACCTGGAAAAATGTTAAAATATTATGGAAAATGTCTCGTGCTACTATAGATGTTGAGAAATCTCACAAAATACGGTCTATAACTCGGAGAATCTGAATTCAATTGTGTTAACTCGTCTCAAATGCCTAAAGATCATGGTATCACTAATGTAGCATATTGTTTGAGTCTAGAACAGAATAGGGAATTACTGATATCTATGATTCTGAAAACTCAATGACCAGCTGCTTTTATGTAGACTAGAAGAAGATATCCCAGAAAAAAATAAAGAGTAATTTGCACATTATCTGAGCTTTTGTTTTATTTGAGTCTTGAAGAAACAGGATAATATCTTCTCACAGTAATTAGAATGCATTTTTAGTCTTCCTATGCAAATGCACACATCTCCCGGAAACATCCACATAGACTAAAACAATAATGTTTTAATTAGGCATCTAGGTATCTATTTCATCATATAACTTGGCACCTAAAAAGAAGAATCGCCATTACATTCCTTTTCAAATAAATATGTAAATATATTTCCTTAAATCATATAGCTACCTCTTCAAATAAGGAAAATAAAGAAAAAAAAAACAAAAAAACAAAACCAAAAAAACCCTTCTCCTCCTCAAATCAAAAAATAAAACAAAACAAAAAAACTGCCCTATTTAAACCTGAAAATGTAATAATCTATACTCAGAAGAAAAATGAAAAGCATTCAAATGATTTTTAACCTCTCCTAAAATATAGACATATATGGTAAAATTAACAGTAATTTAATACAGTAGGGAAATAAGATATACTGAAATAAAAGAAACAACAAAATGAAATATGTGACTAATACATATGTATAGATAATATTTTATATTGTGAAAATTGTCTTGATTTTTTTGAAATTTGAAGTAATGCTACATTTTCTAATATTTTTCTCCCTGTTAAGAAAGATCACATAAAATCTTTGCAAATTGTAGCGATCTGGGTTAGACACAAAGGTGATATTGCAACTAGTTATTTTTCATTCTGTGTGTCTGCAACTGACATGTATTTAAAATGAAAATATCAGAAGAATCAAAAGTTCAAATAATATAAAAACAGAAAAGAATGTTTATTTGGAAAATATAATAAAATTAGAGATTTATAAAAGAGTTTACTGGTATATACTAAGCTATGGAAACATCTTTTGTTATAATATTTTCCATAAGGACCTATCTCAAAAAAATCCATATGTGATGGTATCTGTAGAAGGACATATATAAGCAAAAATGAAAGATTTTATCTGAAAAAAAATATCTAAAGTAAAAAGTTTGGGGTGTGGAACAAGTGAGAGAGCACTTGCCTAGAAAGTACAAGGTGCTGAATTGAAAACCCAGTATAAAAATATAGATATGTATTCTTTTCTTACAATATATGATTATTTCCTCATGTATAATTTGTGTGTGTGTGTGCTTTGTAGAATTTATCATTTAGGAGTTTCTGTTTATAGTTCTATGAGATACCAATATACTTCCCATTTGATGACACACATGTGATCATCATAGAACCTAAGGTTTGTGTATTCTCATCAACACATCCTAGAAAAAATATTTCCTCCTCATTAATGTATAAAAATTAAAATGTGTTATTCTAAACACATTCATAGCTCATTTAAATAAGTACATGGTAAATTTTGTATGAGGTCAAACTATTAATTGAGAAGATGTTTAATTTATATAGCAAACATTCACATACCTGAAAATTATTTTAATGATTAAATATTTCTTATCGGAAACTGTATTGATGAAGCACTTCAAAATTAATTTTGTTGGGAGTTCTTAATCATACCCCCATTTATCTTCAAAATATAAGCATACCATACCACATCTTTCCAATTGAATTTATTTGTATTTCATTAGTAATAGTACTCCCAAATTATACATACACATAATGGACTCTTTCTGCAGGTCCTGTAGCTGGAACTTGGAGACTGGGGACTGTCCCGGAGCTTGCTTTGCCTACTGGCTTAATGAACAGCTCTACATCCAGGTTTTCAAGTGATTGGTGATCACAGTCTCATGGACATCCCTGGCTGGGCTGTCTTCAAATCATGATTCTCAAATCTCAGTCTCCTGAGTAGCTAGAATTAGAAGCACGAGCCACTGGTGTCCAGATTATACTTGATAGATTTAAGGGACCACATTATTAGGTTAATGGTGAATTTTAAAAATGAAAAATAAAATGATTATATATATATATATATATATATATGTATATATACAATTTTGGTAGGTCATGAGGCTTGTACTGTGAACCTAAATCTATGGTTACCATTAAAGTTGGTGGACTGCTTTTTTTGGAGTGTAATGAGGTAAATATGAAAGAGGAAAGTGACAGTAGGTGAAAAACCATAGAAATATGGTCCACCTACATATGAAAATACCATAATAAATGCCCCAAATTGCTTTTTTAAAAAAAGAAAAAATTTGGAAAAATATTAATAAAGAATAATATAGATGTGTTGAATTTGATCAAGGTATACACATGTTGTAAATAAAATGAAGCCCCTTACTCTAATTAATTTTATATTTTTCTTGTCAGTCCCAGAACTTGAACTCAGGGACTAGGCATTTTTCTTGAGATTTTTATTCAAAACTATTGAGCTGCCACTTTGAGCCACAATTCTGCTTTTGGCTTTTTGATGGTTAATTGGAGATGAGTCTCACACTTTTCTGCTTGGGCAGGCTTCAAACCATGATTCTCATGTCTCAGCCTCCTAAAAAGCATCTAAGATTACAATCATGAGCCATCAGTGCATGGAAAATTAATATTTTAGCATATATTAGTAGCATATGAGAATTTATTATACAGTTCTCAAGCCTTAATATCTTCATTTGAAGGGATAAAATATATTACATAAAAACCGGACATTTGATTTATTTTCATGTACATATATAACTTTTTTGGTTTTATATAATTCTTTAATTACCTTTAAGTATTTGTACAAAGGTGAATGATGTAAAATAAATTTTGTATTAACAAATTCTAACCTTGATATAAAAATGCAGTTGTTTCCTATTGCATAGTTCTGAAAGAAGGGGAAAATAAACATACATCTTTATTCAATGATTAATTCCAAAGTACATGGTAATTGTGGCTTCTACACAATTTATTATTAACTGCTCTAACAATAAATTCTAAAGAATCCTATTAAAATGAAAATGATGGAGACTGAAATGTGATCCAAAAGATGGAAAAAGAAAAGTTTGTATAACTTTATCAAAAAATGCAGAGGTACCTAACATTACCAGATATTACAGGTGCTCTCACAGACACATCTTAAGGAAAAAAAGTAAAAATTTAGTTGCTGATATTGTCTCAACTCCTTTCTCTTGTTATTCAACAGCCACTTAACTAGATATTCAATTCAATGTTCTTCTGAATTGCTCTTCAGTATAACTAATGTGAACCTGGATTTGACATTTCATGGTGTTCAAAGTATCATACTGCTAGGTACATGTGGCTAATTACTATAGACCACCCTTGTAATCCTAGCTACTCAGTAGACTGAGATCTTAGGTTGCAGTTTTAAACCAGCTCAGAGAAAAATTTATGTGACTAATTTTCCCAGATAACCACCAAAAAACTGAAAGTGGAGCTATAGGTCAACTGGTAGCAAGCTAAACATGAGCAAAAAATCTCAGGACTACTATCCCCATACTGAGTTCAAGCCAGCCAAACTATCATAATCACTTAAATTGTTATCTGAACTATATAAGGATTCTAAGTGTTATAGAATAGCATTTTTTCCTAGTCTTTGTGTAAGTTTACTGTTTATTTAGTCTTATTGCCTTGGCTAAAATTTAGTCTTCTGGATTGAATAATATCCCTCACATCCTCATATATTGAAGTACTGCATTAGGTGATAGACCCTTTACTGAAAGAATTAAGATGAATTCATAGCAGTAGAAATTATTCAAGTTTATTAGTGTCTTCATACAATGATTAACACAAAGATGTGCACAGAACTGAGGACATGGTAAGAAAGTGACCATCTACAACTCAAAAACATTAAACTCAAGAAAACAAACAGCCCATAAAGTGATGCTGAATTTGTAGCAACCTGAATTATGAGAAAATAAAATCTTGCCACTTAAGCCATCCTGTATTATTAAACTGTATTAATATTCACTATTTTAATAGATTAGAAATAGTTTCTGATTTCTATTTTAAGCAATATTTGTCTTCTTGCTAATGGAATTAACCATCATTTAAATTGTTCATTGTCCATCTATCTCTCTACTTACATAGAAAACATTTTTGCTATTTTTATCTCTTGTACTATTATACCTTATTTAAGTTCTATCTCTTGATTTGTTTTGTAAATTATTTTAAAATATATTCTGAAATATAAATGTTTGTCAATAACATATGTTGCAAATATATTTGATCTTGCATAAAATACATTTTCACTGCATCAATTGGGCCTTTTCTCTCAGGAATTAGAAATTTAATCATGTAGATATTCACATATACATTTCACATATATGTATACATAATAAGTATTTGTACTTATATGTATACACATTTGTAAGTATATATGTGTATAAAATTTTGGCTAATTTTCTATGTTCCTTTATTTTTTTAATAACCACTACTACACTGGGATAAAAATAGAACTCACTATCAAAATCCATTACAGAAAATACTCAAACTCATGGAAACTGAGTAGCACATTGCTAAATGATCAGTGTGTTATCAAAGAGATAAGAAAAAAATCCAAAAGTTTCAGGAAATAAATGGAAATGAACACAGGACATATCAGAACATTCAGGACACAGCTAAAGCAGTATTGACAGGAAATGTATGGTTATTAGGGCCTACATCATCAATTAATGAAATCACAAATTGTCACTCTAATGATGCACCTCAAGCTTTTTATAAAACAAACAAAAGCCAAACACAAATAAATGAATGAGACTAAAATAACTATTCAAAGAAACAAAGAGTTGGTTTGTTGAAGAAATTAACAAAATTGATAAGCCCTTCCCCACGAAACACCCAAGTAAATAAAAATAGAGATAAAAAAATACATCATAACAAATAAATGACAAATTTATAATATTGGAAGGGAACACTTTGCAAATCTTTTTGCAAATATATTGAAACACCTAATAGAAACTGATGCATTCTTAGATAATATTAATATACTTAAACTGAGCCAAGAGGTTATAACCCACATAAACAAATGCATAACAAGTATAAAGACCATAGAAAGAATAGCCATGTAAGAAAAGTCCAGGACTGGATGATGAAGATGTTAAAGTCAATAGCGAACCTATTACATTGTTGGTAGAATGTAAGCTTGTTCAACTACTGTAGAAATTAGTGTAGACATTCCTTATAACACAGAACTTACCCTGTGAACTAGTCATTCTACTCTTGAGCATTTATCCAACAGATTACAAATAAGGATGTAATAAAGCCACCAACATAACCATGTTTACTGCAGCACTATTCAACAATAGCCAATGAATGGAATTAGTCTTGGCATCCCTAAATGAACAAACGCATCGAAGAAAAAGAGAGGTAAATACAAAATATACAAATATGTATGTATGTATATATATGTATATACAAATATACAAAATTTTACTCTTCCATTAGAAAGGACAATATTACATTATTTGCAAATCAATGGAAAGATCTGGGAACAACAATATTAAGTAAAATAAGTCAGATGCATATAGACAAAAGTTGCTTTTTAAAGTCAGAAGTTAATTTTTATTTATTTTATTGTAAAGGTCATGTACAGAGGGGTTACAGTTACATGAGTGAGTTAATGAGTATGTTGCTTGTCTAACAGTGTTTTACTCTTCTTCCTTTTCTCCCACTCTCCAGTCCCCCTGACTCCCTTCCCCCACCGAAATTGTAAAGTGTCTTGTGAATATCACTTTTGCCAATATTGGTTCATTCTTTGTCCTTTGTCTCAACATTTTGTTATTCCAGTCAGACATAAAAGTGATGAAAACAAAAAACAAACAAACAAAAAACCCCTCTTTAATTCTACTTGGTGTGCTATGTCTGGAACTATGTATTCTCTGTCTGAGAAAAGACATCATTAAGAGTTGACACTGGTAAAATTTCCATACTGCATGCAGCAACTTCCGTTTTTAGAGACTCAAAATTTTGTTTTCTAATGCTATCAAGATATAACATATTTTGTAGCAACAGATGCCCCTGAAGTGAGTGTTAGTGAGATGAAGCAAGAATATTAGTAACATGGTTTGTTATGAGATGTATAACAGAATAGATACAGAATTGATATTAGGTGCACAGTAACTGTGCACTTCCTCTCCAATCTAATTATAATACCACATTGGTAGACATGAAGATAGAACAAGAAACATAGGAGAATCTGGAAGTGGAAAGATAGGAAACTAAAATTCATTTCACAGGTTTGTATTTGTATGTATTTGTGGGAACGGGGTAGCTTCTACCCGTGTCCAACGGGGTAGAAGGTATCCCATCACCAGGTTCCTGACTGAGACTACTGTATTCTGGCCAGTGCTTCAGTGGAAAGAAATACTTGCCTCTGTGATTTTTTTTTAAAATTTGTTTCCTTTTTTCTTTTATTGTAAGGATGCTGTACAGAGGGGATACAGTTGAATAAGAAAAGGAGTACATTACATGTCGATCATTTTTACCCTTTCCCTTCCTTGTTGTTGTCCCACTATCTTTTCTCTCCTCCCCACTCCTCCTCACTCCACCAGTTTCCCCCCCACTGAAGTTGTAAAGTCCCTTTCCAATATACTGTCCTATGGGTATACTTGTTGCAATGTGTCATCCATCATGTGTCCTTGTTTCAGCATTTTATTATTCCCTTCCCCTCCTCAAATTAGACATACGTTTATACAAGATGCAGGGTAACAAAATCAAGTACAGTGACAACAGGGGATATGCCATAGGGGAAACGACATACAAAGGAAACAACAAGAACTACAAAAAATAAAATCATATTAGACATTTAAAACAGCAAAAATAAACACAGACCTCCTGTGTCCATATCTTGATCTTCATTTCATTTAGTATCACCTTATATGGTGATATGTACATGGCTTTTGAGTTTTTCTGTTCAGTTATCCTATACATATACTGATTACTGCAAATAAGAGAAACAGTGGGAGCTAAAATTTTGGGGGTCTGGGTTAATTCATTAATAAGTTTTTTTTGCAAGTCTTTCCATTTCCTAAAAAATGGGGTGGTGCCGTTCTTTCTGATAGAATCACAAAATTCCATTATATATTTATTTTTCTTTCTTTTTTTATTGTGAAAATACTGTACAGAGGGGTGACAATTACATGGGCAACATAATGAGTACATTTCTTATCAAGCATTGTAGCCTCCTCTTTTGTTTCCCCTTCCCATCTCTTCCCATCCTCTCCCAGTCTCCCATCCAATCCTCCCCCCAGCCACCAAAGTTGTAAAGTTCGTTTTTAACATAATGACTGATACATATAATTGTTGCAATGGGTCCAACTGTATCCCTATTTAAACGATTTGTTTTAGCCCTTCCTCTCCACAAATTATTCGGCCATCAAATACAGTGAAAGCAGGGGTTATACTGTGGGGGAAGGACATACAAAGCAACAAAGAAATTATCCTATAAATGTGTTAGAAGCAATCGCATTAAAGAAAAATAACATTTGAATACATATCTTAGGGTTCATTTTCCTAACATCAACTTATCTGACCTTTTCTGCTTGACTCCGACATATACTAGATATTGCAAATAAAGGAAACCATGGGACCAATGTTTCTTTGGTCCTGGCTTTCTTCACGTAATATAAATTTTTCCAAGCATTTCCATTTCCTAACAAATGGGGCAATGTCATTCTTTCTGATGGAGGCATAGAATTCCATTGTGTATATATAACACATTTTCTTGATCCATTCATCTACTGAGGGGCATCTGGGTTGATTCGATATTTTAGCTATAGTAAATAATGCTGCAATAAACATAGTCGTGCTGGTAGCTTTAGTGTGGTCTTGTTTGTGAACATTTGGGTAAATGACCAAAAGTGGGATTGCTGGATCATAGGGGAGATCTATGTGGAGTCCTTAGAGGAGCCTCCGTACTGCTTTCCAAAGTGGTTGAACAAGTTTACACTCCCACCAACTGTCCACATACCCTCCAGCATGTGTAGTTATTAGAGTTCTTGATTGTAGCCATTCTAACTGGAGTGAGGTGGTATCTCAATGTTGTTTTTATTTGCATTTCTTTTATGGCTAAGGAGGTTGAGCATTTCTTCATGTGTCTATTGGCCATCCTTCTTTCCTCTACAGAGAAGTTTCTCTTTAAGTCTTTAGCCCACTTATTTATTGGGCAGTTGTTCTTTGAAGATTTATTGTTGGGGGATATAATTTTTTGAGTTCCAGGTATATTTTAGATATGAGACCCTTGTTCCTTTTATGGCTAGTGAAGATCTTCTCCTAATCCATGGGCTTTCTATTGATCTTGCTAGCTATGTCCTTTGCCATGCAGAAGCTCTGCAATTCCATGCAACCCATTTGTCCAACCTTTCTTTGATTTGCTGTGTTTCTGGGTCTCTATTTAAAAAATTTCGGCCTGTGCCAAGGAGACCTAAGGTTTTTCCTATTCCATCTTGTAATGTTTTCAGAGTGTCTGCTTTGAGTTCAAGATCTTTGATCCATTTGGAGTTGATTCTGGTGCAGGGTGATATATAAGGATCTAGCTTTAGTTTTCTACAAGTAGTTGACCAGTTTTGCCAGCACCATTTACTGAAGAGGCTGTCTTTCTTCCATTTTATTTTTTTAGCTCCCTTATCAAAGATTAGATGGCTATAGGTCTGTAGGTTCATTTCTGACTTTTCAATTCTATTCCATTGGTCCTGAGGTCTGTTCTTGTGCCAGTACCAAGCTGTTTTGATTGCTATGGCTTTATAGTAGAGTTTGAAATTTGGTATCGATATTCCTACAGCAGTGTTCTTTCTGTTGAGGTTCGTTTTTGCTATTCGGAGCCTTTTATAGTTCCACAAGAATTTTTGGATTGCATCTTTTTTTCCTTGAAGAATGAAGTTGGAATTTTGATAGATATTGCATTGATTTTGTAGATAGCCTTGGGAAGTATTGCCATTTTCACGATGTTGATCTTTACAATCCAGGAGCATTGGAGTTTTTGCCACTTTGTAAGTTCTGTTTTGATTTCCTTTTTCAAGTTTTTAAAGCTATCATCAAAGAGGTCCTTCACTTCTTTGGTTAAGTTAATTCTTTGGTACTTTATTTTTTGTGGGGCTATTACAAATGGAATTGCTTTTCTAATTTCAGCCACACTTTTCTCATTGTTGGCATACAGAAAAGCCATTGATTTTTGAGGGTTAATTTTATACCTTGCTACTTTGCCTAAGTTTTGAATCGGCTTGAGTAATTTGGGAGTGGAGTCTATAGGACTCTTTAAATACAAGATCATGTCATCTGCAAAGACGGAGAGCTTTACTTTTTATTTCCCTATTTGGATCACCTTTATGTTTGCATCTTGTCTTATTGCTGTAGATAGGCATTCTAATACTAGATTGAAGACAAGTGTAGAGAGTGGACATCCTTGTCTTGTTCTTGAGGTAAGATGAAATGGCTTTAGTTTTTCACAATTAAGTATAATGATTGCTGTAGGTTTGTCATATACAGTCTTTATTGTATTGAGGAATGTTCCATGGATTCCTGCTTTTTCCAGAGCCTTCAACATAAAGCTGTGTTGGATCTTGTCAAATGTTTTTTCTGCATTTATTGAGATAACCATGTAGTTCTTATCCTTGCTCTTTTTGATGTGATGAATTATATTAATTGATTTGCATGTATTGAACCAGCTTTGCATCCCTGAAATGAATCCTGTTTGATCGTGGTGTATGACTTTTTGGATGAATTGTTGAAGTCGATTGGCCAAAATTTTGTTGAGAAGTTTTGCATCAATGTTCATCAAAGAAATGGGTCTATAGTTCTCTTTCTTTGATGAGTCCCTGCCTGGTTTTGGGATGAGGGTTATGATGGCTTTATAGAATGTGTTCAGTAGTGAACTTTCTCTTTCAATTTCATTGAAGAGTGGGAGGAGTATTGGTGTGAGCTCTGCTTTGAAGGCCTTGTAGAATTCCACTGTAAAACCATCTGGTCCTGGACTTTTCTAAGCTGGGAGGTCTCTTATTGCTGTTTCTATTTCAATGCTTGATATGGGCCTTTTAAGATGGATTAACTCAACTTGTTTTAGTTTTGGCATGTCAATATTTGCTAGGAAAAGTCCATTTCTCCCTAGTTCTCAAACTTATTAGTATAAAGTTTTGAGAAATATTCCCTTATAATGTTCTGAATCTTGGTTGTTTCTATGGTGATGTTTTTATTCTCATCTCTGAGTTTATTTATTTGGGTGTGTTCTCTTCTTTTTCTGATAAGATTTGCTAAGGGTCTGTCAATTTTGTTAATTTTTTCCAAGAACCAACTCTTTGTTTTGTTGATTCTTTCTATAGATTTTTTTGGATTCTAATTCATTTAATTCTGATTTAATTTTAATTATTTCTTTCTCTCTACTGGAGTGGGGTTTATCTTGCTGCTCTTTTTCAAAGAGCTTCAGATGTCTCATTAAATAGTTGGTTTCAGATCTCTCCAATTCGTGTATGTAGGAACTCAGAGCTACAAACTTGCCTCTGGGTACTGCCTTTACTCTGTCCCAGAGGAGCTGGTAATTTGTGTGTTCATTTTTGTTGAATATCATGAACATTTGAATTTCCTTTCTAATCTCTTCCATGACCCAGTGGTGATTCAGCAGTGTGTTGTTCAGCCTCCATGTTTTACAGGACTTTCTTTGGTGGCTTTTGGTGTTGAGTTCTAATTTAATTCCCTTGTGTTCTGAGAGAATGCAAGGTAAAACTTAAATTTTTTTGAATTTGAACAACTTTGCTTTGTGGCCTAAAATGTGGTCTATTTTAGAACATATTCCATGCGCTGCTGAGAAAAACGTGTATTCAGATGCTGCTGGGTGAAATATTCAGTAGATGTCTGTTAAATCTAGTTGATCTTTGCAGTTGTTTAGATCTGCGGTTTCTCTGTAGAGATTTTGCCGAGTTGATCTATCTAGTGGGGAGAGTGGTGTGTTAAAATCCCCAACAATTAATATCTTTGGATCTATATGGGATTTGAGGGAAAGTAGTGTTTCTTTGATAAATTTGGGTGCTCCATTGTTTGGCAATAGATATTTAGAATTGTAATATCCTCCTGAAGGAGAGATCCCTTAATTAGTATGTAGCGACCTTATTTATCTCTTCTCAGGAATTTCAATTTGAATTCTATATTATCTGATATTAGGATTGCAATTCCTGCCTGTTTATGGCGGCCGTTTTCTTGGTAGACTTTGTTCCAGCCTTTCACCTTGAAAATGTGTTTGTTTTTTTGGGCAAGATGTGACTGCTGAAGGCAGCAGATAGAAGGATCTTGCTTTTTAATCCAACTAGACAGTCTACGTCGCTTAATTGGAGAGTTAACACTGTTCATGTTGAGAGATAGGACTGAGAGGTATTTGGGATTTCCTGCCATTTTATCCACCTTCTTGGGGGCTGCAGCTACTGAGTTCTTCCTATGGTTCTTAGATTCTCAGTTGGGGTGCTGTTTCTTTGCCTTTATTGTGGTCTTGTTGGTTTTCTATGTGTAGGACATCTTTAAGGATCTTTTGTAGCGCTGGTTTAGTGGAGATAAATTGTTTCAATTTTTCTTTATTATGGAAGGTTTTTGTTTGGTCTTCAATTATGAAGGAGAGTTTAGCTGGGGACAGTATTCTTGGTTCATAGTTGTTTGTCTTAGGGCATGGCATATATCATTTCAGGCTCTTCTTGCTTTGATTGTCTCTGCTGAGAAATCTGAGGTGATTCTAATTGGTTTCCCTTTATAGTTGATTGATCTTTTCTCCTTGACAGCTTTATGGATCTTTTCCTTGGTCTGAAGTGATCCTGTGTGGATTATAATATGAGAGTGGGATGTCCTATTCTGGTCTGGTCTATTTGTAGTTCTAAAAGCTTCTTGTATCTGAAAAGGCCTATCTTTCTGCGTGTTTGGGAAATTTTCTGCTAGGATCCTGTTAAACAAATTTCCTAGACCATTAACTTCTGTTTCTAGGTGCTTCTCTACACCCATTATTCTCATATTAGGCCTTCTGATGGTGTCTTCCAAGTGCTGAATAGATCTATCCTATTTCTAGGATTTTCCTTTGATAGTTATATGTTCTTTCTCTATAATATCTAGGCTGTCTTCAATCCCGGAGATTAGCTCTTCTGCATAGTTTAACCTGCTGTCAAGACTTTCTACTTTGTTTTTTGTTTTGTTTTGTTTTGCTTTTAATTGGTCAGCTTTGATGGCTTCAAATTCTTTGTTGAAGCTTTGTTTTAGATCTTGTATGAACTCCTTTGCTTCCTTAATTTGGTGTTCAGTGTTTATTCTCAAATCACTTAGTTGATTGGTTATGGTTTCCTTGGACTCTCATTCTTTCTGTTGGGTTCCATTCAGCATTCCCTTTGTGATCTCCTTAACTTCCTTCAGCATTTTGTTAATGGATTTCATGAATGCCTTTAGTGATCTTTGTGTATTCTCATCCTGCTCTCTCAATTCCTGTATTACTCTTTGCTTAGCTTCCTCATGTTCACGCAATTCCTGTAGTTCTCTTTGAGCATTCTCAGCCTGCTCACGCCATTCCTGCCTTTCTCTTTGAGTGTTCTCAAGCTGCTCACGCAATTCCTGTATCAGTTTTTGAGCTTCCTCATGCACATGAGACTCCTGTATTTACCTTTGGTTTGCCTCCTCTCTCTCCCTATCACGCTCATACAGAGTCCTTTGTAAGTTTTCAATCTTTTCATTTATCATGTTTCTGTTGATCTTACTAGCTATGTTCTTTGCTATGCAGAAGCTTTGCTGTTTCATTATAATTCATTAGTCCAATCTTTCTTTGATTTGTTTTGTTTCTGGGTCTTTATTCAGAAAATTTTGACCTGTGCCAAGGAGACTTAGAGATTCTCCTAGTCCTTTCTATAATGTTTTCAGGGTGTCATCTGTGACTTCGAGATATTTAATCCATTTGGAGTTGATTTTGGTTCATGATTTTACAAAGGATCTAATTTTAGTTTTCTACAGGTGTTTAACCAATTTTGCCAGCACCATTTTCTGAACAGACTCTCTTTCTTCCATTCTATATTTGTGGCCCCCTTAGCAATGATTAGGTGGCTATAGGTCTGTGAGTTCATTTCTGGTCTTCAGTCCTATTCCATTGGTCCTCATATCTGTTCTTGTGCCAGTACCAGCCTGTTTTGATTACTATGACTTTGTAGTAGGGTTTGAAGTTTGGTATAAATATTCTTCCAGCACTGTTCCTTCTGCTAGGGATTGTTCTTGCTGTTCAGGGTCTTTTATTATTACGTACAATTTTTTTTGGGTTGCCTCTTCTATTTCACTGTAGAATACAATTGGCATATTGATGGTTATCCCATTGAATTTGTAGATAGCCTTTGGCAGAATTGCCATTTCCATGATGGTAATCCTCCCTATCCAGGAGCATGGGAAGTTTTTGCCATTTCCTAAGTTCTGCTTTAAATTCTTTTTTCAGGTTTTGACTGTTTCATCATAAAGATCCTTAACTTCTTTAGTTAAGTTTATTCGTAGGTATTTTATTTTTTTGTGGGGCTATTACAAAAACAGTTGCTTTCCTGTTTTCATCTGTGCTCTTCTCATTATTGGCCTGCAGGAAAGCCATTGGTTTTTGAGGGTTAATTTTATATCCTGCTACTTTGCCAAAGTTTCGAATCAGCTTGAGTAGCTTGAGAGTGGAGTCCATGGGGTGCTTTAAATACAAGATCATGCTTTAAATACAGGGGATAGTTTTACTTCATCTTCCCTCATTTGGATTCCCTTTATGTTTTTGTCTTTTCTTTTTGCTATAAATAGGCATTTCAATACTAAATTGAAACGAAGTGGAAAGAGTGTACAACCTTACCTTGTTTCTGAATTCGAAAGAAATGTCTTTAGCTTTTGCCATTAAGTATAATGCTGGCTGTAGGTTTGTTATCCACAGCCATTATTGTATTGAGAAATGTTCTATTGATTCCTAGTTTGTCCACAGCTTTCATCATACAGGAGTGTTGCATCTTGTCAAATGCTTTTTCTGTGTCTATTGAGATAATGATATGGTTCTTATCCTGCTCTCATTGATGTGATGTATTACATTAATTGATTTTCATGTATTAAACCAGCTTTGCATCCATGGAATGAATCCTGTGTGATCATGGTGTATGATTTTTTTTTAAATTTTATACTTTTTATTGTAAAAATTCTGTATAGAAGGTTTACATTTACATGAGCAAGGTAAGGAGTACATTTCCTATCAAGCATTGTTGCCTCCTCCTTTGTTTTTTTTTTTTTTTTTTTAAATTGTATTTTATTTTATTTGAGAACATACTGTACAGAGGGGTTACAATTACATGGGCAGGATAATGCATACATTTCTTACCAAGCATTGCAGCCTCCTCCTTTGTTTACCCTTCACTTCCCTTCCCTGCCTCCCCCCTCCCCCCACCCAATTTTACCCCCCTCCCCCCACCCAATTATACCCCCCTCCCCCCCCACACCGAAATTGTAAAGCTGGTTTTGACATGACATTTTGTACTTCTCATTGTTGCAACAGGTCCCCCTGAATCCTTAAACGACTTGTTTGTCCCCATCTCCTCCACATGTTATACTGACATCAAATATAGTGAAAGCGGGGGTTACACTGTGGGGGAGGGACATACAAAGCAACAAAGAAATAATCTTATAAATGCATTAGAAACACATGCATGAAAGAAACAAAAACATTAAAATACATATTTAAGGGTTCATTTTCCTAACATCACAATATCTGGCCTTTTCCGCTTGACTCATACCTATACTAGATATTGCAAATAAGGGAAACCATGGGACCTATGCTTCTTTGGGCCTGGCTTACTTCACTTAATATAATTTTTTCCAAACCTTTCCATTTCCTAACAAATGGGGAAATGTCATTCTTTCTGATGGAGGCATAGAATTCCATTGTGTATATATACCACATTTTCTTGATCCATTCATCTACTGAGGGGCATCTGGGTTGGTTCCATATATTAGCTATGGTAAATAGTGCTGCAATAAACATAGTTGTGCTGGTAGCTTTAGTGTGGTCTTGTTTGTAAACATTTGGGTAAATGCCCAAAAGTGGGATTGCTGGATCATAGGGGAGATCTATGTGAAGTCTTTTGAGGAACCTCCATACTGCTTTCCAAAGTGGTTGAACAAGTTTACATTCCCACCAACAATGAAGTAAGGTTCCTTTCTGTCCACATCCCCTCCAGCATCTGTTGTTGTTAGAGTTCTTGATTTTTGCTGTTCTAACTGGAGTGAGGTGATATCTCAATGTTGTTTTGATTTGCATTTCTTTTATGGCTAGGGATGTTGAACATTTCTTCATGTGTCTATTGGCCATCCTTCTTTCTTCTTCAGAGAAGCTTCTCTTTAAGTCTTTTGCCCACTTATTTATTGGGCAGTTGTTTCTTTGAGGATTTGTTGTTGGGTGGTTTAATTTTTTGAGTTCCAAGTATATTTTAGATATGAGACCCTTGTCCGTTGTATGGCTAGTAAAGATCTTCTCCCAATCGGTGGGCTTTCTATTGATCTTGCCAGCTATGTCATTTGCCCTGCAGAAGCTCTGCAATCTTATGCAATCCCATTTGTCCAACCTTTCTTTGATTTGTTGTGCTTCCGGGTCTCTATTCAGAAAATTTCGACCTGAGCCAAGGAGACCTAGGGTTTCTCCTATTCCATCCTGTAATGTTTTCAGAGTGTCTGCTTTGAGTTCAAGGTCTTTGATCCATTTGGAGTTGATTCTGGTGCAGGGTGATATATAAGGATCTAGCTTTAGTTTTCTACATGTAGTTAACCAATTTTGCCAGCACCATTTACTGAAGAGGCTGTCTTTCTTCCATTCTATTGTTTTAGCTTCCTTATCGAAGATTAGATGGCTATAGGTCTGTAGGTTCATTTCTGGGTTTTCAATTCTATTCCATTGGTCCTGAGGTCTGTTCTTATGCCAATACCAAGCTGTTTTGATTACTATGGCTTTATAGTAGAGTTTGAAATTTGGTATTGATATTCCTCCAGCAGTGTTCTTTCCGTTGAGGAGCGTTTTTGCTATTCGCGATCTTTTATTGTTCCATATGAATTTTTGGATTGCCTCCTCTATTTCCTTGAAGAATGAGGGTGGAATTTTGATAGGTATCGCGTTGAATTTGTAGATAGCCTTGGGAAGTATTGCCATTTTCACGATGTTAATCTTGCCAATCCAGGAGCATGGGAGGTTTTGCCATTTTTTAAGTTCTGTGTTGATTTCCTTTTTCAAGATTTTAAAGTTTTCATCATAGAGGTCCTTCACTTCTTTGGTTAAGTTAATTCCTAGGTATTTTATTTTTTGTGGGGCTATTACAAATGGAGTTGCTTTCCTAATTTCAGCCACACTTTTCTCATTGTTGGCATATAGAAAAGCCATTGATTTTTGGGGGTTAATTTTATATCCTGCTACTTTGCCAAAGTTTTGAATCAGCTTGAGTAATTTGGGAGTGGAGTCTATGGGATTCTTTAAATACAAGATCATGTCATCTGCAAAGAGGGAAAGTTTTATTTCTTCTTTCCCTATTTGGATCCCCTTTATGTCTGCATCTTGCCTTATTGCTGTAGCTAGGCATTCTAATACTAGATTGAAGAGAAGTGGAGAGAGTGGGCATCCTTGTCTTGTTCCTGAGTTAAGAGGAAATGGCTTTAGTTTTTCACCATTGAGTATAATGCTGGCTGTAGGTTTGTCATATACAGCCTTTATTGTATTGAGGAATGTTCCATGCATTCCTAATTTTTCCAGAACCTTCATCATAAAGGGGTGTTGGATCTTGTCAAATGCTTTTTCTGCATCTATTGAGATAACCATGTGGTTCTTATTCTTGCTCCTGTTGATGTGATGAATAATATTAATTGATTTGCGTATATTGAACCAGCTTTGCATCCCTGAAATGAATCCTGTTTGATCATGGTGTATGATTTTTTGGATGAATTGTTGAAGTCGATTGGCCAAAATTTTGTTGAGAAGTTTTGCATCAATGTTCATCAAAGAAATGGGTCTATAGTTTTCTTTCTTTGATGAGTCCCTGCCTGGTTTTGGGATGAGGGTTATGATGGCTTCATAGAATGTGTTGGGTAGTGAGCTTTCTCTTTCAATTTCATTGAAGAGTTGGAGGAGTATTGGTGTGAGCTCTGCTTTGAAGGCCTTGTAAAATTCCGCTGTAAAACCATCTGGTCCTGGACTTTTCTTAGCTGGGAGGTCTCTTATTGCTGTTTCTATTTCAATGCTTGATATGGGCCTGTTAAGCTGGTTTAACTCATCTTGGTTTAGTTTTGGCATGTCAATATTAGAACTCAACACCAAAAGCCACCAAAGAAAGTCCGGTATCACATGGAGGCTGAACAACACACTGCTGAATCATGAGTGGGTCATGGAAGAGATTAGAAAGGAAATTCAAATGTTCATGCTATTCAACAAAAATGAACACACAAATTACCAGCTCCTCTGGGACACAGCAAAGGCAGTACTCAGAGGCAAGTTTATAGCTCTGAGCTCCTACATCAACAAATTGGAGAGATCGGAAACTAACAATTTAATGACACATCTAAACCTCCTTGAAAAAGAGCAGCAAGATAAACCCCAATCCAATAGACGGAAAGAAATAATCAAAATTAAATCAGAATTAAATGAATTAGAATCCAAAAAAACTATAGAAAGAATCAACAAAACAAAGAGTTGGTTCTTCGAAAAACTTAACAAAATTGACAGACCCTTAGCAAACCTTATCAGAAAAAGGAGAGAGCACACCCAAATTAATAAACTCAGAGATGAGAATGGAAACATCACCACGGAAACAACCAAGATTCAGAACATTATAAGGGAATACTTCTCAAAACTTTATGCTAATAAGTTTGAGAACTTGACAGAAATGGACCTTTTCCTAGCAAATATTGACATGCCAAAACTAAACCAAGATGAGTTAAACCAGCTTAACAGGCCCATATCAAGCATTGAAATAGAAACAGCAATAAGAGACCTCCCAGCTAAGAAAAGTCCAGGACCAGATGGTTTTACAGCGGAATTTTACAAGGCCTTCAAAGCAGAGCTCACACCAATACTCCTCCAACTCTTCAATGAAATTGAAAGAGAAAGCTCACTACCCAACACATTCTATGAAGCCATCATAACCCTCATCCCAAAACCAGGCAGGGACTCATCAAAGAAAGAAAACTATAGACCCATTTCTTTGATGAACATTGATGCAAAACTTCTCAACAAAATTTTGGCCAATCGACTTCAACAATTCATCCAAAAAATCATACACCATGATCAAACAGGATTCATTTCAGGGATGCAAAGCTGGTTCTATATACGTAAATCAATTAATATTATTCATCACATCAACAGGAGCAAGAATAAGAACCACATGGTTATCTCAATAGATGCAGAAAAAGCATTTGACAAGATCCAACACCCCTTTATGATGAAGGTTCTGGAAAAATTAGGAATCCATGGAACATTCCTCAATACAATAAAGGCTGTATATGACAAACCTACAGCCAGCATTATACTCAATGGTGAAAAACTAAAGCCATTTCCTCTTAACTCAGGAACAAGACAAGTATGATTTTTTTTTGATGAACTGTTGAAGCCGATTGGCCAGAATTTTGTTGAGAAGTTTTGCATCAATGTTCACCAAAGAAATGGGTCTATAATTCTCTTTCTTAGATTAGTCCCTGCCTACTTTTGGGATGTGGGTTATGATGCCTTCATAGAATGAGTTTGATAGTCAATTTTCATTTTCAATTTCATTGAAGGGTTGGAGGAGTATTGGTGTGAGTTCTGCCTTGAAGTTCTTGTTGAATTCAGCAGTGAACCCATATGCTTCTGGGCTTTTCTTGGATGGAAACACCCTTATTGCTGTTTCTTTTCCAGTGCTTCATATGGGTCTGTAAGTTGATTTAAATCATCTTGGTTTAATTTGGCCATATCAATATTTGTTAGTAATTCTTCCATTTCACCCAGATTCTCAAACATATTAGCATTAAGGTTTGAGAAACATTCCCTTATAATATTTTGTATCTTGGTTGTTTCTGTGGTGATGTTTCCATTCTCATCTGTGAGTTTGATTATTTGGGTGTGTTCTCTTCTTTTTCTGCTAAGATTTGCTAAGAGTCTGTCAATTTTGTTAATTTTTTTGAGGAACAAACTTTGTTCTGTTGATTATTTCTATGATTTATTAAATTCTAATTCATTTAATTCTGATTTAATATTTATTATGTTTCCATCTACTGGATTGTGGTTTGGCTTATTGCTGTATTTTAAAGAGCTTCATGTGCATCATTAAATTGTTAGTTTGAGTTCTCTTTAATTTGTTAATGTGAGAAATCAGAGCTATGAATTTTTCTCTGCATACTGCTTTTGCCGCATCCCAGAGGAGCAGGCAATTTGTATGTTCATTTTAGTTAAATATCACAAACATTTGAATCTCCTTTCTAATCTCTTCCATGACCCATTCGTGGTTCAACAGTGTGTTTTTCAGAAGTTAAAAACATGAAAATATAAAAATATATAATTAGGGAAAAAGGAAAAAGTGAAAAAAAGTATCTTCTATTTATTTGGGGGCTCTTATGTCTCCCTTAAGTTCACATTCCTGTCCTTTGATTTGCTTGTAGTGGATGTTTTTCCTGATTGCTTGGTTTCTCAAATCAGCTTGCTGGGGTGAGCACAAAAAAGTTCTCTTTACAGGCTTGGGGACTTTGCAAATTTCTCCCAGAATAAAAAAACCTGATCTGCTTTTTATTTTTTCTTTGGGCTGCCTGGAAGAGGTGGATTGAGAATGCAGTTTGTTGCTGCTGGAAATGAGCTTGGGCATGTTTGGGTTTTTGGCCTGTCTGGAGTCAATAGCTTTACCCAAGTTGGGGAGCCTGCTTTGGGCCACTAACCTGTATACTCTCTTGGCTTCTGTAGCCTGTCCAGGTTTTATTTATTATTTTTAATCAATTTTATTGAGATTCCTGTAGTTGGTTGAGCTGCCAGTTCAGTTGAAGTATAGGTGGAATTTCTTTGCTGCCTACAGGGTGCCGTAGTTGTCTCTCTTGGCTCACCAGGTTGTGAAGGTCGATCTTCCCTTCTGGGCTGACAGCCATCCCTGAGCAGAGCAAACTTCCCCTGGGCAGAGCTGAATGTCACAGTTCCAGTTGCTTGCCCTGAAGTGAAATGGTGCTGCCTGCTGATTTTGTGTCCCGAGTTATCTGCTAGGTTTTTTTTTTGGGGGGGGGGGTCTGGCCGTGGGGCCTGAACTCTGGGCCTGGGTGCTGTCCCTCAGCTCTTCAGCTCAAGGCTAGCGCTCTACCACTTGAGCCACAGCCCCACTTCTGGCTTTTTTTCTTTTTTCTTATGTGGTGTTGTGGAATCGAACCCAGGGCCTCAGGCATGCAAGACAAGGGCTCTATCACTGAGCCACCTTCCTGGCCCATCTGCTAGCTTTTATGGCAGAATCTATGCTAGTATCCAATATGACATCATTTTCTGGTGGTAGAGATGGGGGGGTTGCATTTCCTGAGCTGTTTTGTGGGAAGGAGTGGGGATATTCATGGTTTCCCTTGGCTTTGCAGTTCATCCCAATCTGCACTGGAGGTCAGCAGGATGTGGAATTCTGCTCCTCATGGTTCAGTCCCTGCTGGAGGCGGGTAAAGAGATGTATCTCTGGTCAATTGTTTCAGCCTAGCCTGGCCGGTCACATAGCAGTTACTGGCAGCCGCGGCAGCCCCTTGTGCTCAAATCTGTCTTCTGGTGCAAACTGCCTGAATTTTTTCTTGCTAGGCAGAATCTCTGTACTATTAAGGCTCACTTGACATGATTTTCCCATAGTGAATTATTCCTTGAACTGAGAAAGCAGTTCTAGGAGATAGCTCACACACAGCTCAACTAGATCTCTGCTATCTTCCTCCCAAGGCTGCATTTTTTTGTAGGTTGTTTATTGTAAAATGCTGTTACATGGGGGTTACAGTTACATGACCAAGGTAATGAGTACATTTCCTAAGGAGCATTGTTTCTTCCGCCTTTGCTTTTTCCCTTCCCTCCTACCTCCACAACTATCCCCACCGCCACCCCCCGAAGTTGTACACATTGTTTTCAACATAGTGTCTTGTACATCTCATTTTTACAATGGATTGACCTGAATCTTTATTTAAGCATTTTGTTTTGTACATTATAAATATGTTAGAAACAATACCAAGAATGTAAAAGCTATTTGTGTCCCTATGTGGGCCTTCATTTCACTTAACATCATCTTATATGGTCATATGTACATGGCTTTTCACCATTTCTGTTTGTCCTACACATGTACTACTTTATTGTAAATAAGGGAAACCATGGGACCTATGTTTCTTTGGGCCTTGCTTGCTTCACTTAATATGTTTTTTCCAAGTCTTTCCATTTCCTAACAAGTGGGGTGATGTCATTTTTTCTGATGGAGGCATAGAATTAATATATATATATATATGTATATGTAATTTACATATAATTTATATATATATATATATCACATTTTCTTGATCCAATCTACTGAAGGGCTTCTGGGTTGGTTCCATATCTTAGCTATGGTAAATAATGCTGCAATAAACATAGTTGTGCTGGTAGCTTTAGTATGGTCTTGTTTGTAATCATTTGGGTAAATGCCCAAAAGTGGGATTGCTGGGTCATAGGGGAGCTCTATGTGCAGTCTTTTGAGGAACCTCCATACTACTTTCCAAAGTGGTTGAACAAGTTTACACTCCCTCCAACAATACAGTAGGATTCCCTTCTGGCCACATTCCCTCCAGCATCTGTTATTAGAGTTCTTGATTATAGCCATTCTAACTGGGATGAGGTGGAATCTCAATGTTGTTTTGATTTGCATTTCTTTTATGGCTAGGGAGGTTGAGCATTTCTTCATGTGTCTATTGGCCATCCTTCTTTCCTCTTCAGAGAAGTTTCTCTTCAAGTCTTTTGTTTATATATGACACAATGTAAATGGTTTACAATCACTCAGTGTTAAATTTATTTGTAAAAGATAAAGTTATGCTATTAACAACTGCCTTTTTTATTTAACAAAATGGTTTAACTCATCTTGGTTTAGTTTTGGCATGTTGGTATTTACTAGGAAATAGTCCATTTATTTCAGGTTCTCAAACTTATTAGCATAAAGGTTTGAGAAACATTCCTTTATAATTTTCTGAATCTTGGTTGTTTCTGTGGTGATGCTGACATTCTCATCTCTGAATTTGTTTATTTGGATGTGTTCTCTTATTTTTATGATAAAATTTTCTAAGGGTCTGTCAATTTTATTAATTTTTTGAAGAACCAACTATGTTTTGTGATTCTTTCTATGGTTTTTTTTGGATTATAATTCATTTAATTCTGATTTAATTTCAATTATTACTTTCCATTTACTGTTTAGCTTGTTACTCTTTTTCAAATAATTTTAAGTGCCTCATTAAATTGTTGGCTTCATATTTCTTCAATTTGTTGATATAGGAACTTGAAGTATAAACTTGCCTCTGAGTACTGCCTTTGCTGTGTCCCAGGGGAGCTGGTAATTGGTGTGTTCATTTTTGTTGAATATCATGAACATTTTAATTTCCTTTCTAATCTCTTCCATGACCCACTGGTGATTCAACAGCTTGTTCTTCAGCCTCCATGTTTTGCAGGACTTTCTTTACTGGCTTTTGGTGTTGAGTTCTAATTTTATTCCCTAGTGGTCTGAGAGAATGAAGGGCATAACTTCAATGTTTTGAATTTGGACAAGTTTGCTTTGTGACCTAAAATGTGGTCCCTTTTCAAAAATGTTCTGTGTGGTGCTAAGTAAAATTAGTATTCTGATTCTGCTGGGTAAAATATTTGGTAGATGTCTGTTAAATTTAGTTGATCTATGCAGTTAATTAGATCTGCAGTTTCTCTTTTGAGTTTTTGCCGAGTTGAACTATCTAGTGGGGATAGTGGTGTGTTAAATCCTCAACAATTGATGTCTTTGGATCTGTGTGAGATTTGAGGGAAAGTAGTGTTTCTTGAATGAATTTGGATGCTCCGTTGTTTGGTGAATATATCTTTAGAATAGTAATATCCTCCTGAAGGAGAGATCCCTTAATTAGAATGTTGCGATCTTCTTTATTTCTTCTCACTAATTTTAATTTGAAGTCTATTTTATCTGATATTAGGATTGAAACTCCCACCTCTTTATGGGAGCCATTTGCTTGGTAGATTTTGTTCCAGCCTATCAATTTCAAAATGTTTTTTTTTTTTTAATGGCAAGTTGTGACTCTTGAAGTCAACAGATAGAAGGACCTTGCTTTTTAATCCAACTAGACAGTCTATGTTGCTTAATTGCAGAGTTACATACATTAACAGAGTTAGGAGTAAGAGGTGTTTGGTATTTCCTGCCATTTTATCCACCATCTTGGGGGCTGTGACATGTGGAATCTTCCTATGGTTCTTGGATTCCCATTTTCGGTGTGGTTTCTTGGCCTTGATTGTGGTCTTGTTGGTTTTCTATGTTTAGGACATCCTTAAGTATCTTTTGTAGGGTTGGTTTGGTGGAGACAAATTGTTTCAGTTTTTCTTTGCTATGAAAGTATTTTATTGGACCTCCCGTTATGAAGGAGATTTTAGCTGGGTACAATACATCATTCCAGGCTCTTCTTGCTTTAATTGTTTCTGCTGAGAAATCTGAGGTTTATCTAATTTGTTTCCCTTTAAAAATGATTGATCTTTTGTCTGTGACAGATTTAAAGGTACTTTCTTTTGTCTGAATTGATCCTGTGCATATTATAATGTGACTGTGGGATTTCCTGTTGTGGTCTGGTCTATTTGGGGTTCTAAAAGCTTCTTGTATCTGAATAGGCCTATCCTTTTGCATGTTTGGGAATTTCTCTGCTAGGATGCTGTTAAATAAATTTTCTAGACCTCTAACTTCTCTCTCTTGGTGCTCTCTACACCAATTATCCTCAAATTAGGCCTTCTGATGGTGTCTTCCAAATATTGAATAGATCTATCATATTTCTTGGATTTGTCTTGGATGGGTGTATGTTCTTCCTCTATAATATCTAGGCTGCCTTCAATCCCCGAGATTTGATCTTCTGCATGGTCTAACCTGCTGTCAAGACTTTCTACTTTGTTTTTTATTTTAATTTTTTATTTTTGCTTTTAATTGGTCAGCTTTGATGGCTTCAAATTCTTTGTTGGAGCTTTGTTTTAGATCTTATATGGTCTTCTTAACTTCCTTAGATTTTCAGTGTTTATTATCAAATCACTTAGGTGATTAGTTTTGCTTTCCTTGGACTCCCTTTCCTTCTGACAGGCTCCATTTAGCATTCCCTTTGTGGTCTCCCTGGATTCCTTCAGCTGTCTGTTTATGCATTCGATGAATGCCTCTATTGATCTTTGTCTATTCTCAGCCTGCTCAAGCAATTTCTGTATTTCTCTTTCACTGCTCTCAGCCTGCTCATGCAAATCCTGTGTTTTTCTTTGACTGCTCTCAGCCAGTTCACGCAATTTCTGTGTTTCTCTTTGACTGTCCTCAAATTCCTGTGTTTCTCTTTGATTGTCCTCAGCCTGCTCACCCAATTCCTGTATTTCTCTTTCATTGTTCTCAGCCTGCTCACACAATTCTTGTATTAAGCTTTTAGTAGCTTCCTCACGCTCATGAGATTCTTGTACTAATTTTTGGTTAGCCTCAACATGCTCATGAAGTTCCTGTATTAATCTTTGATTTGCCTCATCTTGCTCCCTATCATGTTCACACTGAGTCCTTTGCACATTTTTAATCTTTTCATTCACCATATTTACCAGTATTGTTTGTAGAGCTTTTTAGGAACTCTTCTATTATTCATTAACCATCTGTCTCCTGATTATCCTGAGTGGGAGCCGAGATACCCGGACTTGTCATTTTTCCTGTGTTTCTCTGGCTTGTTCTGCCATTTGGTGTGAAAATAACACCAATTTTGTGCTAGAACATTATTTTAAGTCAAGCATCAACCAGAGTCCTATAGTTGCACAGTCAAAATGACTACAAATACAATCTAGTTCAACAGACACAATCTATTCAACATCAAACAGGTATAGATTAATGGACTAAGAACATCAAAGAGGGATTCAGCAAACCAGAAATTATTAGGTTTAGGGAGAAATGTGGGGAAAAATAGGATTAGAGGGACGTGGAGAGGTAAAAGGAGAGTGATTTTTAAAAAGTCCTAATCTCAGAGAGGGAAATTGATAGGAGAGAATGATAGGAAATAGGTTAAAAAAAAGGAAAATAACTGAAAAGCAAAAATTTAAATAAAAAAAATTAAATTTGTGGAGGAGATGGGGAAAAACAAGTCGTTTAAGGATACAGGTGGACCCGTTGCAACTATGAGAAGTACAAGTTGTCATGTCGAAACAAACTTTACAACTTTGGTGCGGGGGGGTGGGATTGGGTGGGGGGACGGGGGGAGGCTGGGAAGGGATGTGAAGGGTAAACAAAGGAGGAGGCTGCAATGCTTGATAAGAAATGTACTCATTATCTTGCCCATGTAATTGTAACCCCTCTGTACAGTATGCTCACAAAAAATAAAAAAAAATTAAGTAAGTGTAAAGAAATTATACTGAGAGAAAAAATTATAAGATGAGAAGAGGGGAGGGATCAAAAGGAAAAATGAAATAATAAAAATAAAAATTCTTAAAATTGGAGTCTTGAAAGTTATATAGGTATAAAGAAATAATATTACTATTAAAAAGTTAAGCCTAAGAGGTTGTGAATTGAGTAATAAGTTTCTAGATTAATTATGTGCACAATGAGGGTAATGTCTAATATTCAATGATGGGTATATATCTGCGGATGAGCATAACAGCTATTAATTCACTCAAAAAAAAGAAAGACAAAAGAAAAAAACAAAAAAGAAAAAAAGAACTAAAAGGTTAAAAGAGATTTTTAAAAAATTACACATACAAAATACACTCCTAAAATAAAAATTATGAAAGAAAAAGAAAACAATTTAAAATAATAATAAGTAGGTAGAAAAAAGAGTTCTTTGATTTTTTTTGGGGGGGGGGAAGGGAAGATCTTGTATATCATCTGTGTCCATAACCACTGAATCTCTGGTCCACTTGTGTTGTTTGCTTTTCCTGTGGCTTGATTTGTTTCTTGTCGGTTTGTTTGAATAGGCAGACAGCTCTGCCTTACCCAGGACTTTGTGATCCTCCTCCTAGGCAAGTTCAGTGGGAGGGAAATCTGCTTTGAGTATCACAAAAGAGAGAGATGGCTGTTTCCTCTAGTTTGGTGTTGCTGTGATGCAGCTAGGTTCTGGGTAGGGTTGAGGCCTATCAGCAATCAGTAGCTTTTCCCTGAGGGGCTAGCTCCTGAGACACTTACAGAGCCCAGCCTAGAGGCATTCTCAGGGTTTATGTTTACTGAGTTTCAATTGTTTTTCTAGACTGCCATGGGGACCTGCAGCCTATGGCTCTGTTTACCCAGTGAAGAAACTCACTCCTCCAGGGGAAGAGCTTTCTCTTCTTTGGTAGGGTGACTTTCCCCAGGGTAGAGCTGAGCCTGTCAGGTAAGGTTAGTTTCCTGTGACTGAAAAAGGCTCCAATTGTTTTCATCCAAGTCCTGGGTTGGAGCTAGCTGATCGGCCTGGCATTTGTCAGTATCAAAGATGGAGATCTTCTCCCATGGTTGGGGGAGGAGCTGCCTTCCCACCGCAGTTCTGTGAGAAGGAGTGAGGATGTCAGGGTTCTACTCATGCTAGACTCTTGGTTCCTGGGTGGGCCTTGGTCTGTGATCAGCAGGATGATTTCTGCTCCTTGTCAGTTCTTGCTGGTAGTGAGTAAAATCCACTTAAATCCTGCATCTGCTCACATACCATGTCTGGCTCCTTTGTCCCAGACTTCCTCTGTTGGTATGGCTGCCATGGCTGTTGCTGGAGCCACTGCAGCCTCGGCTACTGGCAAGTGCTCAGATCTGTCTCCTTGACCAAGCTGCCTGGCTGCCTGGATTTTCCCTCTCAGGCCAGTCTCTCTCTCTCTCTCTCTCTCTCTCTCTCTCTCTCTCTCTCTCTCTCTCTCTCTCTCTCTCTCTCTCTCTCTCTCTCTCTCTCTCTCTCTCTCTCTCTCTCTCTGTACTGTGAAGGCCCGCTTGGTGTGATTCTTTAGCTTAGGACTGTTCACTGGAACACTAAAACTGGTTTCTATGACAGAGATTGTTTAATTTCCAGCTTTTCCTACGCCATCTTTTTCTGGTCTCTTAATTGCATTTAAATGAAAGCACAAGGTACAAAGTGGGAGAAAATATTTGCCATATACTTATTACAAATATCTAATATATAAGATATATAAACAAATATTAAAAATAAAAAAGGGATGTGAAGTTGATCCAACAGAAATCTAGGCCAAATGTATTAACATTTGTAATTAAATATTAAAATGATGCTCAGTTTTATTAATCATTAGAGAAATGAAAATTAATCTTAGCATTTGACACAACTATACATCTCCAAGCATGACAATATTTAAAAGATGGAGACGATGGATTACTGAAGAGAAAATGGAGCAATTTCAAGGTTAGATTTCTATTTAACTTTTTTTTTTTTCCTAAGGTTGCTTTACTACCATTTGAGCTACACTTCCATTTCCTCTAATCAATATGTTGCAAAATTTTCTTGATTATAATGAATTGTTTACCAAAGCTGAACGCATGAATATTTAAAGTCTAACAGTTCTCCAAGAAATAATGCATGACTCTATTTACAAAAAAAAGTAAACACTTTGTAATAGTATTATTTATAAGAATATCAAATTGAAAGAACTGAAATACCAATTGTAGTTTGAATGAATTATAAGATTTTCACAAATTGGAATGAACATAAATTAATCAGAACCAAGTATATACATACAAAAGTACAAGGCAAAATCTAATAAAGAACATTGAGCAAAAAAAAAAAAAAAAAAAAAACAATGAGAAAAAGAACCTGGAAAACAAAATCACATAAAAATTATGATTATGTTGTAAAAAAAAAAAAAAGGTTGTTTTTTTTTTTTGGTCAGTCATGGAGCTTGAACTCTGGGCTTGGGGGCTATCCCTCAGCTCTTCAGCTCAAGGCAAGTTCTGTACCGCTTGAGCCACAGCGCCACTTCTGGTTTCCTAGTGGTTTATTGGAGATAAACGTCTTACAGAGTTTCCTGCCCTGGCTGGCTTTGAATTGCGTTCCTCAGATCTCAGCCTCCTGAGTAGCTAGGATTACAGGCATGAGCCACCAGTGCCCGGCTCGTAAAAAATTTTAAAACAGTAAAAAAATATGAAGTCTTTCTTTATAATTCAAGTCAGTAGTTACTATGAAGACAGTGTTTGTTTCTTGTTTGAAAGGACATGAGTTAGACTTCTGAAGTGTTGACTACCAACTTTCTGTTTCTGTATCAAAGTTGTTTTCACTGCTTGAGCCATGCACTTTTCTGTATGTATATTATAACTGAAGTATTTAGAAAGTGAAAGAGACTCAATTTCTATTATAAAATACAGAGAACTAAAAGCACAGAACAACTTCTGCAGGTGATATCACAGCTACCTTAGGATCTTTATTCATAACATAACAGAATGTTTCCAATACTGTATACTTTGTCTCCAATTCAGTAGGTACTGTCAGTGTAGTTATATCAATTAGTATGCTCTATAAGTTTGACAAATTCTTCATAGACTCAGACTCATCATAATTGCTATTGCCCATTTCTTAAATTATCCATATGCAAAAAATTGTATTTACTTCTGGTTTTGATTAATATTTCCTTATAACAAATGATTTTGATTTTTTTTTTGGTCTGTCATGCAGCTTGAACTCTGGGCCTGAATGCTGTCCCTCAGCTCTTCAGCTCAAGGCTAGTGCTCTGCCACTTGAGCACACTGGGCCACTTCCAGTTTTCTGAGTGGTTTATTGGAGATAGAGCCTCATGGACTTCCCTATCCAGGTTGGCTTTGAACTGCGGTAAGCCACCGGTGCCTGGCTGATTTTGAGAATCCTTTTGGAGTGTGTGTGTGTGTGTGTGTGTGTGTGTGTGTGTGTGTGTGTGTGTGTGTGTGTGTGTGTGTGTGTGTGTGTGTGTGTGTGTGTGTGTGTGTGTGTGTGTGTGTGTTTGTGCGTGCGTGCGTGTGTGTGTGTCCAGATACTGGGATTTGGACTCAGAACCGTCTATTCTGGCTGGGCATATTTTGCTTAAAGTTTGTGTTGTAATACTCAGTCATGATTCCATTACTGGTTTCTCGCTAGGAAGTTGTAGAGTCATGAAGATTTGTCTATTGAGGCTGGCTTCAAACTTTGACTCTCAGATGACAGCCACATGAGTAGCAAGGATTAGTCATGATCCTATGACATCCAACTGCTTTTGAAAATCTTTCATATAGGTTTCACCGTTTGTATGTCTTTCCTTATTTATGATTTAATCATTTTAAATTGGCTTGACATTATGTTCATTTCATTTTCATCTTTTAAGAAATGGCTAAATTGTTTGCTCTTTTGGATTACTTACATTTTTCTTAAAAATTAGATGTTTTCAATATTATAAAAATGAATCTAAGCACCAATGGCACACAACTAAAATCCTAGTTGTTTAGGGGGTTGAGATCTGAGGATCAGGGTTTGAACCAGCCTCAGAAAAGAACATGAGACTTTGATAGCCAATTAAGCACAAAAAACTGAAAATGAACTGTGGGTAAAGTGGTAGAGCACTAGCCTTGAGAAAAAGTGCTCAGCAACCATGCCCAGCTCTGAGTTCAGGACTAGTACAATAAATGCTGAAAATGTGATTCTGTCTTCTAGAGTTGTTGCTGTTAGTTGCTTTTCTGGAATAAATTGTATGTAATCCCTATATTTTTTCACGTGACACAAATATAGTCTGCAAATTTTACTAGGATTATATAAAGTACTTAAATAATATGATGGAAAAATGGTAAACAAAAATCATAGAAGTATTTGTAGATGAGTTAAGCATGCTTGTTGGAGAACCTCCTCATTGTTGAGATACTTCCTACTGGAACAACATGTGAGAGTCCAACAGAAGTGACAATGTAGGAACTTTTCAGTTGTGTGCTAAACACAAACCTAGTTCTGAGCATATGGGTAGCCTTCCAATTTCTCAAAAATAATTGAAAAAATTTGAAGTCTTTATTCGCCAGAGTGTCTCATTCTCATCCTTTCCTCTGAAGCTTTAAAGTTTATTATCTATACAATATTTGTTATTCTGCTCCAACTAGCAGTCATCCATAAATTCTTTTCAAATGTTGGTTGATTAATGACCAGCCAAAAAACAGGTACAGCCTTCAGGTATTTACCAATTAAATAAAATAACAGAAGTCCTCTGAGTCACTGTGCAGGGAGCCACAAGCTTAAAATAGATTATAGTAATTATTTGAGAATAAGATCAGTACTGTTCCTTCCAGTACTAACAAACAATGTTTAGGAATTTTTATTTAAAAATCCAGGATATTGTCTTAAAAGTACCACTTAATTGGTACCATTTCTATCTCTGCTGTGGAACTTGTCTGGGTCTGGCTGCGAGGTGTAGAGGAATAATCACTCTAGATAGAGTAATGGATATCTCTATCACATCATATTTAAGTTGTCCTCAATACCCTGGACCATGAGTGAGGAATGCAACCTAAAGTGTCAGCATAATTTGATATCTCACTAATCTGTACTGTTACACTTACTATCTCCATTTGCAAGGAATCCTATGAGCCAAGTATAGAGAGCCTCTGACTATCCATCTTCATAACAAAAGAAGCTAGAGCTTTCCTTGTAATATAACTAACTTGTCAAAGTCTCATCTCCACAGTCATTTGGAGAAGGAAAAGCCTGGGGTTTAGAAGTATCTGAAATACAATGCTTTAATCCAGGTTCACTAGCAAGAAAGAAAAGTGTGTCTAAGGAAATTAGGAGTTTCCTTGTAAAAGTTTTGATTTAAGAAACACACTAATTAATACAATTTTACTGGGATTTGAACTCAATGAGTCATCCTTGATTGGCATAGGCTTTTCCAAATGAGTGATGATTTTAGTTGTTCATTAGACTTACTAGTTTTTTTGTTATTATTCCCCTACCAATATTTTTCCAGCCTATATATAGATATAGATAGATATATAGATGTGTGTGTGTGTGTACACACACACACACACACACACACACACACACACACACACACACACATTTCCTCTATCAGTCACTGTTCACTGCAGCCAAAATCCTCAGAGACTTACTTGTATCTAAATATGTTTTCTCACTTTTTTTTTTCACTCTCATGTATGATTATCACAGACTCCTCTCCACTTTAAGGTAGATAAGGGGTATCAACTGTCAAGTGTTGGCTTCACTAGAAAAAAAATGTGGTACTTTTCCCAGTGTTGCATTCAGACCATTAAATTGTACTGTAAATAATTTCCATTGTTCATTCAAATTTTACTCCAATAATTCTCTCACTCTGGTAGATAATACAGTAAGCATACAAAGAGAAAACAATATCCTGCTATAGCTTCAAATAAAACAAAATCCAACTCATAAACTCATATTACTTTCCTAAATTAAAGACAAATAAGAAAAAAACAAAACAAACAAAAAACACTGGGCACTGTTGGATCATGCTTGTAATCCTAGCTACTAAGGAGGCTGAAATCTGAGGATTTTTATTCAAAGATAGCCTAAGAGGAATGTTTGTGATACTCTTATCTCCAATCAACCACACTAAACCAGAAGTGAATGTGTGGTTCAAAGTGATAGAGGGTTAGCTTTGAGCAAAAGAGTTAAGGGACAGTGTCCAGGCCCTGAGTTCAAGCCCCATAACCAGCAATAAAAACAAACAGTCCAATGTAAAGTAAAGGTGTAATTTATATAAAAATTTTCTATGGATAATGTGCCTACTCTTCTTTATACACAGAAATGCTCTGACTATGAAAATTTTCAATTTGACAAGAGAGATACTGTGATGCCAGAAAAGAGCATGTATTGTAAGATGTTTTCACGTGAGTGATGTGTCTTTACCAACATCATTAAGTTGATGCCTAAGTTCACTGTGCACAGAAACACTTCTTTAGGAATGATTAAAAACCCATCAATTTTTATGTTAAACATTACTATTTTTTATTTTATTGTAAATATGCTGTAGACAGGGGTTACAGTTACATGAGTAAGGTAATGAGTACATTTCTTATCAAACATTGTTATTCCCTCCTTTGTTCTTCTTCTACTATCCCTTCCGTCCCCCTCTCATCCATTTCTCCTCACCCAAGCTATAAAGTTCATTTCCAACATCATGTCTTGTGAGTCTTATTGTTGCAATAGGTCATCCTGTGTCCTTATTTCAGCATTTTGTTACTCCCTTTCCCCTCCCCAAATTAGATAAATGTAGATACACGATGCAGGGTACCAAAATCAAATACAGTGACAACAGGGGATATACCATAGGGGATAGAACATACAAGAGAACAAAAGAAAATCCATCGTACATTAAAAACAACAACAAAAAATTCTGTTGTGTGCCCAAGTTATGGACAAACTATAAGATATTCAATTTTCTTCTAATTTGGAGATTCAAGGGAAAATAAATTATTTTCTCAGAACAAGCAATTAAATTAACTATGTTCTTTTTACATAAATATCAACTTTTAGCTAGTAAAATTTCATTGAAATTTAATTAAAAGGAAAACTAATACCACAGAGAAATTACTAAAGACATAAATGTCATGGATGTGTATTTAAAATAAAAATAAAACTAGAAGCTTGGAATTTCTGAGTTATTATTGTAACAAAACAATTACACATGAAAAACTAAAAGAGCTTCTTGCTTGGTGGTGGACTTTGAACAGTTCTACATATAAAATAAGGGATTTATAGATTCCCATATTTCTTAGCCTACAATTTCAAAGCCTACTTATAAAATAAGGGATTTATAGTTTCCTATATTGCTTAGCCTACAATGCTAGGAGACCCTTCAAACGATAAATGAAACAGATTATAATTAATCTTTAAAATTGATGCTATATTTGTGAGATTAACATGACTATTTTTCTTATGAAGCTAGATCAGTAAAACTATTATATATTATATAATAATAAGGAAATCTTATATCAAGCACCCACAGTGTCTGAGCAGATTTTCCATTGCTCCAAGAAAATAGTCAGCTATACAACACCGGTGCTTTTTTATGATAGGAAGAAAATTATAAATAACATGAAGATAAATAATGATTAAGCTACAACAGCCAATATGTCATTTGTAGGCCTTATTCAAAGAAATACCTTCTTGGGAAATTATAAAATTAATAAAGAACTTTGTATTTTGAGAAATATATTACTCCTTACTTCATTGTTCTATGTCAACACATGTAATGAAGCCACCTTATAGTTTTAACCATAAACAATTGATGTTCATACATTCTCTTCAAATCTTCAGTTCCAAAATTATAAAAAGTGAAAGGCCAAAATGCACCAATGGCCTAGGCAATACAACCAAATGCACATATTACCAATGATTCCAGAAAGTGATTATATCCATGTCAAATTTCCATTCCTGGAAAGGAACTTTCAACTTAAAAACACAGTGGTTGTATAAACTGGCTAAACCCCTTAATAATATTTTTATAGAAAGAGAAGTTTTATATGGGAAGAGAAAAGAGAGAAAATATAAATATGGGTAATTTCAGAGCAAGCTCAGTCACAGATCTGAATCATTTTATGTTTCAACTAGCTCACATTATAATCTGCTACATACGACTACTAAAATTAGTTTTCTAGAGTGCAAAAAGTTTAGATTTTTCAGTACAGTGTGACTTGACTATGTGGAATCACACTTGGAATGTATCATTTCTGGGTTGCAGACAAAGGTAAGCAAGTTTTCAATTTTCTAGCTTCATGACTCTCTTAAGGTAGTTCATAAACAAGATAGTTTATTTTTTCCATTTTTTCCCTCATTTGAGGTTTTGGTACAGTTGAGTTCCCGTTAAAATCCCTTAATACACTCTTTATAGAAAATTATTCAATAGTTCTTTCAAATTTAAGACAAATGTATGAATGGGTTACTTCATTTCAACCTACTTTCTAATCCCCAAAGAACAATCAATCCATTAATGAAATACGTTAGCTGAATTCTTAACACTATATCAACATTATACTCTGTGTTCCATAAATAAATTTTATTTTCAGCTCATACTCAGCATTTTTATGTAAGTTTTCTTATTTAAGCTATTTATTGTTTTATGAATTGCTTTTCATTTTCATGTTTGCCCCTAAATGCAGGACATTATTTTATTGATCAGTACATCTTTCACAAACTTTAGGAGAGGTAATCAAAGCATACGAGGCTCTTAATGCTGGTGTCTTACACTTAAAATTATTGAAAAGATAAACATATATATTTAACATACTATTCCAGCATTAGTAAATGTGGACAGTGTGAGAGAATGGTAACATACAGAAGGAAGACAATGGAAAGTATAGAAGGTAGAAACAGAAATAAGCTAGGGAGATCTTTCTCTTGCTCTCTAGAGACCTACATAGGTATAGAATTACCTATATTAGACGAAAAGAGAAAATTGAGAGGGTTAGGGAATTTTCAGATTCTGTTAGGCTGAAGGTGAATTTTAACTTAGAACTGAATCGTTGAGTTATTTAGCTAATTAGTAATTGTACTGTTATTGCTATGTACAAGGCAGTGATTTAGCTGCTAGTAATTGGCTATCAATAGCTGCTATTTTGTGTAGGAAGGCAATGTTTGAAAAAGAGACATTAAAATAAATGAGAGAAGCAGCAATGAAAATGTGTGAAAATAACAATGAGGGCTAGATTTAATGGTATATGTCTATAACCCCAGATACTTGGGAGGTGGAATCATGTAGATCTTAGTGTGAGGCAAGCCCTAGTAAAGTATAAAATGAACTCATCTAAAAAACAAACATTGAAAAAGGAATTGGAGGTAGAGTTCTTATGGAGTAAGAGACACTCATTCCAATTTCCAATACTTCCAAAATCATAATAAAAATAATAAATGATAACAAGAGGTTCTTATTATGCCCTGTATGTAGTTTTTGTTTTGTTTTCTTTTGTATTTCTCCTGATTTTCTGTACCTTGTTTCTTGTATATAAGATTATTTGATATATGGAAGGGAAGAAGAAACACAGAAACAGCAGAACAAAGGATGAATCAAAGCAACGTTGATACTCACTTGACACTATGTTGGATGTGAACCTTACAAGTTGGGAGGGAAGGGGAATATGGAGGGGTAAGAGAGAAATAATGAAGGAGAGGGTAACAATGGTTAAAAACAAATGTACTAATTACCTTACTTATATAACTGTAAACCCTCTGCTCATCATCTTTTCAATAAAAATTAAATTAAATTTTAAAAAATGATAAAGAATAATGGGAAACCTAAGCTTAGTGAAGGATCATGTGATCAGGTGACATTATTTTGGTCTGGTATCTGAATGACAAGAAGGTTTGTCATTGTGAAAAGCAGATGACCAGTCAAGACAGATGGAAATAAAGTATGAATTTAGTTGCACATATTCTAAAAAATATAATTAATATTGCTAAAACATAAGTAAGTAATGAAACAGTTTATGATGGATGTGAAAAAGCAAAGAGCAGATTAGTAAGACTATGGTTTACTGCTTTGAATACAACAAGTAAATTATATTTCCACTATGTTGTAAAGTCCTTGGGACGGAATTCACATACAAATCCATGTGAACACTTTCCCCTAGAGAATATGATGTGGCAGATGAAGGGTTCAAGAATAGTACTATATCATTAAAAATTGTTTTGAGCCAGGTGCCAGTGGCTCACGCCTGTAATTCTAGCTACTCTGGAGGTTGACATCGAGTATCACGATTCAAAGCCAACCCGGGCAGGAAAGTCCTTGAGACTCTTATCTGCAATTAACTACTCAGAAAAACTTGAGGTTGCACTGTGGCTCAAGTGGTAGAGTGATAGCCTTGAGCTGAAGAGCTCATGAATAGAGCCCAGGCCCAGAGTTCAAGCACCACAATCAAAGAAAAATAATTGTTTTGAATATAACATGACTCAGTTACCAGTTCCTGGAACTTCTTATCTATCTAAAAGCAGAGCTTCCAACAAGAACTAAAATGAGTTGAATTGACATAAATTACCTCCCAGAAACTAGGGAAGATTGATTCTCATCATCAAAGAAGGAAAGTCCTCCAATCACACATAAATAGACTTGTCACAGACTGATCACAAATCTCCCCCATTTTTTAAGGGCCCATTTATTTTTTCTAACAGTCGTTTGTTTTCCCATAAGAGCTATTTCCCTACCCCCTTCCACTATTACGAAATCACTGTTTTCCTGTAATTGCCCTTCTCTTCCTCCAGTCCCTCTATTAAGATAACATAATAGCTCTAAATTCTAAATGCCTCTTTGAATCACATTTTTCTGTGAACTCATACTTAGTATATTGACTGAATATTTGTTTTCTCTTGCTTACTCAGTTTTAAGTTAATATTCAGTTTCCAAAGACAAAACTAAGGGAGTAATATTGTTTAGTTCAGTTCACAGTCTTGGTAAACATGGGTGTGACATATTTGGGATTATGACTTTTTTCTTTAAGTTAAATTTTTTCACTACTTTTTGAAGAAAGGCTTATAAGAGAATAAATAAGGAAAAGATAATATAACATATTGTTGAAAGAGAGATGATAATGCCTTAGACTTATGTGATACAGCATATAAAGTGGCAACTATTAGTACATATTTGAGATATGGATTGAATATTATTTACTGATAGTTTTACTATGGGCAGTGAGAAGAAGAAAGGAATTAAAGATGCTTTCTTGTGTTTTGGCTTGAGCAAAATTGAAAACTAACATTTATTTTGAGATGGAGACCTCAGGATGGAACTGACAGAAGTAAAAGAACTGCTACTGTGGTCATTCTATTTGTCTCTTGCAAAATCCTAAAGTAGTATTACATCTTCAGCTCAGGCATTGCACATTTTGAAATTGTTCTGAGAATTTTTTTACAGATCACAAGTGTATGCTGCATTTTTTTCATGTATACTTTTGTTGTAAAAATGCTGTACAGAGGGGTTACGGTTACATGAGTAGGGTAATGAGTACATTTCCTATCAAGCATTGTTACCTCCTTTGTTTTTCCCCTATCATCCTTTCCTTCCCCACCTCCTCAACTCCTCCATCCCCACCAAAATTGTAATGTCCATTTTCAATAGTGTCTTGTCCATCTCATTGTTACAATGGTTCAACCCTTATCCTTATTTAAGCATTTTGTTATATCCCTTCCCCTCCCTAAATTTAAAAATGTATATAGAAGATACAGAACACTGGAATTAAATACAGTGAAAAGAGGGGTTATACCATGGGGGATTTTAATAATATTCTCATAGTATAATTTTCTGTCATTTGGAAGTAATATATCTTGACAAAATTTTATAATTTTCTTCTCATTCACATAAATGTTGTCAGTACAAAATAATAAAAGTATTAGTATTGTTATACTATATCATATGAAAGACAGCTAGTAGATTTTCAATGGAAATGTCAACTATAAATATGAATTCTACAGCCTAGAATTCTGGTAAGATGTGAGGACTAGCCTTATAAGATGAGAATAATTAGCATATATATAAGCCATTTAAATCCCTGGAAATGAATCAGACTACAAATGTAGAAAATGTCAAGTTTATATATTTATTATTTCTCAATTTCTTAACCATCTCTAGTTATAGAATAATAAAATCCTTGACATAGAAGAAAACCTAAAGAACAACATTATCTCACATTTAAATGGATTAATCATCATTATAGAATCCCTGAGATGTTATCATATTATCTATGAATATTACAAGATATAAAAACTTACTATTGTGCATTTTTCCCCTCTATCATTAAATTACTGGATTTTTCTTGGTGGTAACTGTGGTTTGAACTCAGGGCCTTCTGTTTACTAAGCTACTTTCTTACCGTTTGACCCATATGTCTAGTTTTGTTTTTTAGTTGTTATTTTGGAGATGATATTTACCAAAGTTTTATGTCTAACCATGACCCTCCTCTCAGCCTCCTCGGTAACTAGGATAACAATTGTGGGACACTAGCACCTGGATAAACTACCAGAATTTTTTAAGTTATCCATTAAATAAGTTCTGCATGGGCAGCAACAGATATGGCTCAACAAAGTTTTTCACTTAGAATTAAATTACCAGTCTTGCTCCAGAAATCTGAATCAATAAAGTTTTCATAAAATTACAATCAATAAATAATTCAAATTTTGAAATGATAATGTATCATTATGTATAATCAAATTCAAATATACATATTAACAATACTTTTGTGTCTTATTTAAACTTCATTCAACAAAGCAATTATTTTACTCACTCAATATATATTTATATCTATCTATCTATCCATCTATCTATCTATCTATCTATCTATCTATCTATCTATATTTCACAGCTATGTTTTATAATGTACCATAACACTCATGAAAGCACTCCATGAAGGGATACTGTAACAGAAACTTACTTACTTTGACTCATTGATTTGTTACCCATGCCATATAATCTCCTTTCTCTAATTTCTTTATTTGGCATGTTAAGTGGAAGTGATCATACCTGACCTGTGGACCTGGTGTTTGGGCCTGGAGCCTGAAGCTCTGATTTCAGTAGTAGTGTTTATGTTAGGGTGGGTGGTAATTGACTTTTTGCTACCAAGATAATATGCCTGCCTTAAAAATATTTAGGTAAGTTTCAACCCAATGATGGAGTTGAAGTAGAAATAAATTGTTACACAATTAAAATCACTCAAGGGAACATTATTTTACCCTAGCTCAATACAAGTTGATGAAGCCAAATGTATGGTAAGAAATGACCCATGGAAGATCCTTTTTCTCTTCAAAGCAGAAATTTGAGTCATCATTGACTATTATATACCTCTTACATATTTGTTAAATTGCCAGTTGCTATCACTGCTCCTATATTTCTATTTCCCTCCTTGTTGCACTATTTTCAGTGTCAATGCCACAGTTCTGTTGTGTGTTTTAAAAAAGTTTCTGTTTTGAAATTTTTACCTATTTCAGCTGTCCTCCCTGTCCCAGTAATTTATCCCTTCTAATCATCACATCAACGACATTAAAACATACCAGAATCCAAGCTAAGTACGAAAAAATTTTAAAAAGATGCAGATCAGGTTCCTCAACATGTGGACTGGGACTTCTAATGGTTCCCATGATGAATTTGTGGAGTCTGTGAGTTAAAAATCATTTTATATCGTATCATCATTGGCATACTTAGTGGTTAAAACACCCTAAATTATGTGAAGCATCAGCATAATTTAGATGGTGTACCCTGGCGATATCAGTTTTGGGTGTCAGCCAACTATTATCCCCATAGATGGCCATCTGAGCTATGAATTTTCATGGCAGAAACACTCAAAGAAGAAGGTTAAGTATATGATGAACTGAGGGGAAATTCTATCTTTGTAATGATGATGGTAGTGAGCAACTGCCTTACCTTCTGTGACAAGTACTCATTATATCACATACAGTATTAAAATGTGAAGGTATAGCAGCAAAACCATGTTACTATGAAACTTATCAGTAAATGCCTTAATAAATAGCTATGACAATTTAAAGTGTCGACTTTCAATAATTATTTAACGTGTCAATCTATATCTTGGATTATAATAAATCAAATATTTATTTGAGCACATAATAGCTTAAAAATCTTCTCTGACTTCCTGTTTCCTAGTGGATTAAATATGAGCCCTTTTAAAGCATTGAATCACAATCTGAACAATCTGACCTGTGAATACATTCAATCAATATTTTCTCTGCTTGTCTTCCCTTTCATTTCAAATTGTATAAACACTAGCTAATTTGAAAGAGACACTCTTCAAAACACATTACTGGGTTTTTTTTTGCTAGTATCATGATTTGAACTCAGAGCCTTACAGATTCTGGAATTTCTAGCTTTCTCAGCTATATTTATTTATTCATTTATTTATTTGTTCATCTATGTAATATACAACTTAGCCTTCTACTATTTAGCTGATGGACTATTATCAGCTTTTCTATCCATTCTGGCTTTGAACTGTGACCCTCAGGATGTCAGTTTACTGAGAATTTGGTGTTATAAATGTAAACCGCTAATAGCCAGCTTTCAAAATACATTTTTAAAACAAAATAATTTTGTATATATGAAATTTTGTTCACGAATCATATAGCACAAAAAATAAGATAATATATAGATGATTTGGGGGATAATTGCTATAAATCACTCCTTCTTAACTCTGGATTTTCATTACTCTTCTCCATACAAATGACTACCTCTACCACCTCAACCTCCACCACATCAACTGCAAAACTCCAGTGGTTAGGCATTTAGTACAATCATATCTCAAAGAGAGTGAATTGAAAGATGTCCTAGAACAATTCTGGAACATATTGAAATAGAGCTTGTAGAATTCCTATAATTTAATATCTATACATAAATATATATACACAATAAATCCTTACTTTGGGCTGTCTATTGAATTATTGCACTCGGAATATACTATTTTCCTTCCTTGTCTTCTCCTTTGTTTCATTATCCATAATGTGAAGGCAAAGACCTACATATTTTCCAAGAATACCCTGGGTTCTAAAACTTTATGAATCTATGAAATGTTCATATTATATAAATTTAAATACTTCAAATGTGTATTAAATTTTGTTTTCCTTCTCTCAATAGATACACAGTGAATCATACACTTAGCAAAAATTTATTGATACCATGTCATCTGAATTATACTGTACTAGGCAGTAGAGGAACAATATAAGACAAAAGTCCATGGAACTTACAGAGGAGCTTCATGTTAAAAGAAAGGACTGAAAATGTATGAACAAATGAAATAGACATTCTCACATTTGAAGCAAAAATAGTATCATATAGATTGCAACTATAATAATATGCAAAAGGAAATCTGTACACATCGACACATACAAAAGCATAGAATCACTGCTCTATTGAAAAGGCTAGTAAAAAAGTCAATATATAACCTAAAAATTAAGAAACATGAGGCAACGGGTGGGGCTGGAGAGGTGGGTGAGAATTTTAAAGGGGGTGATTGTTCAAGTGGCACTGCATTCACAAACTGCTTTGTTGAATGGCAACTCCTTTGTACAACTACCTAAAAATTATATTACAATATAACATAAAAAGGCTGACTCTGTGTGTGTGAAAGCGAGAGAGAGAGAGAGAGAGAGAGAGAGAGAGAGAGAGAGAGAGAGAGAGAGAGAGAGAGAGAGAGAGAGAGAGAGAGAGAGAGAGAGAGAGAGAGAGAGAGAAAACTTTGAGTCAAGGTCTCTCTAAACAATCAGACTAGCCACAAATTTATAGTCCTTTTGCCTCACCCTCCTGAATGATGAGATTACAGTGAGTGCCAACACAACTGTCTGGAACAAGACTTAGTATAGTGAAGAAAGCCTAAGTGTGACAGAGAAATATATGAAGAAGTTCTTATAAGTGAAGTCATTATAATAAAAATGCATGGCATTTAATTGAACTTCCTTTGTACAACTATTTTTAGATGATACAAAAAAGAACTAAGAAAAGTTTTTGACTAGCAAGTAGAAGAAAAAAGAATATGTATAGAAGTAATAAGAAAGACAATAGGAAGAATGAGAGCAATTATTTGAAAAAGAGCTGAGATGTAAGAATGAGGAGACAAGAGTTGACCTTACTATGAGAAGAGACTCTATCTGTCTAGATCAAATCAGAAAAATAGTTGAGGTTTTTAACCATAAGGGACTACTGTAAGTGAAAATATAATGCAAGTATAAAAAATTAGAAACCAGAAAATATTTCAAAGAAACAATTGCCATACTTAATAATTAATTTAATGTAATAAAAAAAACAACAAATGCCATTCTATGGTTCAACAAATGTTACTTTGTGGTTTCAAGAGGAAGATAATTCTGATACATGTATTGGGAGATTAGGAAGGGTTCTACATTGGGAAAACAAAGAAAAAAGCTTCCATACATTAATTTTACTATTCTAATTTTCAGGGACCAGGGGGTCACTAGTCACTTTTCAACCTACATTATGCTAGCTGTATGTAGAAATATAAGAAAATTTTATATACTCGAATTATTTTAGTGGTAATTAATTTAACAAATCATAATCTTAGTGAGTCAAACACTGAAACTTCAAATCTTTTTGCATGCAATCTTTAAGTTACTTGACTAGCTTGAATTATGCAGTATGATTCCTATATACCCTGCTAAGATGTCAGTATGAAAATTTGTAGTTTTACAATTACTAATAATCTAAAGTTTCAAGTTTTAAAGAGAAAGATATTTACTTAAAAGCAAGATTTCTATTTTACTATTTGTCTTGGTTTGGGACATATATCTTAGTAAGAAAAGTACTCACACTCAAATTCACAGACATATGTATTTTACCAGTGTGGCATATCTGAACACTTGCTGATGAAAACAATTTACACTAAGATCAAGTGCTGAACTCAGGAAATGGGGACACATGATAAAAAAGATCACAGTATGATATACATAATGATATACTGCTACAATTTTAGAAAATGATGACTATTTCAATATGTGAAGTGGACACAATTTTCAAGACACACTTCATTTAAGATGTTTTACCCTATTTTGGGATACATCAAATAAGTTAACTTTTTAAATATTTTACATTAAAATTTCAAATAACAGAAAAAATGAGAATCCATCTGAAATAGTTTTGCAAACTGATGTTTTATGGACATCGTTTGAAAACCATCACCAACTAAAAGAATCATGATCTATTTTAGAAAATGCTAATATAGTATTAGTATTTACAGATCTTCACTGTTTTCTGACATCTTGTTCTCACAGTCCAAAAGCTATTCTCTGTATTCTTGTTTTCATTAATATGAAAAATATAGCAATTACACCTACAACCAGTTCATTTACCTTATAGGAAAATTAAAACTCTAAAGATTTAATGTTATTACCTGCTGAGGTAAACTTATAATAACAGAGAAAACCATTTTTAAAATCATAGTTTTACATGACACAAGAACCTATATATTGAAGACCACAATATCTGGGGTGAACTACCTTTTGCTTTTTCTTGGTAGGTCGTGGGGCCTGAACTCTGTGCCTGAGCTCTCTCCCTCAGCTCTTCAGCTCAAGGCTAGCATTCTATCACTTGAACTACAGTGCCACTTCCGGGTTTTTCTGCTTATGTGGTGCTGAGGAACCGAACCCTGGGCTTCATGCGTGGAAGGCAAGCACACTACCACTGAGCCTCCTTCCCAGCCCTGAACTACCATTTTCTTATGCTTAAGTTTAATAAATCATAGACAGCAGAGTGGAAACAGGATAGAATGAAATGTTATGTATGTTCTAATCATAATAAACTGAGGATGAATATAAAAAAGCCTATCTGTAAATATGCTTCTTAGTTTCTGTGTGTAGTATTCAATATTTCTATATATTAGTACTGGAAGATCAGTTCCTGAACTCCATGCAAATTTACAAATACTGAAAACAGTGTTTGGGCGAAAAAGTTAGTTTTACTAATTTACCAGGCAAATCAACAACTAACATCCTGAAAGAACTGGAATACTCTTCTCAAAGGGGATGATGATATTTTAAAGGAAAAAATTAGTAGTAAGAGGCTGCTTATCTCTAGTATTGTAAATACAAGTTTACAAATATTTCCTTTTTCTAGTGTCCTGGAGAGAAGGAGCATCATGACTCAGCATAGAAAATGTGCGCCGTTATAGGGAAAGAATCAAGAAAGCATGGGAAAGAAAATAAAGTGAGGCAGTTCAACAAGACAGGTTGTCTAGTGAAAAAAATGTTTCTACAGTGAAACTATTGTTATGTACAAATTTAGATATAATTCTAACCATTAATATGTGTACATATACCCTTCTGAAAGAGAGGTCTTAGAACCTCAAGTGAAATGAAGTAGCTAAGAAAATGTCTGCTACAAAAAATTAGAATATGTTTTTAGATTATATATAATAAATATAATGCATATTTATAATATATAATAAAAGTGATAAACAGGGGGTTACAGTTACATAAGTGAGGTAATGATTACATTTCATTTTGACCCTGTTACCCTGTCCCTCATTTTCTCCCACTTTACCTACCCCACACCCCTCATCACAAGTTGTAGCATTCATTTCCAACATAGTGTTTAGTATCATTGTTGCATTAGTTCATCTTTTGTTCCACTGTTTTTGTGATATCCTTTCCCTTCCATGGACAAGATAAACTTATATATAAGTCAAGGGGCACAGAAAATTATAACAAATAAAAAATAGAAATAACTGTGAACCAAACATAACAAGAACCTTTTCTTTCCAATTCTTGGAGTTCATTTTGATATGCTTCATTACACAGTGATTGAGCTATTGTGAACTCTTGTTAAGAATATCATACACATGTACTGGTTATTACAAATGAGAAAAACCATGATACCTACATTTTTTAGGGTTGGCTTGCTTGACTTAAGATAATTTTTTCCATGTGCCATCCTTTATGATTGGAGCACTGTGTATATATACCACATTTTCTTGATAAACTCATCTACTGAGGAGCATCTCGGTTGGTTCCATAACTTTGCTATCGTAAATAATGCTCCAATGAACAGGTTGTACTTTTTAATAGCTTTCTTTCCAGAAAAAAGGACCTGGTTTCTATGATCTGCCTTGGCATGGAGGAATTCTCAATTCTCTGGCTTATCTCAGGAGAGAATAAAAGGTGGGAAAAAAAAAAAGAATGGTAGGTGGGAGATAGAAGGGCATGACAAGGTCAGAAACAAACTGTGTTTCTTAGTTCTTTACTTTAGTATATCATTTTCTGAGTCTAAGTAACCAAAAATGAACTCAAAAATTGATAAAGTATTTATAGCTCTGTTTCTGTGTAATTAGATCATTGACATTAGTAGTATTATGCAATGACTGCGAATCTGCTTACTTTGAATGAAAAGAATAAAATTCATTGCACCTACAACCACTGAAAGAGAAAGAAGTGTTCAATACTCTGTAAATTTTCTTCATAATGTATCCATTTAAATGAAGATGACTTAAGAAAATAAAAAATGTCTTTTCCTAGATTAGTCATGTACATGATAATGATGGAGTGATTGAAACATTGCAGTTTGTGCTTCTTTGGGTCAGAATGTTGTTTTCAAATTTGTTATCTTTATCTTTACTTCATTTACATTAAAATTAATAGTTGCAAAAACTTATCTCACAATTTAATAGAATAAAGAAGATAATGAATTTCAGTTTAATAGCTCTGAATGCAGCTTAATAATTGACAGAATGTAATCACAACTTCTATACTGCCCTCTAAATACATAGAAGGTAACTAAATTGTAAGATGAGGGCCACTATAAAGTTTGACCTTACAAAAGAATAATGAGGATCATTCATATTGAGTAGCCTTTAATGTATTGTTAAATGCAGTAGTGTCTGAAAGCTAAAGATTTTAATTTCCTACTGCATGCTTTTGGGAATGAATCCTTATTGTGCTAAATGCAATAAATAGCTTTTAAAATGTGTTTTCATTTATATCAATTGAAAATTTCTCCACCTGGCAAGAGCAGGATCTTTTTGCAATGGATTATAAATACTAATGTTTTAGATATGAGAACACTTTTGACCAAGTGACTGAGAAAAGTAAGTTACTTGCCTAGTGTCTTTTTATAAGTTCATAATAAATCTAAGAATCTTAATAATTCATAACAAATATAGTATGTATAAATTGAAGCAAGGTGGTAGATGAAAAGACATGGAAAGTACATTAATTTTAACAAAATTCAAAAGGTTCTGGCTCAAATACTACTTTTAAAAATAGATAAAACCTGAAGAAAAAAGTAGATAAACTCTTCTCCCATGGTTAAATTAAAAGACTGAGAGTCCTAGGAGGAAGTATCTAAATCATCTGCTTCTTTGTAATGGTGAACATCTGAGAACTTTTCATAGGTAGGTATAGGTAGAAAAAAAAGCATAGCTGTCTAAAAAAAAAGCCCTGAAGTTTAATATATGTTTTAGGGGTTTCGTCTATCTTCCCACCCAGACCCAATGTCTAAGAATTGGGACTTGCTAAACCAGTATGAACACCTATAATTGCACAATTCAGAAAGTATAATGACTACAGATAGGAACTTCGATTTTGAGTCGTTAAATCCCCATGTATTTCATAGAGCAGGAAATGTTTCTGTTTTTATTTACTTTTTCTTTACTTTTCTTTACTGTTTCTCCTTACTTTAACCCTATATACTTATATAAATTGATTTGCTATATCTGCTAGTCATCCATCCTCTCTTGTTCATGTGGCTCTCCTTGTGTCTCTAAGTCTCTGTGTCAGTCTTTCTTTTTCCTTTTTTATTGTGAAAATACCATAGAATACAATAAAAAATAAAATAAAATAAACAAAAAATATCTCTTTTGCATGTCATTTTGTCCTCCTAGGTCAAGATGCTGTCCCTGGGCCCTGTCCTAACTCATATTCTCTTTCATAAGGACTCTTTGTCTGTGAAAATATAACAAGGGCACCCAGTTTTTTCTTGCCATGGATATTTTGAGAAGAGTCAAGCTTGGAAAAGAATTTACCAAAACAGGATAAGAGAAACAAAGTTTTATTGGAATCTGAGTACAAGAGAGACACAGTCAATAGCTACGAGCCAAGGAGACACAACAGAGATCAGAGACGGTCAGGAGTAGTTTAGTCTTTGACTAGGATAATTTTGACTGGATATACCATTTTCTGGAATCTAACTTTTGGCTAACTCTTTCTCCCACCATGGTTTAGATTATGCTCAAATACCAATGGCTTGAGCCCTTGATTTTCATATACCTGCTCTATCTGTCCCATTTCCCAGCCTTAACTTACTCATGCCAAAGTGACTCTGGCATTTCTTTGTTGTCATGTCACCTTAAATGAGGCTTCATACAAATTTCTGTTACCAAATAACTAAAGAGGGCTTCCTTAAACATTTCATTTTCCACACATAATAGCAGGTCCTTGAGATTGTGGTAAGCATATAAGTGTGTTTTGCAAAATAAGAGCATCACAAGGTAAAAGTTTAGCAACGGTTTATTTTAGTGTAACAAGGCAAAGTAAGGAGAAGTGGAGGGAAGATAGAAAAATGAGAACTTAGAGAAACAGGCTACATGAAAATACAGTGACTGGCATTAACTGTATAATCCAAGGAACCCAAAGGATTTTCTGGTGCTGTTAGATATAAGAAATGAGGAAGACGTTACATATTTATTTTATCTAAGAACAGTTCCTTTCTAGAGACTTTCAAAGATCATGATCCTACAGACATCTTTGTTTCCTAGCTCCAAAAATGTGAAAAAAAAAAGTTTCTGTTATTTTGAACCACCAAGTTTTTTATTTCTTTTTTTGTTTTAAGGAAACTAATATAGTCCCTAAATTTGAATTTGTGTGATTCAGATCACATTTTTTTCTGGAAAATTACTAAGTCATAAGTTGTCCCATTCTTCTACAACATTTTTATTTTCCCTCTTGATACTTGTTTTGCTAAATTGATTGAAATGTCTGTCAGCTTTCTTTTCTGTTGAGTTACTTACCTCTTTGTTAGAAATAAGTATTTTTTGAGAATATAAATTATGGCTAAGAAATAATTTCTTTCTTATGAAAGCTTTCCAAACTAGCTTTAGTTGTTTTGACTGAAATAATTTTAACTATGCTAGCTATGAAGAAGTGGTCTTCACTTCCAATATCCTTTCTACATTTTTATTAGTTGGCTTGCTACTGCTAGAAACAAGATTTTTATGCTCCAATTCAATCATTTATGTGTTTTGATAAGTATACTCTTGTGGAATTTTCATTTTATTCGCTGTGATTCATCATTTCTCTTATTTGTTTTGGTGATCAACTTTTAGTTTGATCAGTGGAGTCCCTTTAAATTGGCTCCTATAGAAAGAAATGGTGAGTGAATATGGTAAGAAAATAGGATCAGTCAACTTGAAATGATGAGTGGGCTTCAGATAGATGGGAATGGGAGAATGATGGAATAAATGAGACCAATCAAGATGAATTGCACTGAAATGTTAAATTGAAACTCCTTTTGCACAACTATTTCAGGATAATTTAAAAACAAAATAAAGTTCTTTGGACCAATAATAGCCCACAAATAAAACTCCACCACTACCAACAACAAATAACCAAATTTACCCCTATATCCTTTGGTATGTTCCCACTGTTCTTTGAGTATTTCTTTGTTTTCTGACATGTGATGGCTGCAACTTTTCTTCCAGTTCTAATATGAAGGCAGCCAATTTTCTCAGGAATGGTGTTTTTCTTTTATTTTACAATGACATGTAAAAAAATAGATCTAGATGCAAGTATGTTCATTGCTATTAGGAAGAATTTTTCCCATATAGACCTAGGAAATCACGCCCTGTTCCTCTCTTTTTTTTCTTTTTCTCATACTCACACACACACACACACACACACACACACACACACACACACACACACACACACACACACACACACACACAAAACTGCATTTTTATCTGCCTAGACTACATCTTGGAATATATTGAAAACCATAAGATACCACACCGATAACACAAACTACTTTCAATATGCATATAAAATCATAGTATTAGGTCTTAAGTTGTCATCCAGTGTGAAGGGTATGGAAAAATTCATGTTGAGGAAGAACGGCAAAGCATGAGCAAAGTTATATTCACTTTTCAAGAGTGGAAAGAGTCATATACTCTGTGGGAAAATTGGAGCAAATTTGGAGATGTTGTTTAAACTAGTATAGTAAGAAGCTATATGGGGGCAGAAATACTCAGTAAGTAGTGTATCCCTCTGACACATAACGATGTATTTTCAAAGTATACCCATACTATTGACAAATGTGGTTTGTCATAGAGAAATGCTACTGTTTCTGGATTCTATGTTTTCCAACAAGTTTGACAAGAAATGTATTTATTAACTTATGTAACTAACTCCTCTGTACATCACCTTGATAATAAAAAAAAAAGAAAAGAGAAGATTATTTGCTAGCTCGATCTTAAAAAGGTGAGCAAAGTTAAGTAGGAACCTGTACAAAATGGAACTATACACAGGGTAGCTGTTTAGGTCTGTTGTTTTGGTTTTATAAAAAAGCATATATTTTAATGTTCTGCTTTTCAATATTTGTAAGTCCTTTTTTCACTTTTCTTGTTTTGTACGTTTGTTTTTGTTATTGTAAAAGTACAGAGGGAGAGGGATTGCAGTTACCCCTCAGTAGATGAATGGATCAAGAAAATGTGATATATATACGCAATGGAATTCTATGCCTCCATCAGAAAGAATGACATTGCCCCATTTGTTAGGAAATAGAAAGACTTGGAAAAAATTATATTTAGTGAAGTAAGTCAGGCCCAAAGAAACATAGGTCCCATGGTTTCCCTTATTTGCTCATGTGACTCCTTTTTTGACTGTGAGAAATCACTTACTTTTGCCTAAAACCACCCTCTCTGCTAGGTATTATCTCATATCATAGCAAAGTTCCAGTCATGCATATATATGTCTCCTTGATGATTTGGCGCAAATAACCCATGTTAAACCATTCAAATGGCTTCACCATCATGAATGGATCCCAATAATCAGTGTTTCATCTCTAAATGACTTATCTTTTGCTCCCAAACCTGTGCAGAATCCAACTTACATAGGCGCCAACTAATGAATCTTAAACTGCTATATTCAGGGAAATGAACAGATATTCTTTCACCGTTTAAAGACCTGCTTTTTTTCTCTTTGTAGTCTCCAATCCCTTGGACCTGTTTAAGCTTCTCTGTTGAATTGGGTGGCGAATTTTGAATTTTTTCCATCAAGATGCAATTTTGGTATGTAACAGTCAGTAAATATTTTTCCTAAATATTGTATCTATATAAACGTAACAATGGTAATATTCATCAAACCCCAAATTAATCAATTTTCAAGGATATATATATATATATATGTGTGTGTGTGTGTGTGTGTGCATGAATAAATCAGTCTGAACACATTTTCTAAATTTGAAAGAAAAGTAAAATTTTAGCAGTCCAGTCAAAATGATCAAGGTGATATTCCCAGTGTCATACATTAATTGCTTGTTTAAAGAAAAATCTCACTGTAACTCTGACCAAGTTAGCAACTCCAACAAAGCACGTTTGGAATGATTATTACACATCATTTATATTCCTGAATCTTTTAGAGGTGCTTCATTACCAGTGATGAGCCCAAGATTTACTCGAGTAACAATGAACTAAATAGTAAATTGTAGTACCCATAAAAGGAAAAAAATGCTATTGCAGGATCTGTAGCCCAAGAGAGAATAAGAAATCAAATGTGCAAGCTCCTAAGAAAATTAAAAACTACAACGTACTGTCTGGCAACAGCACGAGACATTAGATATGAACACACTTTCCAATAAGTAAATATTTTGTCATTACACATGTGATAATAGTGTGTAATAATATGCTTGATTTGTTCAGGTCATATGTTTCTGTGTACTTATGTATGTATTTGTGTGTGCGTGCATCTTCTTTCCTTTCTCTCCTCATATTTTGTTTCTCTTAATATGTAACTGAAAGAACTGAATTTAATTTTCCTTTTCTTTCCTTCAAACAAAGTTCTAATAATGGCAGCATCCCCAAACAAATTTCAGTAAAATTAACACTAAATATGTTTAGGTAAATTGATGTAAATATAATTGGCTCCTTCATGATTTTGTATTAAGACTTTGACAAACCTTTTGAGTATTTTTGGAAAAGTGCAAGATTTAATTCAGTATGGGCTTTTGGTAAGTTGCTTCAGTTCTTCATGTCCTGATTTCCTCATCTCAGAAATTTAACAAACAAATAAATTTCTGTAAAATGCATTGACATTGTTCATAAAAAGCGTTACATATTGTGGCTCATTTCCTTTGGAAATTGGGTATGATGTATAATTCTATATCCTTAGAAGGGAAAATAACACAGGGTCATTTTGACAGTACTGACAGAATGACCAACATGGATATTTCAATCTGAAGAGGCTGTATACAATGATTTCATTTGAATTTTAAACCAAAATATGGTAACACACTCCAACGAAATGATAGTTGTAAGAGACTCAATTTTTAAACACCCTTTTTGAACGTAATCAAGAAATAGTTTCTTCAGCTTTTAGAGCTGTCTTGATTTCAAACTAATATTTAGTAGAGCATAGTTCAAGTAGAGGATAATAGGTCATTATACACTGAAATCAAGTTCTGTTCTAAGCTCATATGTGCCAGAAAAATTTAAAGCACACACACTAACTCTGAATGATATTTGTCAACTTATATGCCTTTTAAAATATTACAATAATATATTAAAGTCATGGATTAGAAAGAAGTCAATAGTTTTATGTGATATATGGGAAAATGTAAGTATACACTTTTTATGTACTGTTGTGGAGCTTGACCTCTTGGCCCTATGATCTTGTTCTGCTTTTTGCTCAAAATGTGTGCTCTACAACTTGAATCACACTTCCCCTTCTAGATTTTCGCTGTTTCATTGGAGATTAAAAACAAACTCAGGGCTGGGAAGGTGGCTCAGTGGTAGAGTGCTTGCCTTGCATGCATGAGGCCCTGGGTTCGATTCCCCAGCACCACATAAGCAAAAAGAAAAAAAAAAAAACTCAGATACTTTTCTGCCTGGGGTGGCTTTGAAATCTATCCTCAGACTTTAGTCTTCTGAGTAGCTAGAATTGCAGGTGTTAATGACCAGCACTAGGTTTAAGTATACACTTTTTAATATAGTAGAATGAATGAGAATGTATAAATTCCTAATCCTTCAAAAGACTTCTTTTTATTCATAATTAAATTAGGTTTACATGACTAACAGTAAAATTCTTAGACAGAAAATCATCAACTGAGGAACCTGTTTTTTTTGGGGGGTGGAGCAATGCAGAGCTTTATCAACAAACAGAATGCCCTGCCTGAAATTCACTACATATATATGAAGATTTATTGCAATTAGGCAAGCTTTAAAGTGATATTCTAAAATCACTTATCAGACTCACACATCAAAAGTTAATATAAAGGTTATATAATCATGAAATGAAAGGGAAATTAACTATTGAATTGGAAAGTGGCTAAAGGGCAGAAAACAAAAGGAAAGCAATAAGTGGTAACTTTGAACTGAAAATTGTTTTTCATTTGATATTGGAGCAAACAAAAAGGGAGATTGATCTCAGGAAGATTTTCTAGCTAAGATTTTCTGAAATATATTTTCTAAGCAAAAAAATCCATTAAATTAAGTCGGAAAGATGGGAAAACATTTACTTTTAAGGGGTTCTGTGGTGTAGTACATTTGACATTGTTCTCTGATCTAAGATTTAAGTTTCTAAGAAGTCACCTTGCCCTCTATTAATGTAGTTCTATATGAGATAACATGAAATACTTTTAGTTTAAAGAAAATGAGAATATTTTATGAATATTATTGAAAGTCAGTTCCCAGAGGCTAGGAAGTTTCTAGCCAATAATTCTTACGAGATTATTTATAATCATGGAATGAACATAAGGATGAGTTATGTGCAATTCATGAGCTATATCTGTATTTGTTATGATTTTTTACCCATAAAATGATAGTTTGAACTATATGATATATTTGGTACCTTCTAAATTTTAAAATTTTACCTGAAATATAAATTTATATAAATGAATACCAAAAATTACACTATATATCTAATGTGTAAAGAAATGAGTCAGAAGTTCATAAGCATCATGAGAATTAAAAACCAAAATAAATCTATGCTTGCCAATTTTGAAGCTCATTCTCCTATCAAGTAGGATTATCTTTTAACTTATTGTATCAAAGGTACCACCTATTTCATCAAGAATCTTAGGGAAATGATTTTTCTAAAAACTAATAGCTTTGACTTTGATAACTGATGCAATCTCTTGAACTTTGGGTTATAAAAATATTTTATTGTAAAGGTGATGAGCAGAGGGGTTACAGTTCCATAAATAAGGCAATAAGTACATTTGTTTTTAATCATTGTTACCTCATCACTCATTATCTCCCACTTACCCCTCCTTACCCCTAAGTAGTAATGTTCATATCCAACATAATGTCTAGTGGGTATCAGTGTTGTTGTGGTTCATCCATTGTCCTGCTGTTTCTGGGATTCCCTTTCTCTTCCACATATTTCATTATCTAACATGCAAAACACTAGCTACAAAAAAAACTAAGAAAAATAAAGAAAAAATAAAACAACAAAGCAAACGAACTACATACAGGGTACAATAAGAACCTCTTGTTTCAGTAACTTGGAGTTTTATGTTCATTTGCTTCATTCTATATACTCCTATGCACTAAGCAGTTGGGTTGTTGAGAACCCCTGTTAAGAATATATACATATTCTAGTTCTTACAAATGAGGGAGATCATGCGACCTACTTTTCTTTGGATCTGGCTTACTTCACTTAATATAATTTTTTCCAAGTCTTTCCATTTCCTTATGAGTAGAATAACGTTATTCTTTCTGATAGAAACAACGAATTCCATTGTGTATATATACCACATTTTTTGATCCATCCATTACTGAGGGACATTTGCAACAAATCAAAGAAAGGCTGGATAGATGGGGCTGCATTAAACTGTAGAGCTTCTGCACAGCAAAGGGCATAGCTAACAAAATATATGTAAACCCCAGAGATTGGGAGAAGATCTAGACCAGCAATATAAAAGACAAGGGTCTTACATCTGAAATATACCTACAGCTCAAGAAATTAAATTCCCCAAAACAAACCCCCCAAGGAAACAACTGCTCCTTTAAAAATTGGGCTTGACCTTAAGAAAGAGCTCTCTGAAGAGGAAATATGAATAACAAAGAGCCATATGAAGAATTGCTCAACATCTCTGGCTAGTAAAAAAAAAAAAAGGAATTCAAAACAACATTGGGATTTTACCTTACACAATTAAAATGGCCATAATCAAGAACTCTAACAACCGATGCTAGTGGGGATGTGGCAAAAGGGGAAAAATACTACACTGTTGGTGGGTGTACAAACTTGTTCAACCACTCAGGAAAACAGTGTGGAGGCCCCTCAAAAGACTAAGCATAAAGCTCCCCTATGACCCAGCAATCACACTTCTGGGAATTTACGCAAATGACCACAAACAAGACCACAATAAAGCCATCAGCATGTTGAGGTTCATCGCAGCATTATTTTCCACAGGCAAGATATAAAAATGTTTTCCAACACAATGCCTTTTCCTTCATAGTAATCATCCAATAAATATAATAATTCAGTTGTAGCTTTAAGTTTCCTATCAGAACTAGAGAAGAGTTTAGCATTTTAATTGTTGAAAAAAATCTGTTAGATTTCAATTATGGATCTGAAGAGACATGGATTTATTTTTCTTAAGAATGAGTCAATAAGTTGGGGGGGAGGAGGATTGGGTGGGGGGCAGGGGGAAGATTGGAAGGGATGGGAAGGGAAAACAAAGGAGGAGGATACAATGCTTGATAAGAAATGTACTCATTATCTTGCCCATGTAATTGTAACCCCTCTGTACAGTATTTTCACAATAAAAAATTAAAAAAATTTAAAAAATGAGTCAATAAGCTTATCCTTATCCTCTACTCCATGTAGTATGATTCTATTGAAAAATATTACCATAGTTTTTGAGTACAACAAAAGGAAAACAGATTGATCTTTAGGAAGTAAAGAGCAATCTTTGGTAAATATAAATTATTTGTGAATATTAAATTTACACAAATGCTACAGAGTCTGAAAGAGGAATTAATCCAATGAAATGCTGATTTTCTTGAGTAATATATTTTATACTTGCTACTCAGGCTTAAACATGCATCCAACTTACCTTGGGCCAAACCTCAGATGTTCTTTTTTTCTGTAAACATATCAAAAGGTTGAATATATTTTATTTTTATTATTCATTATATTTATTTTATTATCTTTAGTTATGCAAATGAGTTATCATTTAACAATGCAGTTTATGAATACAATGCATCTTTTTTGTCTTCTTAATTTGATTTTTTATTGTGTAAATACCATACAGAGGGGTTACAATTACATGAGCAAGATAATGAGTAAATTACTTATCAATCATTGTTGCCTCGTCCTTTGTTTCCCCTTACTGTCCCTTCCCATCTCCCCCACACCCGCCCATCCCCCAACCCCGCCAAAGTTTTAAAATTCGTCTTTTGACATAACATCTTGTACATCTCATTGCTGCAATGGGTCCAACTGTATCCATACTTAAACAACTGGTTTTTTTCCTTCCCCTCCCCAAATTATACCAACAACAAATACAGTGAAAACAGAGGTTATACTATAGGGGAGGGACATACAAAGCAACAAAGAAATCACCTTACAAATATGTTAGAAAAAATAGCAAGAAAGAAAAAAAAATATTTGATTCCTTATCTTGGGGTTTATTTTGCCTAACATCAACTTATCTGGCCGTTTCTACTTGTATCAAACATATACTAATTATTGCAAATAAAGGAAACCATGGGACCTATGTTTCTGTGGGTCTGGCTTAATTCACTGAGTATAATTTTTCCAAGTCTTTCCATTTCCTAACAAATGGGGCCATGCCATTTTTTCTGATGGAGGCATAGAATTCCATTGTGTATATATACCACTTTTTCTTGATCCATTCATCTACTGAGGCCATCTGGGTTGGTTCCATAGCTTAGCTATGGTAAGTAGTGCTGCAATAAATATAGTTGTGCTGGTAGCTTTAGTATGGTCTTGTTTGTCATCATTCGGGTAAATGCCCCAAAGTGGGATTGCTGGGTCATAGGGGAGCTCTATGTGGAGTCTTTTGAGGAACCTCCATACTACTTTCCAAAGTGGTTGAACAAGTTTACACTCCCACCAACAATGCAGTAGGGTTCCCTTCTGTCCAAATCCCCTCCAGCATCTGTTGTTATTAGAGTTCCTGATTATAGCCATTCTAACTGGGGTGAGGTGGTATCTCAGTGTTGTTTTGATTTGCATTTCTTTTATGGCTAGGGATGGTGAGCATTTCTACATGTGTCTATTGGCCATCTTTTTTTGCTCTCCAGAGAATTTTCTTTTCAAGTCTTTAGCCCACTTAATTATTGGGCAGTTATTTCTATCAGGATTTGTTGTTGGGGGATTTTATTTTTTAGTTCCAGGTATATTTTAGATATGAGACCCTTGTCCATTGTATGGTTACAGAAGATCTCTCAATACATGGACTTTCTATGTCCTTTGACATGCAGAAGCTCTGCAACTTCATGCAATCCCATTTATCCAAACTTTCTTTGAATTGTTGTTTTTCTTGGTCTCTATAAAGAAAATTCCAGCCTGTGCCAAGGAGACCTAGGATTTCTCCAATTCTGTCCTGAAATGTGTTCAGGGTGTCTGCTTTGACTCTGAGGTCTTTGATCCATTTGGAGTTGATTCTGGTGAAGGCTGATATATAAGGAGCTAGCTTTACTTGTCTACATGTGATTAACCAATTTTGCCAGCACCATTTACTGAAGAGGATGTGTTTCATCCATTCTTTTTTTTTAACCTCCCTTATTGAAGATTAGATGGCTATAGGTCTATGGTTTCATTTCTGTGATTTCAACTCTATTTCACTGGTCCTGAGGTCTGTTCTTGTGCCATTACCAAGCTGTTTTGAGTACTATGGCTTTGCAGGAGAGTTCAAAATTTGGTATCGATATTCCTTCAGCACTATTCTTTCTGTTAATGATAGTTTTTGCTATTCAATGTATTTTATTGTTCCATATGAATTTCTGGATTGCTTCTTCTGTTTCCTTGAAGAAATAGGTTGGAATATGGATAGGTGTCGCATTGAATTTGTAGATAACCAGGGGAAGTATTGTCATTTTCATGATGTTGATCCTTCCAATCCAGGAGCATGGGGATTTCTCCACTTTCGATGTTCTTCTTTGATTTCCTTTTTCAGGATTTTAAAGTTTTCATCATAGAGGTCCTTCACTTCTTTGGTTAAGTTAATTCCAAGGTATTTTATTTTTTGTGGGGCTATTATGAATGGAATTGCTTTCCTGATTTTAGCTGCGCTTCTCTCATTGTTGGCATACAGAAGAGCCATTGATTTTTGAGGGTTAATTTTATAAGCTGCTATTTGCCAAAGTTTTTAATCATCTTGAGTATTTTGGGAGTGGAATCCATGGGATTCTTTAAATACAAGATCGTGCCAACTGCAAACAGGAAAAGTTTTATTTCGTCTTTCTCTATTTATATTCACTTTATGTTTGCATCTTGTCTTATTGCTGTAGCTAGGCATTCTAACACTAAATTGAAGAGAAATGAAAGAGTTGACATCCTTGTTTCGTTATTGAGTTAAGGGGTATGGCTTTAGTTTTTACCATTAAGTATAATGCAAGCTGTAGGTTGGTCATATACAGCCTTTATTGTATTGAGGAAGGTTCCATGGATTCCTAGTTTTTCCAGAGCCTTCAACAAAATGGGGGTGTTGGAGCTTGTCAAGTGCTTTTTCTGCATCTATTCAGATAACCATGTTGTTCTTATCCTTGTTCTTGTTGATGTGATGAATTATATTAATTGGTTTGCATATATTGAACCAGCTTTGCATCCCTGAAATAAATCTGGTTTGATTTTGGTGTATGATTTTTTTTTGTAGAAATTGTTGAAGTCGATTGGCCAGAATTTTGTTGAGAAGTTTTTTGTTTTTTTTTTTATGATGCTGATTTTTTTTATTATTAACAGGTTGATCTCTGATCCCAGAGGTTCCCTCAGAAACAGCTGAGTAACCATGTGTATTTCAATTGTGTAATTTCTAGTGCTACTAGATAGCTATGTAGCTATTTAAACGCCTGTCTTGCCAGAATTTTTAGATTTACAAGGAGCTGTGAACACTAATTGCATTTAATCATTCTAAATACTAATCTGGCACTCTGTTTAGCAGTTTGGGGAATTCAGTCAAAACCGGCAGAGTTGAGAACATAGAAGCAGAGCTCTAATAAGATGGCACTTTCATAGAGAAGGAGGGGACAAGGAGCGCAGTGTCCTGTCTGGGGACAACCTCTAAGGAAATGGCACGCATACATTGGCAATGATTGTGTCACTATCATTTTCTTCGATCTACTTGTACTTTTTCTGTCATCTCCCTCTATCATGCCTGATATTTTGTCTAAAGTCTATTTCTAATTTTCTTGCTCTTATAGGTAAAATGATCGTTTGTTGTTCATTTTACTATCCATTGTCCTGCTTAAAAGCAGGTACAAGTTTTTTTTTCTTTTTTTTCTTTTTTTTTATTGTGAAAATACTGTACAGATGGGTTAAAATTACATGGGCAAGATAGTCAGTACATTTCTTATCAAGCATTGTAGCATCCTCCTTTGTTTACCCTTCCCATCCCTTCCCATCGTCCCTTCCCCCTCACCAAATCCTCCCCCCCTCAAGTTGTAAAGTTCGTTTTTGACATGACAGCTTTAGTTTTCTACAGGTGTTTAACCAATTTACCAACACCATTTACTGAAGAGGCTGTCTTTCTTCCATTCTATGTTTTAGCTCTCTTGTCAAAGATTAGGTGGATATAGTTCTGCGGCTTCAGTTCTGGGTCTTCAGTCTTATTCTGTTGGTCCTGAGGTCTGTTCTTTTGCCAGTACCAAGCTGTTTTGATTACTATGGCTTTGTATTAGAGTTTGAAATGTGGTATTGGTATTCCTCCAGCACTGTACTTTCTGCTAAGGATTGTTTTTGCTATTCGGGGTCTTTTATTGTTCCATATATATTTTGGGATTTCTTCTAGTTCATCGAAGAATGAGGTGTGACTATTGATAGATATCACATTGAATTTGTAGATAGACTTTGGGAGTATAGCCATTTAAATATTAATCCTCCCAATCCAGGAATATTGGAGGTTTTTCCACTTCCTAAATTCTACTTTAATTTCCTTTTTCAGGTTTTTAAAGTTTTCATCATAGAGGTCCTTAACTCCTACATATTTTCTTTGGGGGGGGGGCTATTATAAATGGAGTTGCTTCCCTGATGTGAGCAGTGCTCATCGCATTGTTGAGGTACAGAAAACCCACTGATTTTTTAGGGTTAATTTTATATCCTGCTATGTTGCCAAAATTTCTAACCAGCTCGAGTACTTTGTGAGTGGAGTCCATAGATTCTTTAAATGAAATTCACCCCGCCCAGGCAGGGAAAGCTCCACTCCCGGAGGAGTGATTTCTTCACTGGTAAACAAAGCCAGAGGCTGCCCCTTCTCACAGCAGCCTAGACAATCAATTGAAATTCAGTAAACATAAACCCTGAGAATGCCTCCAGGCTGGGATCTGTGATTGACTCAGGAGCTAGCCCCTCAGGGAAAAGCTACTGTTGGCTGAAAGGCCTCAACCCTACCCAGAACCTAGCCTCATCACAATATCTCCAAACTAGAGGAAACAGTCATCTCTCTCTTTTGTGATACTAAAAGCAGATCTCCCTCCCACTGAACTAGCCTGGGAGAAGGATCACAAAATCCTGGGTAAAGCAGAACATTTTTCTGCCTGCTCAAACAAACTGATTTAAAAAACCAATCAAGCCACCGGAAAACCAAACACCACAAGCAGACCAGTGACTCCAACACAAGACTGGTTACTGATACAGGGGGGATACAGGATCTTCCCATTCCCCCAGCCAAAACAAATAAATAAATAAATCTTTTTTGTACCTTTTTAATTTTTAATTTTCTTTAAATTGCTTTTCATTTATCTTTTTCTCGCATAATTTTTAATTTAGTTGTATTTGTGTGTGTGTGTGTGTGTGTGTGTGTGTGTGTGTGTGTGTGTGTGTGAGTGCACGTGCACTTTTTAAAAATCGGACTTTTGGTCTTTATTATTATTATTTTTCTTTCTTTTTTTTGTGCATGACTTCATTGCTGTTCTGCTCCTCCCCAGATATATATATACCCATCGTCGATAATTAGACCTTTTCCCCATTGTGTACATATTAATCCAGAAATTTATTACTCAATTCACAACCTCTTTGGCTTAACTTCTTTATTAGCAGTATTATATCTATATAACTACATAATTTTCAAGTAACTAATTTTAAGGATGTTTATTTTTTTATTTCATCATGTTTCCTTTCTATACCTCCTATCCTCTCAATCTATCCTTTTGTTCTCTCAATATCATTTTTATACCTACTTAATGTTTAAGTGTTTCATTTTTTTTAATTTAAATTTTCGTTTTTCCTTTTTTTTCTTGTTTTTTGGTTTTTTTTTTTAATCTCTCTCCTATCATTCTATCCAATCCATTTGCCTCTCTGAGATTAGGACTTGGGTAATTCATTCTCCTTTTACCTCTCCACATCCCTCTAATCCTATTTTCCCCATATTTTTCCCCTAAAACGAATAATTTTTGTTTTGTTGAATCCTTCTTGGATGTTCTTAGGCCATTAATCCACAGTTGTTTGATGTTGAATAGATTGTATTTGTTGAACTAGATTGTATATGCAACCATTTTGCTTGTGAAAATAGAGGACTCTGGTTGATGCTTGCCTTAAAATAGTGTTCTAGCACAAAATTGGTGTTATTTCATACCAAATGTGGAGAACATGCAAGAAAAACACAAGAAAAATAACAAGTCCGGGTATTTGAATTCCCACTCATGATAATCAAATGACAGACAATTAATGAATAATCCAGAGAAGAGTTCCGCAAAAGCTCTACAAACACTACTTGAAAATATGGTGAGTGAAAAGATTGAAAACCTGCAAAGGACTCAAGGTGAGTGTGATAGGGAGTGAGAGGAGGTAAACCAAAGATCAATACAGGAATCTTGTGAGCATGAGGAAGCGACTCATAGTTTAATACAGGAATTGCATGAGCAAGTTGAGAACAGTCAAAGAGAAATAGAGGAATTGTGTGAGCAGGCTGAGAACAGTCAAAAAAGAAAGACAGGAATTGTGTGAACAAGGTGTGAAGAGTCAGAGAACTATAGGAATTGTGTGAGATGAGGAAGCTAATAGAAGAGTAATATAGGAATTGAGAGCACAATGAGACTAGATAAAGATCAATAGAGGCATTCATAAAGAGACAGCTGAAGGAATCAAGGGATACCACAAAGGGGATGCTGAATGGAACCTAACAGAAAGAATGGGAGTCCAAGGAAACCCTAACCAATCAACTAAGTGATTTGAGAATTAACACTGAACACCAAATTAAGGAAGTAAAGAAGTTCATACACGTTCTAATAAAAGCTCCAACAAAGAATTTGAACCCATCAAAGCCAATCAATTAGAAGCAAAAGAAATAAAAAACAATGTAGAAAGTCTTGACAGTTGGTTAGACCATGCAGATCGAATCTCGGGGATGGAAAACAGCCTAGTTATTATAGAAAAAGAACACACAACTATCCAAGACAAATCCAAGAAATATGAGAGATCTATTCAATATACGGAAGACACCATCAGAAGGCCTAATCTGAGGATAATGGGTGTAGAGGAGCACCTAAAGAGAGGAGTTAGTGGTCTAGGAAATTTGTTTAACAGGATCCTAGCAGAGAACTTCCCAACCATGCACAAAGATAGGCCTATTCAGATACAGGAAGCTTTTAGAACTGCAAATAGACCAGAACAGAACAGGACATCCCACCATCACATTATAACATGCACAGGATCCATTCAGACCAACGAAATTATCCTTAAAGCTGTTAAAGAGAAAAGATCAATCACCTATAAAGGGAAACCAATTAGAATCACCTCAGATTTCTCAGTAGAGAAAATTAAAGCAAGAAGAGCCTGGAATGATGTATGATATGCCCTACAGACACACAAATATCAACCAAGAATACTATACCCAGCTAAACTCTGCTTCATAACCAAAGGTCAAAAGAAACCTTCCATAACAAAGAAAAACTGAAACATTATATCTCCACCAAACCAGCCCTACAAAAGATATTTGAAGATGTCTTACACATAGAAAACCAACAAGACCAGAATAAAGTACAAGAAACCGCACCCAAACTGAGAATCCAAGAACCAGAGCAAGAACCCTGTTGTTGCAGACACACAAGAAGGTGCATAACATTGCAGGAAGTACCAAACACCTCTTAGTCCTAACTCTCAACATTAACGGACTTAAATCTTCAATTAAGTGACATAGATTGTTTAGTTGGATTAAAAACCATGATCCTTCTATTTGCTGCCTTCAGGAGTGACACCTTAACCATAAAAACAAACATATATTCAAAGTGAAAGGCTGAATCAAAATCTAGCAAGCAAATGGCCCACATAAACAGGCAAGAGGTGCAATCTTAATATTAGATAAAATAAACTTCAAATTAAATTAGTGAGAAGAGATAAAGAATGTCATTGCATACTAATTAAGGGATCTCTCCTTCAGGAGGATATTACAATTATAAATATTTATTAGCCAAACAATAGAACACCCAAATTTATCCAAGAAACACTACTTTCCCTCAAATCTCACATAGATCCAAAGACATTAATTGTTGGGGACTTTAGATCAACATGGCAAACTCAACAGAGAAACTGCAGATCTAAACAATTGCACCGACCAATAGATTTAATAAAAATATACCGAATATTTCACCCATCAGCATCAGAATACACGTTTTTCTCAGCAGCATATGGAACATATTCCAAAATAGACCACATTTTAGGTCACAAAGAAAAGTTGTCCAAATTCAGAAACATTGAAGATATGCCCAGCATTCTCTCAGACTACGAAGGAATAAAATTAGAATTCAAAAACAAAACCCAACAAAGAACGTCCTGCAAAAGATGGAGGCTGAACAACACACTGTTGAACTAACAGTGGGTCATGGAAAGAGATTAGAATGGAGAATAAATGTTCATGATATTCAACAAAACTGAAGACACAAATTACCAGCTCCTCTGGGCCACAGCAAACGCAGTACTCAGGAAAGTTTATAGTGTGGACTTCCTACATCAACAAACTGGAGAGATCTGAAACCAACAATTCAATGACACAACTAAACCTCCTTGACAAAGAGCAACAAGCTAAACGTCAATCCAGTAGATGGAAAGAAATAATGAAAATTAAATCAGAATTAAACGAATTAGGATCCCAAAAAACCATATAAAGAATCAACAAAACAAAGAGTTGGGCCGGGCGCTGGTGGCTCACGCCTGTAATCCTAGCTACTCAGGAGGCTGAGATCTGAGGATCGCGGTTCAAAGCCAGCCCGGGCAGGAGAGACCGTGAGACTCCTATCTTCAATAAACCACCAGAAAACCGGAAGTGGCGCTGTAGCTCAAGTGGTAGAGCGCTCGCCTTGAGCTGAAGAGCTGAGGGACAGCGCCCAGGCCCAGAGTTCAAGCCCCACGACCGACAAAAAAAAAAACAAACAAACAAAAAAAAAAAAAACAAAGAGTTGGTTCTTTGAAAAAAAAATATCAAAATTGACAGACCCTTAGCAAACCTTATCAGAAAAAGAAGAGAACATACCCAAATCAACAAAATCAGAGAGGAGAATTGAAATACTACCTCTGAAAAAACCAAGCTTCAGAACATTATAAGGGAATATTTACTTCTCAAGCATTTATGCTAATAAGTTTCAGAACCTGAAAGAAATGGACCTTTTCCTAGCAAATATCAACATGCTGAAAGTAAACCAAGATGAGTTAAACCAAGTTAACAGGTGCATAACAAGCAATGAAATAAAAACATCATTAAGAGACCTCCCATCCAAGAAAAGCCAAGGACCAGACTGATTTACAGTGGAATTCCACAAGTCCTTCAAAGCAGAGCTCACACCAATACTCCTCCAACTCTTCAATGAAATTAGAGAAAGTTCACTACCGAACTCATTCTAAGAAGCCGTCAAAACCCTCATCCCAAAACCAGGCAGGGACTCATCTTTGATGAACATTGACACAAAACTTCTCAAAAGGAGTTCCGGGAAGATGGCAGAGGAGAAGCTGGAGGCTAAACAAGCTCTCGCATAGAAAGCAGTTTTAGAGTTTCAGTGAACAATCCTAAGCCAGAGAATCACACCAAGTCTCTGTCACAGGACAGAGAGTTAGGCCAGAGAGAGAAAATACAGGCAAGGAGACAGCCCTGAGCACTTGCCAGCAGCCGCCGCGGTGGCGGCAACGGTGGCAACGGTGGCGGCAGCAACTGCAGCCACCATACCTGAATCACAGAGAGTCTGGAACGAAGGAGCCAGACGTGGCAGGCGAGCAGTTTCCACTCAACACCAGCAACAACCGACAAGGAGCGGACATTTTCATCCTGCAGTTCGCAGACAGAGACGACCCAGGAACCAAAGCAGCATGAGTAGTAGCCTGAAGTCCTCACTCCTTCTCAGGGAGCAGAGAAGGGAAGGTCACCCCTCCCCCTCCCCCAGTACCGGAGTTCTCCATCTTGGATACCGACAAAGCTCTACGGAGCTGCTAGCTCCTACTCAGGCCCTGGAATAAATCTAGAGTCATCTAGCAGGTCACAAGAGCCTAACCTGTCCTGCCAGACTCAGCTCCACCCAGGGAAAAGTCGCCTAGCTTGGGCACCAGCCCCAGGAGTGGCTTTCTTCACAGGGTAATCAGAGCTAGAGGCTGCCCCTCCCTTTAGCAGCAACAAAAATCAACTGAAATTCAGTAAACAGAAACCCTGAGAGTGGCTCCAGGCTGGGCTCTGTGAGTTTCTCACAAACCAGCCCCTGGGAAAAGCTACTGTTTGCTGAAAGGCCTCAACTCTACCCAGAACCTAGCCTCATCACAGCATCTCCAAACTCGAGGAAAAAGCCATCTGCTCCCATTGAACTAACCTGGGTTGGAGGATTGCAGAGCATTTTTCTGCCTGTTCAAAGAAACTGACTTAAGTAACCAACCAAGCCACAGGAACACAAGCAGACCAGACTCCAACAAGAGGCTGGTTATAGACACAAGGGAGACACAGGATTTTTCCCACCCCTCCCCCAAAAATCAAATAACATTTTTTTTGTTGTACCTTTTATAAAAATTTTTTCTAAAAATTTTTTAATCTTTAATATTTACCTTTTTTGAAAAAAATTGTTTTCTAGTAATTTTTTTTCTCTTAGAATTTTATTTTATGGGTATAAGTGTGTGTGCGTTTTTCTTCCTTTTTGTGTTTTTTGTTTTGTTTTTTGTTTAGCTTTACTGAACTTCTGATCTTTTTTCTTTCTTTCTTATCCTTTTCACCTGTTCTTTTCTTTTGTTCTTTATGTGACTTAATTGCTGTTCTGCACATCCTCAGATAAACTCGTAGTCGATTATTAGACCTAATCCAACATTGTGTACACACTTAATCCACAAATTTATTACTCAATTAAAAACCTCTAAAACTTGCATTCCTTAATAGCAGTACTAACTCTTTATACCTATATAATATTTTAAGTATTTTTATTTTTAAGTTTTTCACATCTCCTTTATATCCCTCCCCTTCTCTCATTATATTCATGTTCTTCTCTGAATACTTTTTGAATCTGCATAATATTTTTAATTTTTACCTTTCTATGTTTTCTGGTCTCTTTTTGTTCCCATTCTCTTTCTTCTTTTTTTCTCTCTCTCTACTTTCATCCTATCCATGCTTTGAGATTAGGACTTAGTTAACACTCCCTGTACATTCCCACATCACTCTATTCCCATTTTTTACCCACATCTCTTCCTAAACCTAATAATTTCTGGTTTACCAAATTCTTCTTTGCGGTTCGTACCCCATTAATATATAGTTGTTTGAGGTTGAGTAGATGTATCTGTTGAACTAGATTGTATCTGTAGACTATTGACTGTGCAAATACAGACGTTGGTTGATGCTTGCCTTAAGATAGTGTTCTAGCACAAAACTGGTGTTAATTTCATCCTAATGGGCAGAGTAAGCCGGAAAAACACAAGAAAAATGGAAAGTCCGGGTATCTCAACTCCCACTCCTGATAACCACGGGACAAAACAGATCATGAATAATCCAGAGGAGAGTTCCCAAATAGCTCTACAAACTCTGCTGGCAAACATGATAAATGAAAAGATTGAAAACATACAAAGGACTCTGTATGAGCATGAGAGGGAGAGAGAGGAGGCAATCCAAAGGTTTATACAGGAATACCATGAGCGTGAGGAAGCTACTCAAAAACTGATACAGGATTTGTGTAAGCAGCATGAGAACACTCAAAGAGAAAGGCAGGAATGGCGTGAGCAGGCTGAGAACACTCAAAGAGAACTACAGGAATCACACAAACGGGAGGAAGCTAATCAAAGAGTAATACAGGAATTGAGAGAGCAGAAAGAGAATAAACAAAGATCACTAAAGGCTTCATGGAATCCATTAACAAAGAGCTGAAGAAAGTCAGGTAGAACACAAAAGGAATGCTGAATGGAAACCAACAGAAGGAATGAGAGTACAAGGAAACCATAACCAATCAACTAAGTGATTTGAGAATAAACACTGAACACCAAATTAAGGAAGTAAAGAAGTTCATACAAGATTTAAAACAAAGCTTCAACAAAGAATTTGAAGCCATCAAAGCTGACCAACTAGAAGGAAAAGAACTAAAAAACAAAGTAGAAAATATAGACAGCAGGTTAGACCATGCAGAAGATCGAATCTCTGGGATTGAAGACAGCCTAGACATTATAAAGAAAGAACATACAACCATCCAAGACAAATCCAAGCAATATGAGAGAACTATCCAACACTTGGAAGACACCACCAGAAGGCCTAATCTAAGGATAATGGGTGTAGAGGAGCATGTAGAAACAGAAGTTAATTTTCTAGAAAATTTGTTTAACATGATCTTAGCAGAGAACTTCCCAAACATGACAAAAGATAGTCCTATTCAAATACAAGAAGTTTTTAGAACTCCAAATAGACCAGACCAGAATAGAACATCCCACAGTCACATTATAATCCACACAGGATCAATTCAGAAGAAAGAAAAGATGCTTAAACCTGTCAAGGAGAAAAGATTAATCACCTATAAAGGGAAACTAATTAGAATTACCTCAGATTTATCAGCAAAGACAATCAAATCAAGAAGAGCCTGGAATGATGTATGCCATGCCCTAAAAACATACAACTATCAACCAAGAATACTGTACCCAGCTAAACTCTCTTTCATAACTGAAGGACAAATAAAAACCTTCCATAGCAAAGAAAAATTGAAACAATACATCTCCACCAAACCAGCCCTACAAAAGATTCTTAAAGACATCCTACACATAGAAAACCAACAAGACCACAATAAAGGCCAAGGAACTGCACCAAAACTGAGAATCCAAGAACCATAGGAAGAACCAAGTTCTCGCAGCCCCCAAGAAGGTGGATAACATGGCAGGAACTCCCAAATACCTCTCAGTCTTATCTCTTAACATTAACGGACTTAACTCTCCAATTAAGCGACATAGACTGTCTAGTTGGATTAAAAAACAAGATCCTTATCTGCTGCCTTCAAGAGATACATCTTGCCCATAAAAATCAAACACATTTTCAATGTAAAAGGCTGGAACAAAATCTACCAAGCAAACGGCCCCATAAACAGGAGGGAGTTGCAATCCTAATATCAGATCAAATAGACTTCAAATTAAAATTTGGGAGAAGCGATAAAGAAGGTCGCTACATACTAATTAAGGGAACTCTCCTTCAGGAGGATATTAAAATTCTAAATATCTGTTTGCCAAACAACAAAGCACCCAAATGTATCCAAGAAACAATACTTTCCCTCAAATCCCACATAGATCCAAAGACATTAATTATTGGGGATTTTAACACACCACTCTCCCCACTAGATAGATCAACTCTGCAAAAAACTCAACAGAGAAACCACAGATCTATACAACTGCATAGATCAACTAGATTTAACAGACATCTACCAAACATTTCACCCAGCAGCATCAGAATACACTTTTTTCTCAGCAGCACATAGAACATTTTCTAAAATAGACCACATTTTAGGCCACAAAGGAAACTTTTCCAAATTCAGAAACATTGAATTTATACCTTGCATTTTCTCATACCGCAAGGAATAAAATTAGAACTCAACAGCAAAAGCCACCAAAGAAAGTCCGGTAACACATGGAGGCTTAACAACACACTGCTGAATCACGAGTGGGTCAAGGAAGAGATTAGAAAGGAAATCCAAATAATCATGATATTCAACAAAAATGAACACACAAATTACCAGCTCCTCTGGGACACTGGAAAGGCAGTACTCAGAGGCAAGTTTATAGCTCTCAGTTCCTATATCAACAAATTGAAGAGATCTGAAACCAACAATTTAATGAGACATCTGAACCTCCTTGAAAAGTAGCACAAGATAAACCCCAATCCAGTAAACAGAAAGAAATAATTAAAGTTAAATCATAATTAAATGAATTAGAATCCAAAAAATCTATAGAAAGAATCAACAAAACAAACATTTGGTTCTTTGCAAAAATTAACAAAATTGACAGACCCTTAGCAAATCTTATCAGAATAAGAAGAGAACACACCCAAAAAATTAAACTCAGAGAGGAGAATGGAAACATCACCACAGAAACAACCAAGATTCAGAACATTTTAAGGGAATACTTCTCAAACCTTTATGCTAATAAGTTTGAAAACTTGGCAGAAATAGACCTTTTCATACCAAATATTGACATGCCAAAACTAAACCAAGATGAGTTAAACCATCTTAACAGGCACATATCAAGCATTGAAATAGAAACAGCAATAAGAGACCTCCCAGATAAGAAAAGTCCAGGATCAGATGGTTATACAGGAGAATGCTACAAGGCCTTCAAAACTGAGCTCACCCCAATACTCCTCCAATTCTTCAATGAAATTGAAAGTGAAAGTTCACTACCAAACACATTCTATGAAGCCATCATAACCCTCACCCCAAAATCAGGCAGGGACTCATCAAACAAAGAGAATTATAGACCCATTTCTTTGATGAGCATTGATGCAAAACATCTCAACAAAATTTTGGCCAAATGACTTCAACAATTCATCCAAAAAATCATACAACATGACCAAACATGTTTCATTTCAGGGATGCAAAGCTGGTTCAATATACGCAAATCAATATTATTCATTACATCAACAGGAGCAAGGATAAGATCCACATGGTTATCTCAATAGTTGCAGAAAAAGCATTTGACCAGATCCAACACCTCTTTATGATGAAGGTTTTGGAAATATTAGGAATCCATGGAGCATTCCTCAATACAATCAAGACTGTATATGACAAACCTACAACCAGCATTATACTTAATGGTGAAAAACTAAAGCCATTTCCTCTTAACTCAGGAACAAGACAAGGATGTCCACTCTCTCCACTTCTCTTCAACCTAGTATTAGAATGCCTAGCTACAGCAATAAGACAAGACGCAGAAATAAAGGGGATCCAAATAGGGAAATAAGAAATAAAACTCTCCCTCTTTGCAGAAGACATGATCTTGTATGTAAAGAATCCCATAGAGTCCACTCCCAAATTACTCAAGCTGATTCAAAACTTTGGCAAAGTAGCAGGGTATAAAATCAACCCTCAAAAATCAATGGCTTTTCTGTATGCCAACAATGAGAAAAGTGTGGCTGAAATTAGGAAAGCAACTCCATTTGTAATAGCCACACAAAAAATAAAATACCTAGGAATTAACTTAACCAAAGAAGTGAAGGACCTCTATGATGAAAACTTTAAAAACTTGAAAAAGGAAATCAAAACAGAACTTAGAAAATGGGAAAAAATCCCATGCTCCTGGATTGGAAAGATTAACATCGTGAAAATGACAATACTTCCCAAGGATATCTACAAATTTAATGCAATACCTATCAAACTTCCAACCTCATTCTTCATGGAAATAGAAGAGGCGATCCAAAAATTCATATGGACAATAAAAGACCCCAAATACCAAAAATGCTCCTCAACGGAAAAACACTGCTGGAGGAATATCAATACCAAATTTCAAACTCTACTATAAAGCCAGAGTAATCAAAACAGCTAGGTAGTGGCATAAGAACAGACCTCAGGACCAATGGAATAGAATTGAAAACCCAGAAATGAACCTACAGACCTATAGCCACCTAATCTTTGATAAGGGAGCTAAAAAAATAGAATGGAAGAAAGACAGCCTCTTCAGTAAATGGTGCTGGCAAAATTGGTTAACTACTTGTAGAAAACCAAAGCTAGATCCTTATATATCAACCAGCACCAGAATCAACTCCAAATGGATCAAAGACCTTGGAGTCAAAGCAGACACTCTGCAAACATTACAGGATGGAATAGGAGAAACCCTAGGTCTCCTTGGCTCAGGCCGAAATTTTCCTAATAGAGACCTAGAAACACAACAAATCAAAGAAAGATTGGATAAATGGGATTGCATGAAGTTCCAGAGCTTCTGCATGGCAAAGTTCATAGCTGGCAAGATCAATAGAAAGCCCATGGATTGGGAGAAGATCTTCACTAGCCATAAAACGGACAAGGGTCTCATATCTAAAATATACTTGGAACTCAAAAAATTAAATCCTCCAACAACAAATCCTCAAAGAAACTACTGCCCAATAAATAAGTGAGCTAAAGACTTAAAGAGCAACTTCTCTGAAGAAGAAAGAAGGATGGCCAATAGACACATGAAGAAATGCTCAACATCCCTAGCCATAAAAGAAATTCAAATCAAAAGAACATTGAGATACCACCTCATCCCAGTTAGAATTGCAAAAATCAAGAACTCTAAGAACAACAGACGCTGGAGGGATTTGGACAGAAGGGAACCTTCCTTCATTGTTGGTGAGAGTGAAAACTTGTACAACCACTTTGGAAAGTAGTATGGAGGGTCCTCAAAAGACTCCACATAGAGCTCCCCTATGACCCAGCAGTCCCACTTTTGGTCATTTACCCAAATGTTTACAAACAAGACAACACTAAAGCTTTCAGTGCAACTATGTTTTTTGCAGCATTATTTACCATAGCTAAGATCTGGAACCAGCCCAGATGCCCCTCAGTAGATGAATGGATCAAGAAAATGTGGTATATATACACAATGGAATTCTATGCCTCCATCAGAAAGAATGACATTGCCCCCTTTGTTAGGAAATGGAAAGACTTTGAAAAAATTATATTAAGTGAAGTAAGCCAAGCCCAAAGGAACATAGATCCCATGATTTCCCTTATTTGACATATCTAGTATATATATGAGTCAATCAGAAAAGATTAGATAAGGTGATGTTAGGAAAATGAACCCTAAGATATGTATTTTAAATGTTTTTTCTCTTTCATGCATTTGTTTCTAATGCAATTATAAGGTTATTTCTTTGTTGCTTTCTATGTCCCTCCCAAACACTATTTGATATCGGTATAATTTGTTGAGGGGAAGGGGAAAAACTAGTCGTTTAAATAAGGCTACCTTCCCACCACTGTTCCATGAGAAAGAATGAGGTAATCTTGGGGTTAATAACACCTTTGCTTTGGACTAGTCCAAGGTCTGCGACGATCTGTGGTCAGGCAGGATGATTTCTGCTCCTTTTAGTTCTTTCTGGCAGTGGGTAGAAACTGCTCCCTCACTGCTTCTGGTGCCTTTGTTCCAGGTTCTTTCTCTTGAAAACTGTGAGAGCAGCCACTGCCACTTTCACCACAGACCCGGGAGTGCTCAAATCTGTGTCCTTAACAAAGCTGTCTGCATTTTTCCGCCCTCGACAAACTCTTTGTACTATGATGGCACACTTGGTCTGATTTTCTAGCCTTAGATTTTTCCACTGCATCATTAAATTTGATTTCTAAGTGAGAGCTTGTTTAGCCCCCAGCTTCTCTCTGTCATCTTCCTAGCTACTGTGAGGCAATGCATTTTCTTGTCTTGAGTTAATTGAAAGTTCTCATTAAAGGCAAAATCTTGTGCTTTCAAACCTCCAGCCATTCCATCCTACCTATTATTTGCTCTACCCTCTGAAATTGTTTTAGTTTTGAATTTTCATGGCACAATTGTTAATTGCATCCTTACTGGTGCCTAGTATTATGCTAGGCTCTGGAAATTAAAAATAAGTATTTTCTTCCTCCCTTATTCCTCTCCTACTGGTTTTGTCCCCAGTGTCCAGCACAAGGTTAAAACAATAGATTTAATGGCAGAAGTACATAAGCAAATGTAGCAATGCCAGTGTAAGGAATGTATGAAGGCAGCAATAACTGGCTCTGAGAGAGTAGCTAGGAAAGGAAACTAACAGAGCTGAGGGTCGCAGTCAAGAGGAAGTGGCGACTGAGTTGAGAACTGAAACATATTAGAATTTGCCAGGTCAATGAATAGGGAAGGGAATTTGTAGGAAAGGAAAAGTCAGGTTTAAGGCACATGTGAGAACAGAAGACTTGACTAATGTGTGCTGGAATGCAAGTCCACCTGGAGTCTGAGATCGTGAACTTTCTTGGAAATAGGCTCTTTGTAAATGCAACCTGAGAATACAAATGTAGAAGAGGCAAGAAAGGGCTCTCTCCTAGGGCCTTTGAAGGAACCATAGCCCTACTACCACCTTGATTTTGGACTTGAAATTTCTAAATTCAGTTGTGTTCGTTTTCCAAGCTGTTTCTGCCTATTGCATTTATAATTTTACAATATGATTCTAATGTACATTTAATAAATAAATTATGACTATGGAAGGAGCGTCATTTCTTTGAAAAATAATGGTATGTTTTGGAAAGGCTATATATAATTAAAATTACAAAAATCAAGAAAAAATCCGATAAATAAATTCCTCAGTATAATTATAAATAGCATATATTATATACATGTTGTATTATATAATATATTATATACTATATATACATTATTAAATATACAATACATAATATATAATAAATAATTATATACATAGTATATTGTATAGTTATATGAATTATATATATGAATTTTTACATCAGCCTTAATCACAATTGACATAATGGAAACAATCCAAAGGTCAACTTAAAAAGATAGAATTTATTTTTTGAAGATTTAGTTTTTTTTAAATTCTACATATAGACTGGATATTAGGCAACTGTGTGATGTGTAGGTTGCAAACATCTTTTCTCATTCTGTAGGCTGTGTTTTTAGCTTGTTGTTTATGTGCTTTATCATTCAGTAACTTTTCAGTTTGATGTAATACCATTTGTCAATATTTTCTTTTATTTGCATTGCTTCTGGATCTTTACTCAAAAAACATCTCCCTGTGCCCAGGAGCCCTAATGTTTCCTCTCTTAGGTCAAGCACAAATAGATGCTGAAGCAAGGTGATTTATGGGGATCTAGCTTCATTTATCTGCATTTAGACATGCACTTTTGCCAAGACCCTTTGTTAAAAAGCTGTCTTTCTTCCAGTCTATGTTTTAAACTTCTTTACTGAATATTGATTTAAAATAGGTTAAAGGGCTTATTTCTGGCTCGTCTATTCTTTCTTATTGGTCTTCAGGCCTGCTTTTGTGCAAGTATCAAGTTGGGGGATTATTTCCATTAATATGACTCTCTAACATAGTTTGAAGTTTGGTATTGTTATTTTCCTAACGGTATTCTGTTTGCTGAGTATTGCATTTACTACTTTGGAAACAGTAAGGCACAACCATGTTTATTAGAGCACTATTCACATAGTCAAGGTAAGAAGTCAGCCCAGATACCCCTCAATGGACAAATGGATAAAAAATGTGTTATATATGAACATTTACTCTTTCCATTAGAAAGAATGATATTGTACCATTGGTAAAGGAATGGACAGACAGAAAAAAATGTGTTTTGAAATTATGTTGCTGATATTTAACCATATTTTGACTGGGAAAGTATAATTGTCAATGTTTTATATTGACCTATATTATAGTTATTCTATAATTTGTATATGCTATTTTAAAATTTTACTTTCTTTAAGTAATTGTACAAAAGATACCTAGTTTAACAAAGCAGTTTATGAATTCAATATATATTTATCAATGTTACCCTTGTCAACATTCATCCATTCCTCCCCAACCCACCTCTTTCCTTAATCTTTCTTTTTCTCTTTTTAAAAGTATTGTTTTTGTAAAGGTGATGTACAGAGAGGTTATGACTACATAAATCATATAAAGAGTACATTCCTTTTTGAACAATCTAACCCTTTACTCTTCTTAAATTTGTATATTCTCCCCCTCTACTCCTCTTCACTCCTTTACCCCTTTCCACTTGATCCCACCCACTCTTTTTAAGTACCTGCTTCTCGGTGTTTTATTTTGCTGATGCTTGAATTTACCTTTCTAAGGATAGACACAGTTTGACTTGCCCTTGAATCTATCATATTTTACTCCACACATTTGTATCTACTTGCACACCATTCAACAATTTTTATATGTTTAAAAGCTAAATCTAGCTCCATGAAAGGAAAAACACATCTTTTGTCTTTCTGGGCCTGACTTACTTCACCACTAAATACCTTAAAAGGTATTTAGAGTCAAATGCTGGGGACTCAAGGCTGTAATACTAACTACTGTTGGGACTGGGTCTGAGTATCATGACTGAAAGCCAGCCCAAAATGAAAAGTTCATGAGACTCTTACCTCCAATCAACTACCAACAAAAGCAGAAGTGGAGCTGTGTCTCAAGTGATAGAATGCTATCCTTGATAAAAAAAAAAAATCTTAGGGATAACATACAAACCATAAATTCAAGCTCCAAGACTAGCAAACACACACACACACACACACACACACACACACACACACACACACACACACAATATGTATATATATATAGCATATATAAACAGTGTATATATATATACTTATACATACTATATATAGTATATATATACATATATGTGTCTATAGGTGTATATTATATATATATATATATATATATATATATATATACATATATAAAACACTATATATATCTATAGTTCTTTAGTGGGGCTTGAACTCTGGGCCTGGGCACTCTCCCTCAGCTCTTCAGCTCAAGGCTAGCACTCTACCACGTGAGCTATGGGGCCACTTCTGGCTTTTTCTACTTATGTGATTCCGAGGAATTGAACCCAGGGCTTCATGCATGCAAGGCAAGCACTCTACCACTGAGCCACCACCCAGCCCCTATCTATAGTTCTTGATTAACATATTTTAGATTGTGTATATTTGGATTTGTTTTCACAAACAAAATGTTGAGGGATTTTGTTTCCTTGTCATTAAAAGACTAATCAAAATGTTTTACCTAATATGATAATAGTAAAAATTTCAAACAGAACCCACGCTAAAATACCAACACTTTAGCTGTTTGGGCATTTTCTGGAGAAAAAAAAGAGGCCGATAGATGAGAAGGCACAAATCTATTAAATAAAAATCACCAGAAATATATTCTGTTAAGAAATCAACTATTCACTTTTCTCAAGTATATACATCTATTTCATATCAAAGTCAACACCAGGGGCTGGTAATATGGCTTAGTGGTAGAGTGCTTGCCTAACATCCATGAAACATTGGGTTTGATTCTTCAATATCATATAAGCAGAAAAAAGGAAGCTAGAAGTGGTGCTGTGGCTCAACTGACTGCAAGCATGCCTTGAGCACAAAGAAATTCAGGGACAGTGATCATGCCCTAAGTTCAATCTTAGGCCTGCCAAACAACAATAAGAAAAACAAAAGCAACAAACCAATGTCAAAAGTCAAGACCAATTTCTGCCTATTGAAATTTATATTGTGATTTTTATTTTTCTTATGTTTTGATTTATGCAATAGTATGCATTAGAAATGAGTGCAATTCAAATTCTACCATTTACACTTTCTGAAAGCCATTGGAGGAGTTACATCCTATACAGTTTATTTTTAGGGTATCCTTTTAAAGTGACAGTTCTACGTAATGTTTTCTACACAAAAACTATCAATAATAATTTTATATTCCAAGAACCTCAGCTTCCCAGAAGACTAGGTAATGTAATGTAATATCAACAATAATCAGAAAACATTTTCCTCTCTTAATTGTCCACAATGAAAGATTTCCCTATAAACTCAGAAAACAAGAAAATATGTCATACGATTCTAAGATTTTTCTAGTTCCATATACATACATAGAGTCACACACAGAGCCACAGCAATTAAGAACTACATCGAGTACTAACCTTCCAAAACATTATCTACAATGTGCAAGATATCTCAGATGAAATTTAGTTCTTTTACATTCTAAACAACACTAGAGATAATTTAGTAACAATTTCTTTAAAAGTTCCCAAGTCAATGCCAAATGTATTTATATAATTCTGAAATATAATATATTGGTCAAATTAAAGATTAAAGAAAGGTAAGTTAGAATAAAATAGAATAATACAAAAATATTTTTAATTTGGCTGCTTTAATTAGTATATGACAATACTGAATATCCAAAATGAGGTTACTTATAGAAGAAATAAATTAAAGGAAACACTTTTTAGATAGTATATGGAATGAAAGTAAGAGAACTCTGTGACTTCTATGTCCACAAAGAGAAAAGAAAAGAAGGAATCTTGAGCAGAAATAGCCTTAGAAAGTATTGCTGTTATAAAGGTTTCCTTTAGGACTCTGGAAAGTTCTATAATTATTTATCTTTCAGATAAAAAATCATTTCTTGGGATAAAGAAGGTATTAATATCACTGCTGTTCTCAGTCATTGCCTTGGAAGTAAAGCTTTGTGTCAAACTGCTTGTAGATTTATACAAAGCAGCAGAGGCTGTCAAAAATTTATGTGGCCCACAGTAAGAGATCTGAGAGTGGTTGATAGTTATATCTAAAATCTACTTTCATTTGTTTTAGTGTGCTCAAGTTTACTAATTTCACACTTTTTTCACTTAATTTGTGAGCTAGTTCCAAACTTTCTCCAGAACAGCAAATTATAAATAATCTTTATATTTTATTCTCGAGAATCTTTATTACTGTAAATGTGAACATTTTTATTTAAGGAAAAATATTTGGGTTAGTGAGACAAAATAAATTACAAAATCCCCCCAATGCCATGAAAAAACTATACAGCCAGTTGCCAGGTGTATACAGATGATGTAATTAGTATTAACTCTTCTTGAGAAACAATAAAATTATTATTTTCATTCCTACTTTGTTTACTTGTTCTTTTCTTTTTCTGACTTACTTCTTGTATACGTCTCCTGTACCCATTCTTTTCTCTTCCCCTCTCTTCTCTGCTCCTCTCCTCTCTGCTCCTCTCCTTTTATCTCCTGCTTTTTCTTTCTTTAATTTTTCCATTTTCATTGAATAATCTACATGTTTCAAATGTCCATGTACACTGTCCTTTGGTATAGTTAGATATGCCAACATTTATTGCAGAAGCTAAGATGGAAGGACATAGGGTAGAAAGAGTACTAAGACTTTTTGAAGCTAGACATTTCTTCAATATGGGAGAAAAAAATCTCTCAAGCTGATAATAAATTAACATATATTCTGTCATTTTTCACTTGAGAGTGAAAGTAAAATATGAGAAATCTTTGAAATTTAAAACTTTAAGTTCCCAACCAAGGCATATATACGCTCTAAACATAACTGCAGAAGGAAATTAAAGACAGAAACCCAATATGTCAAACTTAAAAATCAAGGCTGAAACCTTGAAAGCCTGAAAAGGTACACAGGATTGAGTATAGCTATGTGAATAGCCTCTGACCCTTGACATTCCAAGTAGCCAACTAGTAACAATAGTAGACAGCCCAGACTCAGAATTCATGTAACCCCATACAACTACAAGTTATAAACATCATTGCTAACGTGCTGATTACGAACATAGCTAGCAATACTTTGTAATCAGGAATGACAATCACTTTCACCACTCCAAATTATATGTATACTAGAAATTGTAACTAATGCAAGAAATCAAGTGTAGCAAATGTAAAAGGAGTCAGGCGTCAGTGCCTCATGCCTGTAATTCTAGCTACTCAGGAGGCTGAAATCTGAGGATCCTGGTTCAAAACCAGTCTGGGAAGGAAAGTCCATGAGATTCTTATCTCCAATAAACCACTAAAAAACTGGAAGTGGCACGGTGACTCAAGTGGTAGAGAGCTCGCCTTGAGCTGAAGAGCTGAGGGATAGTGCCCAGGCCCGAGTTCAAGCCCCAAGAACAACAACAACAAAATGTAAAAGGAAAAGTAATTCACAATTAAAATAATATTCTATATTTTAAAATCATCTGTCTTCAGTAAAAATCAAACCCAAAATATGTCTATATGTAATAAGATTAATATGAAATAAAGAGAATATAAAAAATAATTAGTTTTCTTCATTGGTATTTTACAAATGTAACCCCAATTTAAGATATATATTATTCAAGCTTATATATCATCCTTATGTGAAAACTATAAACACTGATAAAATATCACCAAGCATTTGAATATAATTTATGTATTATTAATGTATTGGAAGACATGAAAAAACAATCATTTAATTCATCTCAACTTGATTTATATATTTAATAACAATTCAAATGAAAGTCTAAAAGAATATTCCTTAAGAAAGTGACAAGATAAACCTAAAATAGATGATAAACAGAGGAATCATAATAGCTAAAACAACTTTGGAAAAAAGAATATAGAAGTAGCATCACATTACTCAAATTAAACATTTTATAACATACAACAATAGTGGCCACTATAGTTGCGCCAGGTCTGGCTTAGAACATGGAGGTAGATTGTCCATAGTGATCTTATCCAAAGCTGGGCTAAACCCTGCAATGTCTGGCCAGAGGTTGACTACTGTGAATGAGGTGTTTAGGACTTACACATTGCAAGCAACAAAATAACTGCGTATTTGGAAAAGCCTACATTTAATTAGCTTTCTTTTTTATGTCAAAAGATATATTTTTAGATTAATTGAAAACAAGTCCCAGAAAAAAATTCTTATTGAAGGTTTCATATTTTAATTTCTGGTGTGAATGGACACTCTGAATGAAACTTCCATCTTTTTTAAAATTTTATTTTATTGTAAAGATGCTGTACAGTGAGATTACAATTATATCAGAAAGACACATTTCTTGTACATTGAGTACATTTCTTGTCAAGCATTGTTACCCCCTTCTTTCTTTTCCTCCCACTATCCCTTCCCTCCTCCACCTCCTTCACTCCCCCCACCAAAGTTGTAAAGTTCATTTCCAACATTGTGTCTTGTTAGTGTCATTGTTGAAATGGGTCATCCTGTGTCCTTGTTTTAGCGTTTTGCTAGTCTCCTATCCCTCCCCAAATTAGATAAATGTATATACAAGATGCAAGGTACCAAAGTTAAATAGAGTGACATAGGAGGAGCAACATAAACAGTAAACAAAAACACATAGTACATTAAAAACAACAACAACAACAAAGAAAAACCTCTTGATTAGCTTTCTAAATGCTGGAATCAAAAAATAAACACAATAATAAAAATTGGACCTGTTCAATGTCCATTCCAGAAATAGTGACTATAACCATAAGCTCAAATAAAATAAGCAATCAACCTTGGTTTCTGCAAAACAAACAAACAAACAAAAAACAAACAAACACCCACAAATACAAAATCAGTTCAGGAAGACTTGAATAAATATATCATCCATAATAGACAGATCATGTTGCATGCCAACGAGCATCAAGTGTTTTGGGCAAATCATGACCTCACTTACAATAAGAAACTGAGATAATAATCGGCATGGGGAAACAAATGATTTTAAACCACTTGATTTAAATAAACACAATGAACATTAAGAACATAACAAAAAACAATTCAACATTCCAAACAAAAAACATTAAATAAAAGATTTAAGTGTATCAGACAAATGATGCATAAACTCCTGAGTTAACAATCTAGTAAAATGAAAACCATGACAGAAAGCATTAAAGCTGAAGACGATTAAACATAAGAATTACTGTGCTCCAACAGAGTACTTGATTATATATGATGGAGGAAGAAAAAAATAATAAAGGTTTGTAATGAAAACTTTTCAGAATTTATGACATTGGCTCATCTGGTACATTGTTAGGTTGTTAACGGTGAGCAAGAAAGCTGAGCAATATCGCAATGTCCTGAGTTCAAGCCCCAACACACACACACACGCGTGCATGCACACACACACACACACACATTTCATAGGATATAAATATTTGATTTAACAAAATTTAACATACATTTATTAAATAATTGTGTTACCATATATATGTGTGTGTGTAGAAAGTTAACAGATGAACTTTTAAAATTGTCATGAAGTACATTGCAAAATTGTTTATAAAATATTTGTTATGAGTTTATTATCTCAGATTGTGCTGCTTAGTCATCTACTTGTCTGAATTTTAATAAAACAACAAATTTAGCTGATAGAAGATATGTTAAAATGTGTGTACACTTTCATAGGTCTATCCACCTGTGATTTTACACATTTCTCATTTAAGTATAGGTTCCATTGCAATCTTCTATTCTACTTCTATTTTTGTTGTTGTGTGATGTGAAGGACAATTATTACAAGAACAATTTGTCAGTCTTTTCTAATCTTTTATAAGCCATGCATAGAAAGTTAATGAATATTCTATTCCATGGCTCCTTAGGCCAATTCTTATCACAGTACCAAGCTGTTTTTTTTTTATTACTATGACTTTATAATAGAGTTAGGGTTTTGGTATTGATATTCCTCCAGCACTTTTGTTGTAGCTTAGGAGGGTTTTTTTCCACTATGCAGGATGTTCTATTGTTACATTTGAATTTTTGGATTGCTTCTTCTATTCCATTGATGGAATAGTTGCTGGGATGTTGATGGATATTGCACTGAATTTGCAGATAGCTTAGGGAAGTATTTCTATTTTCATTGTATTAAAATTTCAAATCCAGGAGCATGGGAAGTTTTTACATTTCATTAAAACTACTTTAATTTTCATTATCAGATGTTTAAAGTTTTCATCAGAGAGGTCTTTTAAAACTTCGTCCAGTTAGTTCCTAGGTGTCATTTTTGAGGCTATTACAAAAAGATTTATTTCCTGATTTCAGTCTTGTTCCCATAAATGAAACCACAGGCCTATATCCACCTAAAATTTGATAAGGAAGCCAAAAACACATGATGGAAGAAAAATACAGCTACTTCAAAAATGATACTGGCCAAATTGGCTCTACATATGCAAAGAGCTGAAGATATAACCTTATACATCACCCTGCGCCAAATCAATTCGAAATGGATCAAAGACCTCAAGATAAGAGCAGATACTCAGGAAATATTACAAGAAGGGATAGGGGAAACACTAGGGCTTCTTGGAAAAAGTTGAAACTTCCTAAGTAAAGATCCAGAATCACAACAAATCAAAGAAACACTGGATAAATGGGACTGAATCAAACTGAAGAATTTCTGCATGGCAAAGACATAGCAAGATAAATAAGAAGTCCACAGAATGGGAGAAAATCTTTGCCAGCTGTGCATTTTTTATACTTACAGCATAAAAAATTAAACACCTTCATGACAAATCCTCATAGAAACAACTCAATAAATGGGCTAAAGATTTAAAGGGAGACTTCTCAGAAGAATTAAGAAATATTAACAGACACATGAAGAGATATCTGGCCAAAAAGAAATGCAAATCAAAACGACATTGTAATTCCCCTTGGCCCCAGTTAGATGACCACCAACAAAACTAAGAATTGCAAATGCTGGCTAGAATGTGGCCAAAAGGGAACTTTATTCTTTAATACAATTTATTACAATTGTTTTTCACACTGTTGATTGGAATGTTAGCTGGCTTAATCACTCTGGAAAGCAATATGTAGGTCCTAAAAAAACTTAAATATAGAATTACCCTATGACCCAACAATTCTATTCCTGGGCATTTATCCAATAGAGCACAAACAAAGCCACACTAAAGCTACCAGAACAACCATATTCATTGCAGCATTATTTACCATAGCTGGGATATGGAATCAACAAAGATGCCCCGCAGTAGATGAATGGATCAAGAAAATTTGGTATGCAAATACAATAGAATTCTATGCTTCCATCAAAAGGATTGACAATGCCCTATTCCTAAGGAAATGGAAGGACATGGAAAAAAATCATATTAAGTGAAACAAGACAGATCCAAAAAAACTTAGGTAGCATGTTTCCCCTCATTTGCAATAACTATAATGTGCCTATAAATCGACAAGTAAACTTGATGGATGATAAAAGACAAAAAATTACACTTGGGAATGATGAATTAAGCAGGACTCTAAACATTCACACAGTGAGACCAAAGGGGGATATTCTTAGGAGATGATCACAAGAACTTAAGTTCTATGTGCATAATATCATATAAAATGATACCGAACGAAATGACCTGCAAAAAGTGGAAATAATTTTCTTTTTAACTTTTATTTCTTGTGGTTCTTTTCTTTTCCTGTTTTTCCCCCCACCTTTTGTCGCTGTTTTTGATTTCTGTACCTTTAGATTTGTATGGAAATTTATCTGATTTAGGGAAGGGAAGGGGAAGCACAGAAATGTGAGACAAATTGTGAAATAAGTCAGCAGTGATACTCACTTGACACTATGTTGGAAACTAACTGTGCAATGTGGGGGGGAAGGTGGGGAGAAGGTAAAACAGGGAGAAAATGAAGGAGGGGGATTGCATTGTTCAAAAAGAAATTTACTCAGTACCTGAGTTATGTAGCTCTTACCCCTTCATACATTGCCTTTACAATAAAAAAAAAGAAAATATGTTTAGATATTCATTCACAGGATTCAAGGGAAATTATTCTTTATTATTCAATTCATTTCATCCTACAAAAATTAGTCATTTTTACTATGTTTATTTCTGTTTTGTTGTACACCAGAAGAATCTACGACACTTGACAAGCCATAGATTTTTCTCAAAATTAAGGCAAAGTATTCCTCTGCTATATAATATCACAGATCTATTGGTTGTTTCAAAATACCCTACCACACCTCCATCAAGACAGTGAGAGTCATGTCATTTTTCTGTACCTTTTGTCTTGTTTGTAAGTTTATCAGTTTAGGGAATGAAAGGGGGAGGTACAGAACTGGTGGGACAAAGTATGAACAAATGAAGCAATGATACTTAGTAGAACCTATGTTTAAAATGAATTGTACAACATGTGGGTGAGGATGGGAAGGATAAACTGGGAGAGTGAGTGAAGAAAGCAAAGACATTATCAATAAAGTAATTGACTCATTACCTGAATTATGTAACTGTAACTTCTCTGTACATGACCATTAAAATAACAAAAAATAGACAAACATACAGACAGTATACTTATTTTTGAACAAAATACGGAATTTCTTTTCCTAATACTCTTTTTCTTGGACAATATAAGTAAACATTAAAGTCATTTACACTACCATAATTTCTTCAGAATCTGTTGTTTAAGATAAAACTTTGAACAAATTATTTTTTTGATACTTAAAATCACATTAATCTTAGTGTTCTTTAACCAAGAAACTTTTTGAGTTTTTAATTAGTTTCTATCAATAATATGGAGGATTTTTCTGGAGATAACTCCCTATGTGCATTTTTTATAAAAGTAGAAAATCTAGCAGTCTAATGTGTTTCAACTAAATATTTTAACACCCATAATTCCATGGTTAATATAATCAGCCTGGTGTTCAAATAATTATATTACCACATATTTTTAGTAAAAATGTAAGGTGCCAAATAAACATGGGAATCAGTTTCTAAGTGGAAATTGGTTGTTTGTAGCATCATGTAAGTATAGGTTACTTAGTCTAAGTCTTTTGATCTTTGAATCTATGTGTTAGTTTATAAAAATCTGCAAATTTCCTGAAAAATGTGTGTCTCTGTTGGAACTTCCCTTCAATTCTGCTTCAGTCAGAACACTGCTTTTTTAAAAAATCAAAACAGCATTAAATGTCTACTTCTGCAGTCATTTTCTAAATAAAACAGAAAGATACTGAAAAATAAATTGATACAGGAAGAGTAGAAATTCTTTGGCAATGCAAGGCCAGAATGAATGAATTACTTGCTTTACGTGATGAGGTATATAAATTTAAATTAGGAAATGTGTTACTAAAACTAAATTTTCTGAATTTTTGTGAATAACTCATTTCAGTGTCAAAGTATAAAAACTCCCTTGCTATACAGAAGGTTTATTGACCTTATGAAGTCATTAAACATACATACATGCATGCATACACGTACATACAAAATAGCACATGGATAATTAACTAAAATTTACTTGCTTACTTAAATTCTACTACTTGGGATCTTTCAAAATCACCAGCCAAAGCTTATTTTACTCATCACTTATTTCTGGAACATTGGTATATAAAAACCATACCTACATTCAGTAGGTTGGATATTTTTTAAAATACTTAAGTTTGAATTTTGTTGTTTGGTTGACCCATGCTAGATTCAAGACTCCCCTTAAAACTAAATATTCTTGTTTAAGGCTATGGAAAAACTAGGTTTATATTCAAGTTGTAGAGGAAATAAGTGTGACAAATAGTCTACAAATGATTTATTCTTTTCATTGAAAAGGGAAAGAATTCAAGATATCAAACTAAATCATGTAACCGTATTTGCTCATACCTCAAGTGCTAATATACTGTTGACATATATGTTAGTTAAGCTAAATAATAATGTGTTGGGAAATTATTCTCCAATATCAGTGGGAGATTTTGTTAAGTTTTATCTCAATTGATATAAATATGTATTCCTTTTACAGGGAAATTAATACATAATAGCAATAATTAATATTGAAAGAGATGTCTTTTTCTCTTCTATTCCACTGACTTTCCTTGCTTTAGTTATTCATTGTCTAACATTTGTACTCAACTTTCAGAAATAATGGAGAAGTAGTAACAAGGTTGACAAGAAATGTACTTATTACCTTACTTACATAACTGAAACCCCTCTTTACATCAGCTTGATTATAAAAAATATTTAAGAAAAGAAAGAAATAATGGTAGGTATTGAAGATTATAACATCTTAAATATTTTGTATAAATTTTAAAAATGTTTCTGATGCTAAATTAGGTGATAATTGCTATGATATAGTGTCTTTGTTAATCATAAATTAATTGAAGATATAAAATTAATAACTACTAGATATGTTATTCATAGAATTAATTCAGCAAATATTTTTCAAGGACTTAAATTTTATTAACAATTATTGTTAACTATTGACAGTTTCATGATACCAAAATATGTTTACCATATATCTGTCGGAATTGAATTGATAAATATATACAAAATTATTCTGAAAGAAAACATAAAAATTCTTTACTAGATTTTATAAAATATAATATCAAAAATAAGACTGAAATATCACAGTAGTTAGTGCAGCAAGAAAGTATGATTCCTGTAGTTCAGTAAATAATAAAATCAAAATATTTAAACAGAGGGTTTACAGAGTGCCTCAATGAAGTGGGAATCAGATGACAAGATTGGGGTGATCTTCAGCTGTTCCTGGTATGTGAAAGGTCTCAGTTATCCTAGTTACATTCATATGAAAATGGAAAATTGAAACAAAATGATATTAATACAACCGATGTCATTGTCATAGTAAAAAACAAATAATGTGATATCAAGTGATATTAGGAAGCAAAACAATGTGACCTTTCCTCCCCTTTTCTTTCATCTCTTCTCTGCTCTTCCTTTTTCTACTCTCTCTTCTTCTCTTTCTCTCCTCTCCCTCCCTCTTTCGCTCTTGCTCTCTTTCCCTCTCTCTCTCCACACACACACACACACACACACACACACACACACACACACACACACACACACACACACACACACACACACTATAATGAAAGTGGCTGTGGAGGATCCATTTGACAAAAACAGCATCAAGATACAGGGTGTAGTAAAAAAAAATATTTTAACAGAAATGTACTCATTACCTTACTTATGTAACTGTAACCTCCCCTGTTCATCACCTTTACAATGAATTAAAAAAAATAAAATATAAAAGTGAAAATAAGAAAAGAAGATCGGAAGTTGAAAGATAATTTAATTATGCTTCTATATGATTTAAAATGTACCATATTTCTTCCAAATGTAATTAAAAATGTCAATCATATTTAGCAATCTATCATAAAAAGAAGAATGTAGGTGTAGTAAATATTTTCAGAATGCTAGCTACTAATATTGAAAAGGTGTCTGCTTTTGTAATGTGTAATGCTAGTGATTAAATTCAAGAACTTAAGCATGCTGAGCTATGTCTCTACTATTAAACTATATTTCTCCTACTTGATGTTGTGATAGAATCTCCATATGTAGGTCAGTTTGACCTTAAACTTGCAATCATCTGGCCAAATTTCCCAAGTGTTAAGATTGTAGGCATGCATATTTACCTAGCTAAAATACCTTTCTTAATATTAAATTTTATACATTAGTATAATTTACATTATGAAGTCCTTCTAGACATTTTGTGAATTAATTAGACTGTCAAGACTTGCTACTTGATTCATTATCATAACAAAGCCATTATAAGTGACTGGATTAGAAAACTCATGAATTTGGGGATTTCATTAAAGCCAAGGACTGCGGACTGTGTACTTTTTTTCCTCTAACAAACAGGAGCATATTTACTAAGCACATAGGCTCCAAATCTTTTAGTCTGGAGAAGGAAATTGGGCAATATTAACTTAATGAAAAATCTTAGCTTGATGCCAATGGCTACTGAGGAGGCTGAGCTCTAAGGATTTTTGTTTGAAGCCAGCCCAAGAAAACAAATCTAAAGATTGTCATCTATACTGATAAACAAAAAGCCAGAACTGCAGAAACAGTTGTGGTAAAATGCTAGCTCTGAATTAAAAGGCTGAGTAAGAACTTAAAAACGCGAGTACAATTCTCAGTACATGAAGAGACAGAAAAATCTTTCTCTATCTGCATATGTCAATTGTAAAACTATTCTTCTGAAATGAATGCAATATGCCCATTTTCTTTATTGTATGTAAAAGGTTTTAAGTTTGAAATGACAATAAGAAATATAAATCCTTCCTATTCCCTTGGTCCTATTTAATAGTTTAATAAATCATTTCACTAGACTGAAAATTGTTTGGAGGCATTTGCTTACAATTTATGACTATATTACTGTACCTATAAAACAGATACTTATCAGTGAATTCAATAAAACATCAACCAAAGAAAAAGTAATATATAGCTAAATTAAATTTAATTCACAGGCATTTCAAAAGATTTAGGAATATAAAGCCTTTATATTCTTATGGAAGTAGAGGAAGACAGAATTCTGAGTATGCTATAATTTTTGACAGGCTTTAGAGATAATCAAAATAGCCTATTCTGTAATTTTATAAAATTCATTTCACTCAGAATTGAAATAACATTTTGGAGACTTCTAAAAAACAAGTAAAATGTCATAATCTGTATTTTCTGAGTGTTGACTCAGTGTACGTACATTTGTATGTATAAACAATTTCAAGTTACCAGCATGTTCGCTTTAAAGTAATAACTTCCTCCAAAGATCTCTAATGAGCTTACTTTTATTTTTCATTCCACATCAGGCTTACTCACTTATTTAGTAACCATTTTAATTTATTGATATAATTTGCTTATAAATTATTAAATTAATGTGTATGATCATTAATTTTCAATTATACATCAGATTACCATTGTTTTTTTTCTTTTGTCAATTTTAATATTATTGAAAACAATTATTTTACTATGTCTCTCCTATGCTTCACTCTCTCAAACACATCTACATACATATTAACTTTATAGAAGAAAATTAATGTAATCATTAATATACCATTTCATTGCTCCTATTTTATATAAATTTCTCCAAATTTCTATTGTAATCCCAAGAATAAATATAACACGCTATATTACAGAAGTAGTTTAATAATTTGGCTTTAATTAGTATAGATCCATATGAATAAATATAGATATATTTTGCAAAATGGCCATGACGAGAAGTGATAAGCATCTGGACTTAAGAGTTTATTACTTTTAGAAGATGGTGGAAGAGCAGTTAAGAGCTTACCAAGCTCTCACATAGAAAGCAGTTTTAGTGTTCTAGTGAAAAATCCAAGCCTAGAGAGTCACACCCAGTATGTCACATAGAAAGCAGTTTTAGTGTTCTAGTGAAAAATCCAAGCCTAGAGAGTCACACCCACTATGTCATCACAGTAGAGAGAGTTTGGCCAGAGAGGAATAAAATCAAGTAACTTGGTTAAGGAGACAGCCCCAGCAGCTGTGGCATTGGCAACTCCTGCCATATCAACATACAGAGCCTGAGACAAAGGTACGGGGCAGATGAAGTGACAGGAGCTTCTATTCACCACCAGCGTGAACCAAAGAGGAGGGGAAATCTTCATCTTGCTGACGACAGAGCAACACAGACCATTGACAGCCTGAAAACGAAGGAAAAGGCATGGATACCCCACAAGACAGCCTCACACCTTCTCACAGAACAGTGTTTGGAAGGTATTCCTTATCCCACCACCAGAGAAGAGAGCCATCTTTGATAGTGGAAAAGACCCAGCCAGAGCAGCTAGCAGAAAGCTCAGGCTTTAGAAGCAAACAGTGATGAGACATTTCTGAACAGGTCAAAAGACGCTGCCAGCTGGGCTCAGCGCCACCCAGGGGAAAGTTGCCCTTCCCAAGTAGAGGTAGTTTTGCCCAGGGTGGGGTGACTTTCTTCACTGGGTAAACAGAGGCAGAGGTGGCCTGCCCTTCTGCAGCTTGGGTAGTTCCCAGCTGGAGGAGGGTCAAAGAAAAACAATTCAAAACTGGAAACAATATAAAACCTGAGAGTGGCTCCAGGCTTGGCCACAAGATTGTCTCAGGGGCAAACACCTCAGGGAAAAGCTATTGATTGCTGACATACCACAACCTCACCACATTCAGGCCCCTTCCAGGTGACTCCAAGCTAGAAGAAGGAGCCATCTATCTCTTGTGTGACACTCAAAGCAGATCATCCTCCCACTGAACTAGTCTGGAGCCATATTGCATTGTTTGTGGGAGTGTAAACTTGTTCAACTTGGGACACACGTGGTTTTTCTTTTCTTGCTATTGTTTTTAACGTATTTAAAAAGTATTATGTGATTTATTTTGTTTCTTTTGTATGCTTTTCCTCCACAGATATAGGTTGACCCATTGAGATGTACAAGACACTATGCTGAAAAGGAACTTTACAACTTGGAGGGGGAGGGAAGAGTTGGGGAGTTGGGATGGGAAGGGATGGTAAGGGAAAAACAAAAGAGGAGGTAACAATGCTCAAAAGGAAATGTGCTCATTACTTTACTCATGTAACTGTAACCCTTCTGTACAGTATTTTTACAATAAAAACATTTTAAAAATAAATATTCCTATTGTGTAACAATTAAAAAGTGACCAGCATTTTGTAATAATAATAAGAATGTCTTAATTATTAATTCAGAATGATGGTACTATTTAAATTCTAGTTGTAATGATAATAGAAGATATCTTTGTCAACTGAATGAATTATGGCTTATCAATTGGTATAACGTACTTAGCTTTAATTTTTCTATGTTATAGATTTTTTGTTTGTCATTTCTTAATCTGTCATGTGGTGCTATAACAGAGGCCTAAGTCTCAGTCATTTATAATAAAGAAAATTTATTTTTCATGATTCTGGAGCTTGACAAATGCAATACTAAGTGCTCTGAAATTGGTTTGAGAAGGGAGCATGATAGATGTGGGAAAGTGAAAGAGGAATGGGTCTGCTTTAGTATATTGTATACACACATGGACATATGAAAATGAAACCCCTTGTACAATTATTTGATGATATTACAAATGTGGGTAAAGTGAAGACAGCTCAACAAAGATGTTATCTGTTTAAAATAACTTGTATTTCCCCTAAAGTCCTAGATTGAATCTCAAATTCAAAATGTATTTGGGCATAAGGATTTAAGTTAGCAAAAGTTCAGTAAGATTGGTAGCTTTAAAAACATTGATTAAGACATCTGTCCATATACGCAGGAACTAAAGAAAAACCTTATGAAAACGTAATGAAAGGTTTACTTTGCAAGCCAAGCATAATGTTCTAACAAAAATCCAACAATTCTGGCATGTGAGGTAAAATTAGCTGTACAAAGGGGTAGATATTTAACAAATCAGTTTATAAATACAGTGCATTTTGATCAATATTTCCCCTTTCAACATTCTTATCCATTCTTCCCATCCCCACAACTTCCTTCATTCTTCTTAATTTTGTAGAATATACATTGAACTCTTTACTGATTTCTCTCCACCTTTTTCTTTTAGTTTGTCTACCCCAAAAATCCCTTTCAAGTACAAGCTTCCTGATATTGATTTGATTGAAATTTGCTTTTCAAATGAATTACCCTATTTGAGTTGTCTTTTGAAGTTACCATATTTCAGTGAATACATTTGTTACACGTGCATACCACCCAATGTATTTATGTACAAATTTGTAAGCTAAATCTAGCTTCCACATATTGGGGAAAACATGCCTCCTTTTTCTTTCTTAGTCTAATTTAATTTTAATTTTTACAAGTCTTTCCATTTCCTTATGAATGATACATATCATGCTATCTAATGGGTGAGTAAAATTCCATTGTGCATATATACTACATTTTCTTGATCTATTCTTCCATTGAGGGGCATCTGGGCTGATGCTATACTGTGCCTATGATGACTAGTGCTGCAATAATAAGATGTGTCTGTTTTTTAAGTCACCTGGCCAATAATATTTTATGATAGACTGAGCTAATACAACATCATTTTTCCTAGATTAAGATATAAACTGGCATTAGAAACATGCAACTTTAAAAATATTTTCATATTGCATGCCATTTATTTTTATTTTTCCGTTTCCCTCATTGTTTATCACTAACCAATTTATGTCCATTACTTTATTAGAGGATAGCCTATACTTACTGCAACAGTCTTATTTCTGTTTCTTTGTAAATTCCCACTATTTTTGATGCTTCTTAATGCACAATAAGGTACATTCAGCTATTGTGATTAACAACTGTATCCATCATGTATTTGGAAAAGAAAATACTTTAGTCTCATATTTTTACAGATTTGTATTGTTATTATTATTTGTCTTCAGAGATTGTGTTCTAAAAGACTGATAAAATAGTTTTATACTTCATGAAGTGAAAGAGAAATGTATAAATCATAAGTGTTCATCATTGGAATGATTGTAATAAAACATTATAATGAGTAATCTGAAAGCAGTCTTTGCTTAGTGACAAGTTTAGCATACTATACAGAAAGCACGTAAGTTTGACATCTCTATATCTAATCTTATTGAATACAAATATTAAATTAGCTAAACAATGATGACCAAACAAAAAGAAATAGAAAATTTGATTTACTGAAACTTTTATGTATATTCATAGAAGTAAACAAATAAAATATGATACATTTTGTAATATGAAAAATAAATCAGAAAGAATTTATACTTTTAATGGTTTATCATTGATAAAAGGAAAAGACATTTCAATATATCTGTCTGTTAATGTAATGAATAGAAACAATATTGTGTTTTACATTAAATATATTTTCTTGTTTTTCTTTTGTCTGCTAGTAGCTTAATTTTTTATTGTGATTATTCCATTTTAATTTTGAAATTTTAACATCACTAGGATTTGAGTTCATGGCCAGGGTCTTACCAAATAGCTGTTCTATCACTTGATCTATACCACTGGTCATTTTTCATATTAGTTATTTTTCAGAACAGATTTCAAGTTATTTCATGGGCATGGCCTCAGACTAAACCATGCCTGATGGATAGATAAAAAATAGAAAGGAAGCCTAAATGATTTATGGAAGAGGGTTCCTGAATTTTAATACACCTACTTTTTTGCCTGGGCTAAACTTGAGCTACAACCCTCCTAATCTTTTAGCTGCAAGCAATATGAAAACACAGATATATAAACAGATTGAGACAAATCCAAGTTTGTAGAGAAGTGTAGCAAAAACAAGATATAACAGAATGTTCTTACATTAACACTCATGCCTTCATTTTTTCACTATAAATTTTATAGATATTTAATGTCAGTGAATAAAACCAGAAATTATAAACTGAACAGGTGCCAAAATGACAAAATCGATATCATATTTTATTGGGTAACTACTTGTAGAAAATGAAAGCTAGATACTTATATATCACCCTGTACCAGAATCAGCTCCAAATGGATCAAAGACCTCGAAGTCAAAGCAGACACTCTGAAAACATTACAGGATGGAATAGGAGAAAAAATAGGTCTCCTTGGCTCAGGCCGAAATTTTCTGAATAGAGACCCGGAAACACAACAAATCAAAGAAAGGTAGGACAAATGGGATTATATGAAGTTGCAGAGCTTCCGCATGGCAAAGGACATAGCTAGCAAGATCAATATAAAGCCCACGGATTGGGAGAAGATCTTCACTAGCCATACAACTGACAAGGGTCTCATCTCTAAAATATACCTGGAACTCAAAATATTTAATGCCCCAATAAAAAATCCTCAAAGAAAAAACTGCCCAATAAATAAGTGGGCTAAAGACTTAAAGAGAAACTTCTCTGAAGAAGAAAGAAGGATGGCCAATAGACACATGAAGAAATGCTCAACATCCCTAGCCATAAAAGAAATGCAAATCAAAACAACATTGAGATATCACCTCACACCAGTTAGAATGGCAAAAATCAAGAACTCTAACAACAACAGATGCTGGAGGGGATGTGGACAGAAGGGAACCTTACTTCATTGTTGGTGGGAATGTAAACTTGTTCAACCACTTTGGAAATCAGTATGGAGGTTCCTCAAAAGACTCCACATAGAGCTCCCCTATGACGCAGCAATCACACTTTTGGGCGTTTACCCAAATGTTTACAAACAAGACCACACTAAAGCTACCAGCACAACTATGTTTATTGCAGCATTATTTACCCTAGCTAAGTTATGGAACCAGCCCAGATGCCCCTCAGTAGATGAATGGATCAAGAAAATGTGGTATATATACACAATGGAATTCTATGCCTCCATCAGAAAGAATGACATTGCCCCATTTGTTAGGAAATGGAAAAACTTGGAAAAAAATATATTAAGTGAAGTAAGCCAGGCCCAAAGAAACATAGGTCCCATGGTTTCCCTTATTTGCAATATCTAGTATATGTATGCGTCAAGCGGAAAAGGTCAGATAATGTGATGTTAGGAAAATGAATCCTTAGATATGTATTTTAATTTTTTTTCCTTTCATGCATTTGTTTCTAACGCATTTATAAGATTATCTCTTTGTAGCTTTGTATGTCCCTCCCCACAGTATAACCCCTGCTTTCACTATATTTGATGTCAGTATAACTTGTAGAGGAGATGGGGAAAAACAAGTCGTTTAAGGATATGGGTAGACCTGTTGCAACAATGAGAAGTACAAGTTGTCATGTCGAAAACGAGCTTTATAATGTTGGTGGGGGGGAGGGGGGAAAGCGGGGAGGATTGGGAGGGGGTGGGGGGGAGGCTGGGAAGCGATGTGAAGGGTAAACAAAGAGGAGCCTGCAATGCTTGATAAGAAATGTATGCATTAACCTGCCCATGTAATTGTAACCCCTGTGTACAGTGTGTTCACAAAAAATTAAAAAAATCATATGATCGCTATGCTGGCACTATTTCAAACTTTCTTCATGGTAGGAATACGCTATATCAAATATGTTATATAATAGTTTACTCACATCTGTAGTTGTACCTTCTCTGAAGGTAGAGATGGGTAGGATCACAGTTTGGGTTCATCCTGGCCAAAAAAAAAAAAGTAAAAGAAAACACCTGTTTTCACTGTATTTGATGTTGGTATAATTTGGGGAGGGGAAGAGAAAAAACAAATTGTTTAAATAGGGATACAGGTTGACCCATTGCAACAATGAGATGTACAAGTTATTATGTCAAAAATGAACGTTACAACTTTGGTAAGGAGTGGGGAGGAGATGGGAAAGAATGGTAAGGGGAAACAGAGGAGGAGGCAACAATGCTTAATAAGAAATGTACTCATTTCCTTTCTCATGTCATTGTAACCCCTCCGTACTGTATTTTCACAATAAAAAGCTTATTTTAATAAAAGACACTTGGATAAAAATTTAACTGGTACAATTCCAGCATTACCTCCCTGAAAAAGAAAAAGAAAACACCTCATGAAAACCAATTTCAGTTAATAAAATCTGGGGCATGGTGCTACATGTCTGTTATCCCAAATACAGGTGAACTGAAAATCATAAGACTAAGGATCAAGCCAGACCAGCAAATAAATACAAAACCTCATTTGAATAATATCTAAAGCACAAAAAGTAAAATTTATAGTTCATGTAGTAAAATGCCTGGCAGACAAGTGCAAAAATCTGAGGTTTTGGTAAGGGTGGGGGGTGGAGGGGTGGGGAAGTGGGGGTAGGAGGGGGAGATGGGAGGACAGGGATGGTAAGCAGAAACAAAGGAGAAGGCAACAATAATTGATATGAAATATACTCATTACCTTGCTCATGTAATTGTAACTCCTCTGTATGGTATTTTCACAATTAAAAAAGAGGAAAAAAAAAGAAAAACAAGGAAGCAAGCAAGCAAAAGAAAGAAAAAAAGAAAAGAAAGAAAGAGAAACAAAGACTATGTTCAGAAAGTTTAAATATTTACATATTTTAATTTTCTGTATGCTGAATTTTACACTGGCACCTTTTTGTTAAATAAAAATGTCAGAAGATGATATTTATTTGATTAATATTAAAGCTTAAGACAACAAACAATGGGCTGGGAAGGTGGCTCAGTGGTAGAGCACTTGCCTTGCATGCATAAGGCCCTGGGTTCGATTCCTCAGCATCACGTAAGCAAAAGGAAAAAAGCCTGTAGTGGCACTGTGGTTCAAATGGTAGAGCCCTAGACTTGAGCTGAAGAGCTGAGGGACAATGACCAGGCCCAGAGTTCCGGCCCCACAACCAGAACCCCCCCCCCAAAAAAAAAAAGACACCAAGCCAACTCCCAGAAAAAAATATTATTGTTGTTTTTAGAGTAATTACTGTAGAATACTTTGCTAAGTACTACGTATACATGAGCTTTTATAATCATGGCAAAATTCCTTATAACAAGTGGAAAGGAACAACTACTGGTACCTCAAAATAGCTTATAGTCATACATAAAATAATGTGAGCCCAAAACCCTGGAACCTAAAATTTTTCATACCAGGATAAAATAAGACATTGTAGTAATTTACATAATTGAAAGAAAAAGAGAAAGAATGCTGGAAGTGTTAAATTTGAGTTACCGCTTTTCAGAGAATATAAAGCACTGTATGGTCTCTGGTAAGCATGAAAAGAGGAACATGTGAGGAGATCAAACAAATCAACACAGAAATATATTTTAGAATATATAGTATACTAAAAAGTCCAAAAAAGCCGGGTACAAGTGGCTCACGCCTGTAATGCTAGCTACTCAGGAGGCTGAGATCTGAGGATCACAGTTCAAAGCCAGCCTGGGCAGGAAAGTCCGTGAAACTCTTATCTCCAATAAACCACTAGAAAACCGGAATTGGCGCTGAGCCTCAAGTGGTAGAGTGCTCACCTTGAGCTGAAGAACTGAGGAATAGCGCCCAAGCCCACGACCGACAAAAAAAGAAAAATGAAAATCCGAAAGTCGTGAATGTGTTTATTAACTATGCAAAGGAAGGGTAATTAAATCAGTAACAGCATGAGTTGAGATGAACAATTTTGCCCATTTTCAAGTCCAGTTACTTTCCATCATTCAGAATTCCTTTGAATTATCACAATTATTTTTAAATTAGGATAATACAGAAGTATAACAAAGAACATGTAACTATTGTAATAGTAAGGGAAAATATATAAAACATATGCCTTAAGAATATGCAAAGGCAAACTTTCTTCATCCCTAATTCATCTTGCCTCTTCAATACAAAGTATTTCATTATCAAGAAACATAGTAAGCCCATATAATGTCAAACACACATATCAATCTTGTGTAAAACAGTTTTGAAGCATTTGGCAATATATAAAAATTAACATAAAATTATAAACTTTTTGAATCAAATTACATACATATGTCATTAAAGAGTGACATGCACTCATATACAGCATGATGAAATAGCAAGTTATACATTGTCTTAAAATTATTTTATTCACATACCTATATTAATAAACTAGAATTTAAACACAGTCTTAATAAGTCTAACATAACACACTTATTTCTGAAAAGCTAACTGACAATTAAAAGTATAAAATTAAAATGCAAACTAGGAAAAATCTCAGAAATATCAAGCATATTCAAAGTCAAGATATTGAAAGATAAACTAAAGGCATATCATAAAAGAATTATTTATTTCAAAACCACATGTTGGCTATGCATGAAAATGGCAGAAGGAAACTCACTGAAATTTATAGAACAATATTCGATATGAGAATGGGAAAAGAAAAATAAAAAAGGTTTTGAATTAATATAATAAATGCACATGTGAATTACCTTGATGAAACTCCCTTACATGTTTAATACACACTGAAAAATGAGAACAATGAAGACAAGAATGTAAAATGTGTTGGAAATGGGTGCCAGTATAAGGGCCAATGAAGAGGATAAAAATGATGAAATTACTTCAAACTCATGTTTAAAAATAGAGCAATGAAACTTGTTGAAATTGTTTTGAGAAGAGGAAGATGTGGGAGATTGACAAGAGTGAATTTGATCCAGATGTGTTGCATGTATGCATGCATGGAGAAGTCACAATAAAACCCCACAATTTAAAAACTAATATATGCTAATAAAAAAAATAAAACACCATTTATGTTAGGTTTTTAAAAAGAGGTTGCCGAGTAAGAACAGCACCAGCACGCACGTGGTATTCAGGTAAGGGGTAGGTTTATTCAGTAGGTTTATTCAGTAGGTTTATTCAGTGGGACCAGGCAAGGGTGGCACTCCACATGGCTGGGAAAGGCCTGGGAATGAGAGAGAGCTGGGAAAGAGCTAGAAAAGAGCAGGAAGAGGGGTAAGAACAGTAGCACTCACGTGGTATTCAGGTAAGGGGTAGGTTTATTCAGTAGGCCTGCTGGGACCAGGCAAAGTTGGCACTCCACGTGGCTGGGAATGAGAGAGAGCTGGAAAAGAGAGGAAAGAGCTAGAGCAGAGAGAGAGCAGAGAGAGCTAGAAAAGAACAGAGAGAGAGGTAAGAACAGAGAGAGAGAGAGCTAGAATAGAACAGAGAGAGAGAGCTAGAAATGAACAGAGAGAGCAGAGAGCTAGAAACGAACAGAGAGATATATGCTAATAAAACATAGAAGTAAACGAGACTCAGTTTGATTTCATCTGAGTAAAATAACATAAGAGAATAAAAGAAAAAAAAGAATAACAGATTTATTTTGGCTCAGAGTTTGATAAGTTTTATTCCGTTGATTTTGACTTTGTTATTTTGGGACTTTATTTCTTCACTTTGGATCACTTTGGGGCTTGCTGCAATCAATAAATCATTGATTAGTCAGTTGTAAACTATCTGAGCATTAAAAACCTGCAGTAAGGACATATACTGAGACTATTGACAAAGAGTGAAAGATATAGCTTTCTCCAGTATTTCAACAAATGTATACATTTATTAAGAGTCATAAGCATAGACTTTAAGCAATAAAATATTGGGAACAACAGGTCAGACATGCTAGATACAATACAAGAAAATTGCAACAATAAACTCTAGGGATTACTTTACTTTTGTACTTATATTACTTCATTTTAGAAAAATCCAGATTTTTTATCAAATGCATTATGAGAAATAGTTATGGTATTATGAGAAATATTTATGGTACAATCACAGGCAAAAGGCAAAAATAGTCAATAGGAACTGTTTTGTGCGACCTAATACAATCAGAATTCATGTAGGAAAATCTGAATGCTCATACTTTATTTGTAAGAATATATTTGAAGGGAAAACATGGAAGTTCTGTGGAAATTTCTTTAAAATTATAAATAGCAGTACCCTATGATCCAGCAATTCCACTCCTGGGCATTTATCCAAAAGATTATAAATCATAATACAGTAAAGCCATCACAAAAGTCAAAATCTGGAATCTGCCCAGATGCCCATCAATGGACAAATGGATTTAAAAAATGTGGTATACATACACTGGAATTTCAATCATCCATTAGAAAAAATGATAATGTGCTATTTGTGAAGAAATGGAAAGACTTGGAAAATTATATTAAGTGAGATAACTTAGGCTAGAGAGACAACACATTTGCTTTCTCTTATATGTGGAAGCTAGATTTAGCTTATAAATTCATAAGTAAATACATTGGGTAATATGCAAGTAAATACACATATATGAACTGCAATATGGGAGATTCAAAGGAGATGTCAAAAACTGTAATTCCTTACAAAAGCAAAGTCTAAGTTCAGCAAAATAAAGCAAATACCTACCAGAAAGTGGGTATTTAACAGTTGTGGGGTGGGTCAAGGGGAAAGAGATAGACAAATGAAGACGAAAGCGGGGAGAAGCCAATCAATTCAAAGTAAATCCTACAAAATTAAGAAAGAAGTGTGTTGAGCAAGGATGGGTAAACATTTTGAAAGGGGTAAGGTTAATCAAGATACATTGTGTTCATAAACTACTTTGTTAAATAGCAATTCCTTTGTGCAACTACTTAAAGATAATAACAAAAATAATAATGGGAAAATAAGCAAATTAAATTCAGCAAAGTCCAATTAAGCAAATAGTAATTCATATATTAGGCATGACTCTGAACTAGTAGAAATTCAGAAAAATCCATGGAGAGGCATGGATAAGAAAAAATTGTAACATTGAAATGAAATAGCATATAGAAAGGGCTTGACTGACTACATTTCAGCATTTGCCTTATACAAATATGAACTGATTAGTTGGTGATATGTGATTGGCTAAACCTGTGTTTTATGATTGACTTAAAGTCCTTGTTACAAGAATATATTTTTCCCCACTACTGGGACTTGAATTCAAGGCATAACATTCTAGCTTGACATTTTAATACTGAGGTTCTACTTCTTGATCCAGGCCTCCTGTCTGGCATTTCTGGTAATTGGAGATATGGTCATAAATATTTTTCTGCCCAGACTAACTTTGAAATGCAGTCTTTTAGATTTCAGCCTCATGAGTAGCTAGAATTACAGACATGCACCACTGGAACCCAGTTAAAAATGCACTATTAAGTTCAAATGTCATTTAATTACATAGGAATATAAAATAGAGAGATTCTAGCCCAATTTTGTTTAATTAAAAATATAAGATATTGCATCCATTTTAGAAAATAGTCTGGCATTAAAAAAATCCAAACATGATTGGTGAGATAATTTGTTAGCTTGTAAATATAAAAGTTAGAAATTAATTTACCTGGTATGTGTTTCCCCTTATGCAAATAGTAGATGCTTAAAATATTGATAATTACATAACCTGAATTCTGAAAACACTGTAAGTTTTAGTTTCAAACAGTAAAATTTTCTGCTGTACAATGTACAATTTCAGTAACTTCTCTATAATTTTCTACTCATAGCCTCCAGGTGAGACTTTTGAAGCGACATATTATTTATTATGAATTTTGAATTCCAAAGGGTTGAATTAGAATCATGGTTCATACATCCTGTGTGTATAATTGTACAGTAGCTACTTACCCTTTGGTTTTCCCTATTTTTTCTTCCAGTAAAATGTAGTTATTAAGCATACCTACTGTTTGTTTATAGTTTTATGGATTAAAAAACCCTTTTACAGATTACATAGCATCATAATCATTATGTATTAGATATCAATAAAAATGGTGAATATTTGTTATTAATAGATATATGACATATATGGTATATATAGATATGTAAAACTGTTCAATTAATGTTATTATTTTGTCAAATTGACCTCATTTTAATAGAGGTAGTGAATAAATGTGACTTATGATCTACGCTGCATATCTAGGCTTGTTCTGTAACTTGGTTTTTGTAAATAGTATGACAATAAAACTGGATGTGTAGTTACTTCTCTAGTTATTTGTCTGCTTCTTTTGGATATATCTCCAAGAAATGGTATAATTAGATCTTATTTTTAAATATTTGAGGAACATACATCCTTTCATAGAAGCTGCACAAATTTACATTCTTATCAGAAATGGAGAAGAGTTCTTTTACTGTATATCCTTGGCAATATTTGCTGTTATTTCTTAGACATTTTGTATGGGATAAGATTGAGGAACATCAATGTAATTTGGATTTGTATTGCCTGATGAGTATAGATGATAGAATTTAGCTTACATGTACTTATTGGCCATTGATGTTCAATCATTTGAAAATTGCTTAGCATATTTGCTTATTTATCGATTAAATTAACTATACTACTGGCATTTAAGTTCTTGAATTATTTATATAATCTAGTTATTAATTTTTAATGAATACCTGGGCAAGGCTTTTCTTGAATGTCTTTTCATTCTGCTTTACCTTTTGACCTACAGTAACTTTTTAATTTAATGGAATCTCTTTTGTCAGTCTTGCTATTATTTCCTGAGATGCCAAAATTCCACAAAATAAATACCTAATCCTAAACCTTGAAGAGTACTTTGTTGTCTTCTAGGAATTTTAAAGTGTGAAACAATATATAAAGTGTATGGTTCATTTTGAATACAGGGTGTGAATTAGGAATATAGACTCAGTTTTTTTTTTTTTTTTGCATGTGAATATCCAGCTTTCCCAGAAACACCTGCTGAAGGGACTGTCTTTTTCTCCAGGGTCCATTTTTTGCACCTTAGTTGAGAATTCAATGGATATAGTTGTGCAGATGTATATAAATCTTCTACTGTATTTATTGGTATCCACATGGCTGTATTCAGTCAGTACTGTGCTGTTTTTGTTTCTGTTACAATCTTCGCTTACAGATGTTTTTTCTTATACATACTTTTAAATACAAACTTTTGTTACTTATATAAAAATTAAACTCAGGTTAGTAGACAAGCACAAGCTAATAGAACAAATCAGAAACATTTTAATATATAAAGGCATGTTTACAAATGTGAGTTTATAATAACAAATGTTGAAGGTAGGATGGATGGCTTTTCTTATTCTTATTGGTCTTATTGGCTACTCCTATTATTTTAAGTAACTAGTACCAAAATTGTATGACAAATTGGTAATATAAGTTCTATGTACAGTTCAGTTATATATTTATCATATCATTATGAAAGTGCAATTGTATATATTTCTTCTTGTATTTTAAAAGATGTGTGAGTACCTGAAGAGCTATTTACTATGTGAAAAACCATTATCAGACACATCAACACCTACAGGTAATATTATTTTAAATACCTAAACAATATACAGTGAATCACCGTCAAAAGTTAGTCTTCTCAAGCTAACATAATTTTTATAGCATCATTGAGACTGAAAACCAGGAAATGTGAATATAGTTGTTGCGTTGGTTCCCCTCTTGCCCCTTTTCTCAGAATTCTGTTGTTTACTTTCCCTTCCCTAATTCAGATCAACATACATACGATACCAGGGTACCAAAATCAAATACAGTGACAACAACAGATATATTATAGTGGGGAAAAACATAGAAAAGAAACAGGATAACAGCATCACCTAACATTTTCAGAATACAGACATAAGATATAGGTTTAAATAAACATACTACTCAGGGTAGGGGGAGAAAATTATATTTATTAAACAGTCCTGATGAATCTATGGCCCAGTTGATAATTACTGAGTCCTTGATTTGGGAAAGGTTCCAGAAAAGTTACAGTGGTTAGTATAAAGTCACAATTAACTGAGTGCGGTCTGTCTGAGGAAGCTATATTGTCTTTCGAGGGTAGTTTGGGTCTTGTTATAAAGACGTTCATAACCTTCCTGAATTCCACAAATGATTGCAAAGTGACTGAAGGAGTAATGGCTTAGAGAAAAGTCACATTTGTCAATCTTTTCTTCTGATTTTAGTTTATTCATGGACTCAAGTAATCCACTCTCTTCAGCAAAAGCAGCTTTTAAGAACCTCTTTTACTTCTTCTATGTCTTTTAGATGTAACATGTATTTCATAGAACTCTGGAGTGTCTTTCTCAAGGACCTGAAAGTCCTTGAGAAACGCCATCAATCAAAAAGAAAATGGCTCACTCTCCCAATCTTTGTGGAATAAAAAAAACTTAACTTTAACAATTTCAACAAGCAGACACAGGTGGCCTAATCTTGCTAACAATTTTGGACCCATCATAATTTTTCACCGATTGAGCTTCATTCTTCCCTTAGAATATTCATTTACCTATGCAAAAATAGGAATAAGGTTCTTTTCATTTTTTACCTGTAGGCCAATGCTTAATAAAACCGGTTTTAAATTCTTTTTTTCTTTTTTCTTTTCTTTTCTTTTTTTTTTTTGTCGGTAGTGGGGCTTGAACTCTGGGCTTGGGCGCTATCCCTCAGCTCTTGTGCTCAAGGCCAGTGCTCTACCACTTGAGCACCACTTCATGTTTTCTGGTGGTTTATTGGAGATAAGAGTTTCACGGACTTTCCTTCCAGGACTGGCTTTGAACCGCGATCCTCAGATCTCAGGCTCCTGAGTAGCTAGGATTACAGCTGTGAGGCACCAGTACCTGGCTCTATTTTCAATTCTTTAATGACCATTTTTCCTTTGATAAAATTTACCATAATAATTATTAGTCTAGTACCAGAAATCAAGCAAATATTTATAGAAGTAATGACACATGAACACAAAGAAAGCATTGGTTAATTACCTGTCAGCTATGTAACAGGTTCAATTTCTGTCTCCTGCATATTTGGAAGAGCAATGGGCAACAAAAATCTCAGATTTTAGTAACCAAAGAGACATATGATATTGCAAGCATCAAGGCTATAGTTAAGTACAAATTTCAAAAATGATAATCATGTATGTCAGAATCCAGTTGCTGTGTAGATTTACCTAATTTTAATGCCTTATCATCATTCTCTTCTCCTTTCCATATCCATTCTTCAGTCTTTAGAGATTGCAGACATTGTCATTGAGTTTGACATATATTGCTGGATTAGTGCATGGTTGCATCAAGTGTGCTGAAAACATGTAAGTTTAAATAACATAATCCAGGTTCTTGTTTCTGAAAGTAGATGTGTTGTTGCAAATTATAAAACATATTCATGGAGAAGCCAAAATTGGACCTAGTAGATGGAAATGAAATACGCACAAGAATCCACTTTCTATGGGTCCTTTGACTTTAATTGCTATTTTTCCCCCATAGAACATTTTGATTTTGAAAGCTTTGTACCTTGTTTCTGAATGATTCATTTTTCTGAAGGCATTGGCAAATCTATGCTTTTTGTCACTCTGAAGGCATTGCCAAATCTATGCAGTAGTGTGAGAATGTCCTGTAGTTAGTCTGATCCCATGTTGAGAGAAACTGAATGTACAAAAAAAAGCATTATCCAAATTTGAGCCATAAAAGAGGTTTAGAAAGAATATTCCTCAGGTTAAATTTCCATGGTGTTGACTGATAAAGTGATAGCTTAGCATTATTAGAAAAGAAGTTGGATTAATGTAGAATAATGACAGATCACGGCTACAAAGTTAAAAACAAGCTTGTATAGAAAATTGCTTTACCTCTGTCAATGGTCAAATTTAAGATAGTCTGTTAAATCTTTCTAATATGAACCAATAAAAATTACTATTCAGGAAGCAGAATATTATTTTATCAATGAACTGCAAAACATGTAGAGAGGCATAATAGCTATCACCTCAGAATTTCTAAATTGAATGTTTTCAAGTAATAAATTTCTCCACAATTTTAACCATATAAATGCCAAGAACAAACTGCATTTCTTTGAATTGATAAACTATAACAGTTTTTGTTTTAATTATAGTGAAATTTTCAGAATTTCTTAGGCACATGCTATAGAATTGCAATTGCTCTGAGTAAAATAATAGAGTTACTACTTAACATCTAGGATCACATGCATACAAATTATTGCATTTTAAGTGTTCTTTTCAATGTAACATAAATTTAAGCTGTTTATAAGTAGTATCATAAATAATAATTATACAAAAAGTTTATATAATTAACATTACATATAATTTTGTAGTAACAAAAACATCTTCGTACTGGAAAAATAAACAGACCTTAAATTTAATGGAATAGATGAGAACACTTGCAAATTAATCGATACATACAACCATTTTTTTCTTTCCTTTCATTTTCTTTTCTTCTTTTTATTTCCAGTAATAAGACTTGAACTAAGGGACTGTGCAATGTGCCTGAGACTTTTTGCTCAAAGCTAGCATTACCAACAAAAGCCAGTTGATTTAAAAAAAAAAAAAAGACTGTCATACTTTTCCTACCCCAGCTGGTTTTGAACCTTGATCCTCAGATCTCAACCTACTATGTAGCTGGGATTTCAAGTGTGTGGCACTGAAACATGTCACAATCATTTGATTTTGAACAAAGAGTATAATAAGGTGTGTGTGTGTGTGTGTGTGTGTGTGTGAGTTTGTATGTTATACGTTGTCAATATAAGAACTGTCTTACTATGTAGCACATAAATATTTTCAATATATTTGCTTGTTGCTGTTCCTATTAAAAGTTGCTCAGGAATGTAGACATATTTTCTTGAACCAGAATTCTCCTGGTTTACAGAATGAATAATATTGATTCAATTTTTTTCCATTCTTCTTTTTTTACAAATAAATTTGTCATGTAGAATTTTACCTTGATAATATCATTTAGCTCTTTGAATATACTTGTAACTCTTGAAGATGGTTTTCTTATATGCACTTAAAGTTGTAGAATAGATGCTATGCCAAAATACTCTGTAATATAGGATGAAACAGAGAACATTTCAACTACATTTAAATTATTTTCTGAATAGTATTTAGCTTATATTTTATAGAAATATAATTTTTGTCTAAATGGCCTGTATTTCCTGAAAAGATCTATTACTGCAACAGAATATTTATTATTCCAACACTTTTGTTTAATACAGCAGATGGCATTATAGCCAAAAATAAAGCGAATATAAAAATAGAACACAGCAAAATAAACACAGATTTTTTTCTTATCATTTTTTAAATTTAATTTTATTGTCAAGGTGATTACAAAGAGGTTACAGTTACACATGTAAGGTAGTCAGTACATTTTTTGTCAAACATTGTTATCCCCTCTGTAGTTTTTCTCCAATTTTCCTCCCTCCTCCTCCCCCCCCAAGTTGTAAAGTTCATTTCCAACATATTGTCTTGTGAGTATCATTGATTTCTACTTAAATATACCTGACTGCTTTTCATATATGTCAAGTCAGCCTAATGTTCTAATTAGAGAATTGTTGCCAATATTAGTGATCAAGATAAGTTGGAAGAATTTTGTTAAATTCTATTTCCCCAAATATTGTGACAAATCCACATATTAAAAGATCGTTTACCTGGGTGCTGGTGGCTCATGTTTGTAATCCTAGTTACTCAGGAGGCTGAGTACTGAGGATCATAGTTCAAAGCCACCCCAGGCAGGAATGTCCGTGAGACTCTTTTCTCCAATTAGCCACCAGAAAACCAGAAGTAGTTCTGTGGCTCAAGTAGTAGAGTGCTAGCCTTGAGCTGAAGAGCTGAAGGACAGTGCCCAGGCCCAGAGTTCAAGCCCCATGACTGACCAAAAAAAATTCATTTCAGCCTTAAAAAACTGGCATATAAAAAAATATTTTAGAGTTTTACAGGGAAGATGGCAGAGGAGAAGCTTGAGGCTAAACAAGCTCTCACCTAGAAAACAGTTTTAGTGATCCAGTGAACAGTCCTAGACCAGAGAATTACACCACGTGTGCCATCACAGTACAGAGTGTTTGGTCAGAGAGGGAAAATCCAGGCAAAGAGACAGATCTGAGCACTTGATGGCAGCCAAGGTGGTGGCAGCGGTAGTGGCGGCAGCCTTAGCTGTGATACCTGCAACACAGAGAGTCCGGGACAAAGGCACCAGATGCAACGGTGGAGAGGATTCTACTTACAATCAAGAACTGACAAGGAGCAGATATCATCACCCTGCAGATTGCAGACCAGAGACAACCCAGGAACCAAGATTCCTGCATGAGTAGAAGCCTGACATCCTCACTCCTTATCAGGGAGCAGAGGAGGGAAGGCACCCATCCCCCACCCCACTACCAGAAATATCCATCTTTGATACTGACAAAAGCCAGGCTGAGCTGATAGTTCCAAATCAGGCCTTGGGAGAAAACAAAAGAGTCATTAAGCAGGTCACAGGAACCTGCCCAGACCTGCCAGGTTTAACTCCAATTAGGAAAAAGTCACCCAGACCAAGCAGAGGAAAATATGCCCCAGGAGTGGCTTTCTTCACTGGGTAAACAGAGCCAGAAGCTGCCCTCCCTACAGCAGCCTATACAATCAATTCAAATTCAGTAAACATAAACCCTGAGAAAGGCTCCAGGTTGGGCTCTGTGAGTATCTCAGAAGCTAGCCCCTCAGGGAAAAGCTACTGTTTGCTGAAAGGTCTCAACTCTTCCCAGAACCTAGCCTCATCACAGCATCTCCAAACTAGAAGAAACAACCATCTCCCCCTTTTGCGATACTCAAAACAGATCCCCCTCCCACTGAACCAGACTAGGAGGAGGATCACAAAATCCTGCGTTAAGCAGAGCATTTTTCTTCTTGCCAATCAAGCCACAGGAAAACCAAACACCACAAGCAGACCAGAGACCACTGAGAGACAGGTTACAGGCACAAGGGTGATACAGAATCTTCCCATTACCCCTGCTCCCCCCAAAAAAAAAAATTCAAAGAACTTTCTTTTTTCTGTACCTTATTTTTATTTTTTTCATTTTTCATTTTTTCTAATTTTTGTTTTCTATTATTATTTTTCTTTTCTTCTTGTATAATTTTTATTTTAGGTGTACATGTGTGTGTGCACTTTTTTTTTATCTCTACTGACCTTTTGATCCTTTTTTTTCTCTTTCTTTCGTCTCTCATCCTTTTCACGCCTTCTCTTTCATTCTTTTCTGCGTGACTTAATTGCTGTTCTGCTCACCCTCAAATATACCCATCATCAATTATTAGATATTATCCTCCATTGTGTACATATTTAATCTAGAAATTTATTACTCAATTCAAAACATCTTAGACATAAATTCCTTAATAGAAGTATTACCTCTTTACACCCATATAATATTTTAAAACATTTTTGTTTTTCTAGTTTTTCATGTCTCCTATCTATCGCTCCCCTCCTCACATCCCATCCCCATTCTTATCTGAATACTACTTCTTAAAACTTGCCGATTTTAAGGATTTCACTTTTTAATTTAAAATTTTTGTTTTTCCATCTTTTCTTGTCTCTTTTTTTCTTATTCTTTTTTTCTTTTTCTTTTTTTTTTTCTTTTGTCTCTCTCTGCTATCCTTCTGTCCAATCCATTTACCTCTTTGAGATTAGGATATGGTTAATTCCACTCTCTCTCACTTTCCCACATCCCTCTAAACCTATTTTTCCCCACATTTTCCATAAATCTAATAATTTCTGGTTTGACAAATTCTCCTTTGCTGTTCTTAGGCCATTAAGACATAGTTGTTTGATGTTCAATAGATTGTATCTCTTGATCCAGATTGTTTCTGCAGAGTTTTGACTGTGCAACTATGGACTTTGGTTGATGCTTACCTTAAAATAGGGTTCTAGCACAAAACTGGTGTTATTCTCATCACAAATAGGCAGAACAAGCTGGAAAAACACAAGAAAAATGGCAAGCCCGGGGACCGCAACTCCCACTCATGAAAATAAGGAGACAGAACAGATAATGAATAATCCAGAGGAGAGTTCCCAAAAAGCTCTACAAACACTTCTAGTAAATAAGGTAAATGAAAAGAGTGAAAACCGGCAAAGGACTCAGTGTGAGCATGATAGGGAGACTGAGGAGGCAAACCAAAGATCAATACAGGAGTCTCATAAGCATGAGGAAGCTACTCAAAGATTGATACAGGAATTTCATGAGCAGATTGAGAACACTCAAAGAGAAATAAAGGAATTGTGCGAGCATATTGAGATCAGTCAAAGAGATAGACAGGAATTGTGGGAGCTGGCTGAGAACACACAAAGAGAAAGTCAGGAATGGCGAGAAAAGGCTGAGAAGACTCAGAGAACTACAGGAAATGTGTGAACGTGAGGATGTTAAACAAAGAGAAATACAGGAACTAAGAGAACAGGATGAGAATAGACAAAGATCAATGAAGACATTCATGGAATCCATAAATTGACAGCTGAAAGAAATCAGGGCGAGTGCAAAGGGAATGCTCAGTGGAGCCCAACAGAAGGAATGGGAGTCCAGGGAAACGATAACCAATCAACTAAGTGATTTGAGAATAAACACTGAACACCAAATTAAGGATGTAAAGAAGTTCTTACAAGATCTAGAACAAAGTTTCAACAAAGAATTTGAAGCCATCAAAGCCGACCAATTAGAAGGAAAAGAAATAAAAAACAAAGAAAGTCTTAACAGTAGGTTAGACCATGCAATAGATTGAAACTCGGGGATTGAAGACAACTTCAATATTATAGAGAAAGAACATACAACCATCCAAGACAAATCCAAGAATTATGATAGATCAATTCAACACTCGGAAGACACCACCAGAAGGCCTAATCTGAGGATAATGGGTATAGAGGAACACCTAGAAACAGAAGTTAATGGTCTAGGAAATTTGTTTAACAGGATCCTAGCAGAGAACTTCCCAAACAGGCAAAAAGATTGGCCTATTCAAATACAAGAAGCTTTTAGAACTCCAAATAGACCAGACCAGAACAGGACATCCTACCATCATATTATAATCCACAAAATCAATTCAGACCAGGGAAAACATCCTTAAAGCTGTAAAGGATAAAAGATAAATCACATATAAAGAGAAACCAATTAGAATCACTTCAGATTTCTCAGCAGAGACAATTAAAGCAAGAAGAGCCTAGAATGATGTATGCCATGCCCTAAAGACAAACAACTATCAACCAAGAATACTGTACCCAGCTAAACTCTCCTTCATAACCGAAGGTCAAATAAGAACCTTCCATAGAAAAGAAAAATTGAAACAATATATCTCCACCAAACCAGCCCTACAAAAGATCCTTAAAGACGTCCTACACATAGAAAACCAACAAGAGCACAATAAAGGCCAAGAAACCGCACCCAAACTGAGAATCCAAAAGCCATAGGAAGAACCCAGTAGCTGCAGCCCCCACAAAAGTGGGTAAAATGACAGGAACTCCCAAATACCTCAGTCCTATCACTCAACATTAACGGACTTAACTCTCCAATTAAGCGACATAGACTGTCTAGTTGGATTAATAAGCCAGATCATTCTATCTGTTGCCTTCAGGAGTCACACCTTGCCCATAAAAACAAACACATTTTGAATGTGAAAGGCTGGAACAAAATCTACCAAGCAAACGGTCCCCATAAACAGGCACGAGTTGCAATGCTAATATCCGATAAAATAGACTTCAAATTAAAATTTGTGAGAAGAGATAAAGAAGGTCACTATATACTCACTAAGGGATCTCTCCTTCAGGAGGATATTACAATTCTAAATATCTATTCGCCAAACAATGGAGAACCCAAATTTATCCAAGAAACTCTACTTTCTCTCAAATCTCATATAGATCCAAGGACATTAATTGTCGGGGACTTTAACACACCATTATCCCCACTACATAGATATACTTGGCTAAAACTGAACAGAGCAATTGCAGACGGAAACAAATGCATAGATCAACAAGATTTAACAGACCTAGACCAAATATTTCACCCAGCAGCATCAGAATACGCATTCTTCATTGTCCAAAATAGACCACATTTTAGATCACAAAGCAAACTTGTCCAAATTCAGAAACATTGAAGTTCTACCTTGCATTCTCTCAGACCACAAGGGAATCAAGTTAGAACTCAACACCAAAAGCCAACAAAGAATGTCCTGTAACACATGGAGGCTGAACCACACACTGTTGAACCACCAGTGGGTCATTGAAGAGATTAGAAACGAAATTCAAGTGTTCACAATATTCAACAAAAATGAGCACACAAACTACCAGCTGCTCTGGGACACAACAAAGGCAGTACTCAGAGTCAAGTTTATAGCTCTGAATTCCTACATCAACAAATTGGAGAGATCTTAAACCAACAATTAATGAGACAGCTGAGGCTCCTTGAAAAAAAGAAGCAAGATTTACCCTAGACCAGTAGATGGAAAGAAATAATTAAAATTAAATCAGAATTAAATGAATTGGAATTTTAAAAAACTATAGAAATAGTCAACAAAACAAAGAGTTGGTTCTTCTATAAAATTAACAAAATTGACAGACCGTTAGCAAATCTTACCAGAAAAAGAAGAGAACACACTCAAATAAATAAACTCAGAGATGAGAATGGAAACATCACCACGGAAACAACCAAGATTCAGAACATTTTAAGGGAATACTTCTCAAAACTTTATGCTAATAAGTTTGAGAACTAGGCAGAAATGGACCTTTTCCTAACAAATATCGACATGCCGAAATTAAACCAAGATGAGTTAAACCACCTTAACAGGCCCATATCAAGCATTGAAATAGAAACAGCACTCAGAGACCTCCCATCTAAGAAAAGCCCAGGACCAGATGTTTTTACAGGGAAATTCTACAAGGCTTTCAAGCAGAGCTAACACCAATACTCCTTCAACTCTTCAATTCAATTGAAAGAGAAAGTTCACTACCAAATTCATTCTATGAAGCTATAATAACCCTCATCACAAAACCAGGCAGGGACTCATCAAAGAAAGAGAACTATAGAACCATTTCTTTGATAAACATTGATGCAAAATTTCTCAAAAAAATTTTGGCCAATCGACTTCAACAATTCATCCAAAAAAATCATACACAATGATCAAACAGGATACATTTCAGTGATGCAAAGATGGTTCAATATATGCAAATCAATTAACATAATTCATCGCATCAACAAGAGCAAGGAAAAGAACCACATGGTTATCTCAATAGACACAGAAAAAGCATTTGACAAGATCCAACACCCCTTTATGATGAAGGTTCTGGAAAAACTAGGAATCCATGGAACCTTCCTCAATACAATAAAGGCTGTATACGACAAACCTACAGCCAGTATTGTACTCAATGGTGAAAAACTAAAGCCATTTCCTCTAAACTCAGGAACAAGACAAGGTTGTCCCCACTTCCCACTGCTCTTCAATCTAGTATTAGAATGCCTAGCTACAGCAATAAGACAAGATGCAAACATAAAGGGATCCAAATAGGGAAAGAAAAAATAAAACTCTCCCTTTTTGCAGATGACATGATATTGTATTTACAGAATCACATGGACTCAGCTCCCAAAGTATTCAAAGTGATTCAAACCTTTGGTAAACTAGCAGGTTATAAAATTAACCCTCAAAAATCAATGGCTTTTCTATATGCCAACAATGAGAAAAGTGTGGCTGAAATCAGGAAAGCAATTCCATTCGTAATAGCCCCACAAAAAATAAAGTACCTAGGAATTAACTTAACCAAAGAAGTGAAGGACCTCTATGATGAAAAATTTAAAAACCTGAAAAAGGAAATCCAAACAGAATTTAGAAAGTGGCAAAAACTCCCATACTCCTGGATTGGAAAGATCAACATCGTGAAAATGGCAATACTTCCCAAGGCTATCTACAAATTCAATGCTATACCTGTCAATATTCCAACCTCATTCTTCAAGGAAATAGAAGATGCACTCCAAAAATTCATTTGGAACAATAAAAGACCCCTAATAGCAACAACAATCCTTAAAAGAAAGAACAGTGCTAGAGGAATTTCAATACCAAATTTCAAACTCTACTACAAAGCCATAGTAATCAAAAAAGCTTGGTACTGGCACAAGAACAGACTGCACGACCAATGGAATAGACTTGAATACCCAGAAATGAACCTAAAGTCCTGTAGCCATCTAGTCTTCGATAAGGGTACTAAAAAAATATAATGGAAGAAAGATAGCCTCTTCAGTAAATGGTGCTGGAAAAATTGGTTAACTACTTTTAGAAAACTAAAGCAAGTTCCGTATATATCACTTTGCACCAGAATCAACTCCAAATGGATAAAAGACCTCAGAGACAAAGCAGACACTCTGAAAAAATTACAGGATGGAATAGGAGAAACCCTAGGTTCCCTTGGCACAGGCAGAAATTTTCTTAATAGAGACCCAGAAACACAAGAAATCAAAGAAAGGTTGGACAAATGGGACTGCATGAAATTGCAGAGCTTCTTCATAGCAAAGGACCTAGCTCCCAAGATCAATGGAAAGCCCACAGATTGGGAGAAGATCTTCACTAGCCATACAACAGACAAGGTTCTCATATCTAAAATATACCTGCAACTTATAAAATTAAATCCCCAGAAAACAAATCTTCAAAGAAACAACTGCCCAATAAGTAAGTTGGCTAAAAACTTAAAGAGAAACTTCCCTGAAGAGGAAAGAAGGATGGCCAATAGACACATGAAGAAATGCTCAACCTCTCTACCCATAAAAGAAATGCAAATCAAAACAATATTGAGATACCACCTCACCCCAGTTAGAATGGCAATAATCAAGAACTCTAATAACAACACATGCTGGAGGGGGTGTGAGACAAGGGAACCTTACTATATTGTTGGTGGCAGTATAAACTTGTTCAACCACTTTGGAGAGCAGTATGGATGTTCCTCAAAAGACTCCACATAGAGTTCCCCTATGACCCAACTATCCCACTTTGGGGCATTTACACAAATGATCACAAAGAAGATCACACTAAAGCTACCAGCACAACTATGTTTATTGCAGCATTATTTACCATAGCTAAGATATGGAACCAACCCAGATTCCCCTCTGTAGATGAATGGATCAAGAAAATGTGGTATATATACACAATGGAATTCTATGCCTTCATCAGAAAGAATGACACTGCCCATTTGGTAGGAAATGGAAAAACTTGGAAAAAGTTATATTAAGTGAAGTAAGCCAGGCCCAAAGAAACATGTCCCATGGTTTGCCTATTTGAAATAATTAGTATATGTCTGAGTCAAGCAGAAAAGGTCAGATAAGTTGATGTTAGGGGAATGAACCCTAACGTACATATTCAAAATTTTTTTTGTTTATTTTTCCTTTCATGCATTTCTTTCAATCATATTTATAAGATGATTTCTATGTTGATTTGGATGTCCCTCCCCCACAGTATAACCCATTCTTTCACTCTATTTGATGTTGGTATTATTTGTGGAGGAGAAGGGAAAAAACAAATCATTTAAATAGGGATACAGGTGGACCCATTGCAACACTCAGATGTACAAGTCTTTATGTTGAAAAATGAACTTAACTACCCGATCAGGTAGGGGAGGGGAGGAGTATTGGTAGAGATGGGAAGGGGAAACAACGAGGAGGCAACAATGCTTGAAAAGAAATGTACTCTTTATCTTGCCCTTGTAATTGTAACTCCTCTGTATGGTAAACCATACGGGGGAAAAAACACAAAAGTAAAATGAAGTAATGTACAACAACAACAAAGACGAACTTCTTTTGCCATGTCTTGAAGTTTATTTCACTTAGCATCATCTTATATGGTCATATGTACATAGCTATTGAACTAGTCTGCTCGTCTGCTAAGATTTACCTAGATGTATACTAATTATTACACATAAGTGGGATCATGGGACCTATGTTTGTTTGGGACTGGCTTACTTGACTCTATATGATTTTTTCCAAATCCTTCTGTTGCTGTTCACACAGTGAGACCTGGGAAAACTCTTTGCTAGGCAGAGCGTGGACTACACCTTGCAGGCACAGACAAAGTTTATTAGAAACACTGTATGCTTATATGCAGCATACAAAGAAATTAAATCTTCATTCAGACAGCAAGAGTTGATCTTAAACAGTCTTACAGATACACAAAGAGAGTTAATCTTTAGTCAGTAAACAGAAATAGTTAATCTTTGAAAACCAATGTGAAGCAGTTTTGCATGATCAAAGGTTAAAAAGAACAAGCAAAGGGCAGGTAAGCTTTCTTACACACATAAAGGGAGTGCAGAGGGTTTGTTTACGAGGTTATTCCAAGGAGCACATAAAGCACCTTCCTCATGCCTTTCTCTGAGGTTATGGGAGGGCATCCAGACTGTTGCCCAGACTTTGAAGCAGTTTTTTCCTTCCCCAGAAGACTGTGTATGCCAGAATACACACCTTTATAGCACACAAATCCTCAGATGTGATCAACGAAACTGGTACCTCTGACATCCTTCCATTTCCTTACAAATGGAGTAGTATCATTCTTTCTGGTGGTAGCATAGGATTCCATTGAGTGTATGTGTGTGTGTGTGTGTGTGTGTGTGTGTGTTTGTGTGTGTGTGTGTATACTGTATTTTTCCTATAGATTTGTAGATTTGTACATATATTGAATTTTTCCCTGACACTTCATTTTCACTGACTAAGATATTAGATGTCTATTACATAGACAATGAAAATGCACTTATTTCAATTGTATAATAACAGTGATGATGTTGATACATGATCTGATGTCTGTTGGTTCGGGGCATTTCACCACACATTTTGATGTTCAAAGTTTATTTTTAACTAAATGGAGAAATAGGTTATAATTAACTAGAGTGTTATTTGAAAGTAAAATTTGTGGTTGAGCAACGTAATTAATTCTGATATGTATACATATATGTATGAATGTGGATTCATCAATATATGTATGCACATATATATAGTGACTTTAAGTTAGTAAATATTCATATGATTGTCAGATGCACAGGAAAGAGGTAGAAAATAGAAGCTGATATCAATAATTAGACCCATTCTATATCACAGACATAAAGGAAACTATACAACCTATGTTTCTCTGAGTCTGGCTTATGTCTCAATATAATTTTTCAAGTCTTTCCATTTCCTTATTAATGGTACAATATCGTTTTAATGAAGGATGAGCTGAAGATATATATACACATATTTTTTTTTCTTGATCCATTCATCCATTGTGGGATCTTTGGGCTGATTCCGTATCTTAACTATGACAAATAATACGGCAATAAACATAGTTGTGTTGGTGGCTTTACTGTATCCTTGTTGGTGCTCTATTGAAGAAATTCTCAGGATTGAAATTGTTCCTTCATAAGGAAATATGTTTTCCCTTCAGTTACCGTACATACAAAATTTGACCTTATAAGATGATGCTAAGTGAAATGAGCCCCAAGATATGGACACAATAGCATTTTCTTTGTTGTTGTTTTTAATGTACTATGTGATTATTTTGTTCCTTTGTATATGTTTTTCCTCCTGTGGTATATTCCTATTGTCACTGATTTTTGTACCTTGAATCTTGTATATACACTTATCTAATTTGGGGAGGAGAAGGAGAATAACGAAAGGCTGAAACAAGGACACGGGATCACCTATCAGAAGAATGAGACTGACAAGACGCTATATTGGAAATGAACTTTACAACTTCAGGAGGGGAGAGTGAGGAAGGTGGGGAAAAGAAGGCATAGTAGGAGAAAAACAAAGGCGGTGATGGCAACGATTGACAAGAAATGTATTTATTGCTTTACTCATGTAACTAATCACTCTGTACAGCATCTTTACAATAAAATAAAATTTAAAAAATGAATCCTAATATGTCTTTATACATGAGAATCTTTTACAAATTACTGTATTATAGTTTTAGTAACTAAAATATGCCTAACAAATTGGATTTTTAAAAAGCCTATAACAATAAGACCCTAAGGAGCAAATATATTCCTTTGGATTATTAATGCCACTGGAATATGTAAATAGTTTATTAGACCAATGCACATATTATATATCTTTTATATGTAATATTACATATTGACATAAACTTTGGGGGTAATGCATATCATAATGAGTTAGATGGAATTATTTGTCAATTTGTTCTTGCATTTGTAAATAAATATGACTAGCTGCTAGAAACTGTCAAGTGTAATTTCTCCTCCTAAATTCAATATTTTTGCATATAGAAGCACTGAGAAGGTCAATTTATAAAAATAAGTGGAAATTTTATTATAGCAACATTACTTTTTTCTTAATATTTATATCCCATGTCAAGACTTTTATTATGTTCTATCACTAAAATTGCTTTTATATTTGTTGAACGAATTGAAAACCACTTGACCTACAAATATTTCTTAACCCTTCATTAGTGTTGTAATTTCGGTTAATATGAGTTTTACAGATTTTAATCATGTCTTTCTTTTGAGTGATGGCCATAAGCCAAACTAGAAGAGATTTGAAAGTGTAGAAATTTAGATTTCTGCGTATGAATAAGGTGAAGCAATGTGAAAGTAAAACCATGGTATATAAACCAAATAAGTTTATTTCACTGAGAGTCAAATGAATGGCAAGTTCAGAGGCAGCAGAGTCAACCAGTGAGTGGAGATGGAAAGTGTCAGAGAGAGACATGCCCTATAAGACTAATTTTTTTAACTTGATGTGGGCTATTCCTTAGGCTTTCTTGGATATGTGTAGATTGACAAGTTTAAAGAAAATATACACAAAGAGGAGGGTATGGAGTATTAGGTTTTATCATGAACAGCAGCTGTAGGATACAATGAACTGTGCTTTCGTTATACACGTCAGCTATACCACAAATAACCATATGGTGAGGAAAAGTTTTATCTGGTCTAAAGTAGTTAGAGTACAATTGAATTTCAAAAAATCTAGATGAAAAAGAAGCAACTGTATTAAACCAGTTTATTATAATTTGAACCATAGAGTCTCAAGTACATGGTTATATTCTAAGTTGGTTTTGTTTGGGTTTTAGTTTTATGCACTAAAGAAACAATGAACCATTTTTATATGAAGACAAGAGACAAGAATGTTGTCCCTTTTGTAAAGTCCAATTATTGAGTAGGATATGGAAAATGAGAATTTTTTTCATTCACCACAGGTGCATATGGATATGGATTTTAGATGCACAATATTGTCATTTTCCAATTTGCTTTATACTACTAACTTTATGTTTCTAGAGCATGGTAGTTAAGTGCTTGTTTTCCTGTTGTCAGGTTGCCTTGTAAGTGATTTGCCATTCTTGTTAAGTGCTTTAATTCTCTTCACTTTTTCGTTTTATTTAGTATTGGGGATTTTGTAATATTCATCATACAGGTTACCTTTTTTATGAATCTTCCTTTTACAACTTGACCATCAGATATGACATCCTATATGCATACATGTTGGGTCTTCATCTGCCCGGTGAAAGACGGATGGGGTCCAAGGAAAGGTAAATGCCGGTTGCCTGTTCCCCAGCCTCCCTTAGCCCCAGAGACAATCAGATGCAGCTGGGAATGAAGTCAAGCAAGAACTCGTTTATTACCACACAGCAAGCACCTTTTAAAGCTAAAAATCATGCGGCATAAAAGGGGAGGGAAAAGAACCAACCAATCACTGAAAAGGTCACACCCTATCATGCGCCTAAGCTTTATCCAATCAGGTTTTAACGTAAACAATTCGGGCTCTGCCCACTCAACTTCCTCTCAGCACCATCTTTTCTGCTCATGTGCCCCACACATACATAAAACTTGCTGCAATATTTCCTTTAATTTTCTAAGCCACTGATAGAACAGAATATAAATTCTTTAACCAACAAATACATTTTATTAGTATTTTTATCCTAGGTAACAAGTAAGTTCTACATACATACAGATATTCATTGAATACCTCCTGAATGAATGCATAAATGAATAAATGATGTTCTTTTTCACAGCATCATCATTTTTACTTATTCCACATTCTTATTTATAAAATTGTGACCTCCAAAAGGCAAAAACGTAATTCTTTTATTCATTATACTTAGCATCACAATTCCTTAATAAAGGCTTTATTAAATGACAGGTGGATAATGGATTAAATGATGGATTATTTTCATATTAACCTCTCTCACAGGCAACACAAAAAGATATTAATTATAATGATATAATTTACATGATGTTGTGATACCCAATATCATTATAACATTCACTATATGTAAATGTTATACCCCTGTCTTGTTGACACAAGAATTACTTGTTCTTCACCACAGTAACAATAAAGTCTAAGTTGTTTAACGAAAATTAACTTACCTACTTTTAATATCAATGATTAGAAAAATATTGTCCTCAAAGTTATGAAAACTCTCATGAATAGTTATCCAATGTTAAATAACTTTAAGTTTTTATATAGAAATACAATCCAAGAAAACATGGCCACCCTGAAACATCTCTTCTGTAATGATAAATTTTATTCCATTTCAAATGTCTTTTTTCAAACCAATAGTATTCATGCTATTGTGTAACAAAATAATAAAAATATGTCTACATTCAAATGGCATTTGTATTTTAACAATGATTATTTAAAATGAAAAGAACTTCCTATTCAAAGACTTTCATTATCAATATGCACTATCAGATATCTTTATAGGTGATAACCTTATTTTTGACATTATTCATGGAATATTAAATAATGCAACTTAAACTGTAACATTGTTTATGAGTAGGCTAAAAGCTATATGCTATAATTGGTATCATTTGTGATAGATTTTTCAGGTTCCTATATATCTCCTATTTTCAGTGGGTTATTTTTCATTGACATTTTACCCATAGATTGTTTATTTTTTGTGTGTTGTTTTTGTTTCTCTGGAGCTTCCAATTGAAATGGAAATGCAAAAACACTGAAAAATAAACTAAAAATAAAATGCAAGTGCAATGTCAGGAAAGAAATAACAGTGGCAAGCACCCATGAAATCAAAGCAAAATAGAAAAAGCAACTTAGAAGAACAATGGTTTATAGAACAATATTTTTTTTTTACTAAGGACCATTTGTGTTAGATACGACATTGTATTCCTCTGAATTTAGTATAAAAAATAGATAAAATGAGAAGAGGATGAATCACAGTTGAAAATTTGTAGAGCCAAAAATATCAATGATTTTTTTTCCAAAATTAAAGTTCAGGGGCTGGGAAGGTGGCTCAGTGGAAGTGTTCTTGCCCTGCATTCATGAAGCCCTGGGTTTGATTCCTCAGTACCACATAATCAGAAAAAGCCAAAAGTGGCACTGTGGCTCAAGTGGTGAAATGCTAGCTTTGAGCTGAAGAGCTGAGGTATAGCGCCCAGGCCCAGAGTTCAGGCCCCACGACCGACACACACACACACAAAAACAAACAAAGAAACAAAAAAACACCGTTAAAGTTCAATCTTGGTCCCTGAAAAGCTAGAGCTGAGATGAAAAGCATTCTACAAATACCTTAGTGAATACAGGTAGCTTAATTGCCACTCATATCAGATGCTATATTATGACACACAGTGGAAGAAAGAAAACAGTCCTTTGTAGCAAATGTATTTTTCAGAAAATGAGTGAATATTCTCCTATAAAGTAGTAAAAAGTATTCCAGAATATATCCTTTTAAAACTTGTCAAATGCTGATAGAAATCTGAAACATTTACAGCTTTTCCCATAATTTTGGTAATATAATGATGAGTGAAATAAATTTAAGTGTGTGATTATTTGATATGCATACACAGTGGGGAATGTTTTATTTTGAATCATACATATATCTTACACTTCATATAGATGTCACTTATTTGTATTCATTATACATAAATTCAAATTTATTAGCAAGTATTAAATGTAAAGATGCAAAGATGCATCATATTATGAACCATTTCACCATACCATAGATTGCATTTGCAAATCATTCTTAATAATTGAAATTTTCTACATATAAAATATTTAAAATATATATATAGTTCATCTTTCTATGTATAATATAATATATATAATGTGTATAATATATACAGTATACATACACAGATTAAATGGTAGTGAATATCTTAGGTTGAGTTATATTTTTGTCTGAGTGTATGGATCACCCCAGGGTGAAAGATGAAATCCAAGATTATGTATTGTGTTTTCTCTCTCTGTATCTCTCTGTCTCTGTCTCTGTCTCTACTCTCTTGCAGTACTTCCATTGAACTCACTGTCATCTGGAGAGTGTATGGATTATATTTATAATACAATAAGAAGTAAGAAGATATTGCAAATTAATGAGACTATGATGAAGTGAAATGGTCCTTTTTACATATAAATGAAAAGAATGGAAGTATGATCCTTTTATAAATGCTAGAACATATACATGTGTAAGTAAAGCCTTGTCTGTAGCTTACAAAGTCAACTTATAGTGTTTCATTGGGGTTTTTCTACAATATATACAAAATAACTTTCACACCACCATGTTTTGAAAAACAAATCCCTGGCCAGTCAAGATATAAGCAATGCCTTTACTCTTGATTCCACACTCATAAATTAAATTACTTGACACTTTAAGGTTAGTAACTATTATAAACCTACATCAAGCACCTTTTATTGGCATTAGCAAACTGTGATGAAGAGTCCTTAGCGTGTGCTAGAGAGTGATCCACATCTAATCATCCTCAACTTGCAATTGAAACTGTTGAAACAACATTAAAAAGTTTCTTCCAGAGCTTTTTACTTGGAATGTGGCTATTTGAATCACACAGCTCTGAGAGTTAAAAAGTTGATTTATGATGATTATACTTTTGAAGTTATTGAGAATCACTGTAGTTAATGTTAACAACGGAAATTATATAAAAGCAACAGAGCACTATTTAAGTCTGAAGCATCACTACTCTTCCTTAAAAACTTTAGCTTTATGCTCTATCTTGCCATTTACCTGCCACTTTTGTCTTTCTTTGTGCCTGTTGGAGTCAGAAGAATCAAAGAAACCTTCCATGAGATACAATATAATTAGACTTTCAAATAGATCAGTTTTTTTGTAGAAAAATATCTCAAAATCAGTGGCTTAAAACCAGAAACAGTTTTTGAGTTTTCATAATTCTTTAGGCGGCAAAGGGAGTTGGGTATCCAATATGGGGAACCTTTCCACATAGTTTAATTAAAGACTTTCTCAAAGCATAGTACATGATTTTCAGTTTTCCAAGAAACAATAGTGGAAGCTCAATAATTTAAAATCTACTTTGAAGGTTAAACACAGATGATCACATGCTGGCAGGCTGTGGGTAAGGATAGAATTGGCATGTTTCTAGATTAAAGCAGTTGGATGGAAGATTTCCTTCTTCCTTGAGAGAAAATAGTCCTTTTATTTAAGCTTTTAATGTATTGGATGAGGTTCACTCAACATTATAAAATATTGCCTGACTCATTCAAGATATGTTGATTTAAATATTAGTCATACATTAAGATAACTTCATAAAAATATCTAAATAGTCCTTAGCCAGCACTTTGTGTACCACATTCTAGCTAAATTGATGCATAAAAATAACAATTATCCAATGTTTAATGCATAGTTCCTGCTATCAAGAATTGATTAAATCAACATGTAAATTATTATGTATAGGAAATACAATAAAAACCCTGTAATATAAGGTACTTTTGTTAATTATCCCTATGATATCTTTAAACCCAAATGATTAAATCCATACTTTGTTGAACAAAAATCTTTTAAATATTATGGTTTTCAATGAAGCTACTAATGAATATTTTCCAACCTGATTCAATTGGATAATACAATGATATTACAAACTAAACTGTTGTGTTTTCAATAACAATTATCATCTTTATCACAATAGCGTCCATGCTGGTATTTCATGAGAAATATTTATGTAATGAATAAGTTGACTTCACCTAATATAATTTTCCCCAAATCTTTCTATTTCCTTACAAATGGTAGAATATCATTTTTTTCTGATGGACGAGTAGAATTCCATTGTGTATATAGTTCATTCTCTTGATCCGTTTGTCCATTGAGGGGCATCTGTGTTGATTCCATATCCTGGCTATGGTAAACAACTTTGCGATGAACATTTTTGTGCTGGTGATTTTAGTGTGGCCTTGTTTGTACTTTATTGGATAAAAGACAGGAATAGAATTTCTGGGTCATAGGGAGGTTCTGTGTTTGATTTTTTTGAGGACACTCCATAATATTTTACAGAATGAGTGAAGAAGCTTACATTACTACCAATACTGTACAAGAATTTCCTTTTGGTCACATATCATCAGGATTTGTTATTGATCATTTTTTTGATATTTGTCATTCTAACTGGAATCAAGTGGAATATCAGTGTTGTTTTGAGTTGCATTTCCTTTATGGCTATAGATGTTGAACATTTCTTCATGTGTGTCTTGGTCATTTTGCAAGGTGTCTCTAATTTTTGGTAGCTAGTATAAATAGATGTGTAAGTAGATACACTAAGTGGTATAAAAGTGGTTACAAATGAATTGATGTATATATATATATATATATATATATATATTTGTGGGAGCACAAATAGTCTAATTATTTAGAATAATGAAATCAAAGCCCAACAAATAGTACCAGGAACTAAACATTTGCAAGAAGGTAGGGTGCAGATAAGGAGAGGGGTAGAATAATAAAAGTGGGAGTGGGGGAAAATGCAGGCAAGAATTCATTGTATATAACACAGAATTGAGAACAATAAGGGAAGAGGTGTGTCGAAGATGGATATATTGAAGTGATGACAACAGATGATGATGCATTATGTACATAAACTATTTTGTTAAATGGAAAAAAAATCAACACATATGTCAATGCTTACATAAACTGTTTTACCGCTTATAAAATTAAAATATATATGAAATTAAGATTATATGTTAATAAAATTATGCTAAATAAATGTCATGTTTGAATATTAATCATACAAATATAATCTTAACATACCTCCTGTTTTCATGACAAAAAATAAATTATGCACATCACATATAATAGTAAAATCTCAAAGTTCCTGAAGTTAAATAGAAAAAAATAAAAATAAAATCATCTATAATACTCCTATGCACAAAGTATATCACAGAAATCCAATTTTGAATTAGAAAAAAGTAGAAAAATAGACTGAAATTTCTCTCCGGTTTAACCATTGTATAAAAAAGAGAAATAATTCAGATTTGGAAGAGAGATAAATTTGGTTGTAATAAAATTAAACAAAGTGTTATGAAGCTGACCTTGCCCTGAAAAACTGGATTGTTTGCAGCAACGGTGCCTAAACAATAAGCATAAGTCTCTGAGGTGAAGCTTTACTATAGACCCCTCCTGAAAAGATTAAATAATTAACTGCCCTGTTTCTTCTTATGATTCTCTTATACCTGATACACTACAAACATGTCTATTTTATATTACTAGCAACTTTGTTAGTCATAAGTTCTATAGCCAAGGGATTGAGTACTCCATCTTAATCAATTTAATAGATTGTTTTGTGTATTATAGGTCTCATGAGATTCCACATGAATTTCTACTGATTACTTCCATTTTTGTGAAAACCCATCATTGGAATTTTGATACGTATTGCATTTGATTAATGGGACACTGGATATTATTCACATCTTAACAGTATTACGTTTTGCTGTATATTAAGGTGTAATGTTTTCCTATTCATCAATGTGTTCAATTTCTTTCAACAACTACCTTTGGATTTTTCAGTATGAATCATTCAGTTCATTCTTAATGATTTTATTATTTAGTGGAATTGATAGGAATTCTTTACTTGGCTTTTTTAATTTTAATGTATATAAACACGATTGGGTTTTTTGCATGTTTAATTTTATCTGTAACTGAAAAAATAGTGTATTAGTTATTATAGTATTTCTTTTGTATTTATGGTTTCTATATAAGGTCATGGCATTTGTGAATTGTGATCATTTTGCTTTACTCCATTTTGGATAAATTCCATTCATTTATTTTTGCTTAATTTCTGTTAGAATTTCTAATACTGTTGAACTGAAAAGAAGTGAACTCTTTTTCATGATTTTAGGGGGAAAGTTCGCATTTAGGTGTACTTCATATGTGGACTTTATTATGTAGAGGAAATTTCTTTCTATTCATGTTACCTATTTTTATTATGTTTTCATTGCATGTTCAATATCAGTGAATACAATCTTTTAAATTAATTCTGCTTATGTTGTATATTTAAATTGATTTTTAATTACTTGTATTCAGGAACAAATTCCACTTGATCATTATACATAATGATCTTTGTAACATGATGGTGATTCTGGTTTCCTAAGATTCTATTAAAGTCACTTAAGGAATATTTTTAAATGCACAATTAGCTTTTTTGTTTTTTTAGCTTAATTTTATTGTAAAGATGTTGTACAGAGGGGTTACAGTTACACAAGTAAGGTAATGAATACATTTCTTGTCGAACATTGTTACCCCCTCATTTGTCTTAAGACATATCGATCTCTGATTTTCATATATTTCTCTGCCTTTGGTGAATGGATACCACTTGCAGAATGGATGATAAACTGTTCCTTCACATATTTTTGGTATCAATTTTCAGAATGCAAATATATGTTAATCTCTTTCTATGGTGATTCCTTTCGCTTATGTAAAATTATTAGTACTGTCTCCACTCCCATTTATAGTTTCAGGAACTTAAACATTCTTTTTTTTCTTTGTCAATGTACAATTTTCCATTTTACTAAAAATTTCAGATGGCTAAATTATGTCTTCATTAATTTTGGTAGTGTCTTTGTTTTTTCGACTTCAATTGTCTACACTGATATCTTTATTATTTCTTGAGAATTTTCTCACCAGTTATTGCCCAAATTGGCCTGAAACTGTGATTATCACAAACTTTTTTCCCAAGTTGCTAGAATTATAGGCATGAATAGCCACATTTTCTATTTTTCTGTTTTTTATAGTTCTCTATTTTCTTGTTGATTATTGGTATAGTTGTCCTGTCCCTTATTTAACCTGTTGTTTTGCTGTATCAAATTATTATTGACAAAATATTTTTTAATTCTGATTATTGTATTTATTTCCCCAAAATGTTACAAACTTACTTAAAAGGACCCTAATATCTCTCCACACATAAATTCTTTCAACAAGTATTTGTACAACCTTCTTGAGATGTGGCCAGTGTTTTTTTTTGCCTTGCAACATGACGGATGAAAGAGAACCCAGTCCTCACAGTAGTAATCAGAAAAGTTAGAATGCTTCAAACAAAGGCTAGTCATTACTCTTTGATTTCAGGGAAGAAAATAAAAAATGTGTTGCTGCCTACTCTACAGCAGAAGCATGGTGAAACACAAGTAAAATTAGCATGATGAGACAAACATAATTAAAAATACTGTTTTTTTTCTTAATTGGGTATGCTTTGCTTATAGATCATTTTGGGGGTTGTTATAAAAATATTTCAAGTTGGTTTTGGTACTTTTTAGATATTTCTGTGGGGAAAATGAATATTTTATTTTGACATTTTTATCTTCTTATTTTCTACATGGGAAAACATATCTCTAACAATAGCCATAAAATATCATTGTATATATAAGTACAATTTACCTCATGTTAAAAATAGCTAATACAGTTTTGTGATACTATATGTCCTTCTACCAGTATAATAACACACTTCAACCCTGGCAAAAGTGATAACAAACTTCGTATCATTATCAATAAGTTACAGTTCATGCTGTACTAGCAGAGATATGCCTTTCATTTCAGTCTATCTCAGAGGTCAGAAAACTCTGACATACTGTTTATTCATCTATTTGGGTAAATAAAATTGATACTAACATTCAGCTACCTATTGTCTTAGTTTGCTTTCTTTTTATCCTGGAAGGGTGAGTGTTTATTACAGTGATTACAGGGCTAGAAAGGTGTATTTGTTCTCTGCCTTTTGAAAGAAATACTGTCCCTAGTCTACTTCATGGGAAATCCTGTTCCAGAATCATATTTTAGCTTGTACTTTCTCATTACAAGTTAATATCATATATTGTAAATTGAATTTTTAATCTATACTCTCTGAGATGATTATATTGCAGAAATTTATGAAAAACTATACTTATATTTATTATTTAATTCAGGGGAATATAAAGCAAGTGGATAACAAGAGGGATATTTTGGAATATGACTGAATAAAAACATTAAATGACAAAAGTAGTTGGGAAGCTCAGATGGCTTGCGTCATTTCAAACTGGGGCTAAGGGAAGCATCCATCACTGGATGCAAGCTTCCCTGGGAAACAAGTGTACTTTTGGAGGAGAGGTTCAATAAGCCAAGAGCAATTTGTGATGAAGGTAAGCATTTCATGGCTCTGGAATCCCTGGCAGCACCTGAGAATAGGCACTTTAATCTTGAAGGTAGGTGTCAGAGACATATCACAGAATTCATCAAAGTAATTTAAACATCTCAATGCATTTTGCATTTTTTCCCCTATGTATACACCAATTTTGTAAAGCTGACTGGTGCAATTTAAAGAAAATTACATGTACATGAACACATAATATATTTAAAAGAATTTATCGCCAGATTTTTCACAACAGTTCATTTTAAATGTTTAGGATGAAATTCTATAACATATCCTGTTATTGAACTTTATTATTAAATAAGTTGAAATATAGCTTTTGTAAAAATCATCTGAGGTAACAGATAATAAAAATTAAATATAGTACATTAGCATGTTTCCTATTTTATACATTCAACTTCAGTATCTCTATTAAGTTACAAAGTTATGTCATAAATGAAAACTGTATTTTTGCATTGAATTGTATTACCATCAATGACTACAGAAAAGTGATGTTGGACTGATGTACAAGCGTATAAAATTTCATACAAAATTTAAGTAGTTTTCTAATTATACAGTATGTTGAAAATGAAGTATAGAATTTTTGGATGAGGACAGGAGGGAAAAACTTGGAGAAAGCAAGTGTAGGGGTTACGTTATTCACCAAGAAATGTACCCTTTATCTGACTTGTGTAACTCTAACATCTCTGTACATCATTATTACAATAACAATAAACAAATTTTTAAAAAGAACAACATAAGATCACAATATATTTATATGACTATTTCCTTGATTAAATAATCACATTTTTCATATGTATATCAATATAATTTTGAAGACATTTTATCTTACCCCTTCATGTCTTAAATATAAAACATTTATGAAAATTTTACTTAAAGCTATGTGTGGTAACACATGCCTATAATCCCAGACTCAGGAGGCTGAAGTGGGAAGAACACAGTTTCAAGAATGGCCTGGTGAATGTAAACTATCTTGACTCAAAAAAAGAAAAATAAAAAGATCGTTTGAACAATAAAAACAGCAAAACACAAACGGTAAGCTAGTACTATATCTCAGAGAAATTAAGACACATTTTCACTGAAAACTAATGAACCAAATGTCCAGTGTTTTAAGTCTTAATACTTGAAAAGAAAACAATCCTCATGACCTTAATATGGTAAATAGTTATTATACATATATTCTATAAAAACTATTATTCAACAATGAGCATGAACAAATAATACATTCAAAAAGTAAATAAGATGAATTGATTTACTTTTATTACTGGCTAAAGGAGCCAGTAATAAAGAATTTGAATATTAGTTGCTAAGTATTGGGAGAATGAGTAAATCACTGGCATTTTTATATAATGGCAAGGAAAAAGAGTTCTTTGTTGTAGTAGTACTGTAGTGTTAATATCCTTGTTATAATATTATAATACAGTTTACAAGATATTACCATTAAATTAAATTGACTAAGGAGTACATATGATCTCTATATTATTTGGAAGAGCTTTCTATTTTACTATTATATGGACATATTATACAGAATACAATACTAGAAGCAGTTAGAAACTAATTGTAAGAAGGCCTTGAACTTTGGTCACATCTAAAGTAGTTTAAGAAGCAATCATTTAAGGATATATTCAGCAAGTTGTACTTAAAGGGTTTCTTGGTAGACTGATAAAAAGCATGAGGAAAAGTGTTAAAGAGAATCCTGATGTACCCTGATACCATTTTTAAGATTGAGTATCCTAGGAAGAAGATTTAGAATTGATATTATCTAGAGTTTAATGTTCTATGTATTTTGATAGAGATGCCTCCCAGATATACTGGTGGAGATAACAGTTAAATATATAACACCATCATTCACCTAGAATTAAACATATAAGCAGATAGATATGTGAGAGTCTAATTCTGAATGGAGATTTGACCTGTAGATCAAAAAATTAGGAGATTTTAGTGCATAATTAGCATTTACATCAGGACTGATGTCCTCACTGAATGTTTTAGTAAGGTTGATCTTTAGGAATCCTTTGCAATCAGATTCATAAGGTATTTTTTAATTAAAGGAATAAGTGACAATAAAGGAAGAAAACTCATTAGTTGATGTTCAACAGCGAAATAGTAGAGCATCATGGTAAACATAATCTGAAGAAGTTTCTCTAAGAAGGAGAGAGGGATAAAATAATCCCAGTGCTTATGAGTTAATAAGTAGGATAAAAACGGAGATGTGGCCTCAGAATTTGATCTTTGTAGGAGACCTTTGTCAAAAAAATTATTGCCATGATCAGTACCACAAAAGGCTAATTGAGTTGGTTTAATTGTCATATGAAGAAACTAGTAAGTTAAACAGAGAAATATATTAAATTGTCAAGGTTAGGGATGAATGAACATTTTATTTTTAGATGGATATATTAACATCAAGTGATTACATTTGGGAGAGGGTGAATGTAGTGCAGAGGATTAATTTTGTATGAGAAAAGAGAAATAATAACACAAGTGTTATTGGGTATAAGAAGTGGAGTTGTGACCTAGTACAGAGGTGGTTTGGGAGTAATAAGATAGATATAAAGATCACTCTTTTTCTTAGAGAAACAAAGAGAAGAGAGTATTTCCACAGATGTACAATGTAGTAGCTGTTGTAGTGGGAAAATGAGAATCTGTCTTCTAAATTTCTATTTTCTCTGTGAATAAAAAGTAATCTCATCAAGAGAAACTAAAATCCTGGGAATAGTTGGAAGTCTCAGAATAGAGGGAAAGATAATGAAGAAATTATTTCAGATCCTGAGAGAATAAATTATCTATACAGAAATAGTGAAAACTGCATGTGACTATTATGTGGACACAGACTTTAGGAAAATCAAAGACAAGTTTTAAGAGAAGTTTTACCCAGCCTTATACAAATATGGATGTAATAGGTGCTATCTTGAAAAGACAAGCAAGTCACCAGTGATTCATGCCTATAATCATAGCTACTTGTGTTGCTGCAACCAGGAGGATAGCAGTACAAGGAACAACTGGGAATATATGTGACTACACTTTTCAATGAATAGCTGGGCACAGTGGCACACTCCTGTCTTCACAGTTACGTGGGAGCTTACAGTCAGTCTGATCAGAGCTGAATGCTAGCCCATACAGAAAATGTAATGAGACTTCATCTCACCAGAAATAAATAGGGTATGGTGCTGTAAACCTAGCACCAGAGCTTTTAAAGAAAGCCTAAATTGGGCAAATCGTGATCCAGGCACACACTCAAGAAGGACGTGTATATTCTCCGAAGTAACCATTGCAAGAAAGAGCTGGATGCATGGCTCAACAGGAAAGTATCTTCCTGGCAATCATGAGGACTCAAGTTCGACTAATAAAAATGGACAAAATCTTGATGGATGTTGAGATTAAAATGAATTTACAAATTTTGATGTTAGGTATGTGGGCACATACCTGTGAATCCTAACACTGAGGAAACTGAGGCAGAAGACTCACAAATTTAAGGTTAGCCTTGGTGGTTCAGGAGGGACTCTGTCTCTGAACAAAAACAATATATCTTTCATAAAGATTTTGTTGTTGCCTGTTCTGGGTGATGTCCTTGAGCTTTCTTTCTCAAGGCTACCTCTCTAACACTTGAGCCATAGTTCCACTTCGGTCTTTGGCGATTAACTGCAGGTAAGAGTCTCATAGAACGAAATTATATAGGATTCAACGTATTCATACAGTGCCACCAAAGGCATATGTTCTTAGAAAAGGATCACAGAATTTCAATAGATATGTGCATATGATCATATAAAATGATAATTATCAAAATGAACTCTAAGACATGGAGACAACAGCTTTTTCCTCAATTTTTTCCTTTGTCAATGGAAAATGTTGAAATACAGAAAAAATGAGACTGACCCTTTCTGTGTCATAAATATGATGTGTCATTGCTGTCATAAACTATTGTTAATCAATCCCATTAATAACATTTTAGTTAAAAGTGGCATCTGGTTTGAATTATTCATGATTTATTCATCTTTCCTGCTATAGGGTAAATATGATTATAAAAAGAAGAATTACAAGGCTTTGCCATGCAGAAGCTCTGCATCTTCATGCAATCCTATTGGTCCAAACTTTCTTTGATTTATGGTGTTTCTGTGTCGGTATTAAGAAAAATTCGGCCTGTGCCAAGGAGCCCTAGAATTTCTCCTATTACTTCCTATAATGTTGTCAGGTGGGCTGCTTTGACTTTGAGGACTTTGATCCATTTGGAGTTAATTCTGGTGCAGGGTGATATATAAGGATCTAGCTTTAGTTTTCTGTAGGTGTTTAACCAATTTTGCCAGCATCATATAATGAAGAGGCTATCTTTCTTCCATTCTATTTTTTTAGCTCCCTTATCAAAGATTAGGTGGCTATAGGTCGGTGGGTTCATTTCTGGGTTTTCAGTTCTGAAATTCCATTGGTCCTGAGGTCTGTTCTTGTGCCAGTACCAAGCTGTTTTGATTACTGTAGCCTTGTAGTAGAGTTTGAGATTTGGTATTGATATTCCTCCAGCACTGTTCTTTCTGTTGACCATGGTTTTTGCTATTCGGGGTTTTTATTGTTCCATATGAATTTTGGATTGCTTCTTTTATTTCATTGAATAATGAGGTTGTAATATTGATAGGTATCACATTGAATTTGTAGATAGTCTTTGGAAGTATTGCCATTTTCATGATATTGATTCTTCCAATCCAGGATCATGGGAAGTTTTTCCACTTCCTAAGTTCTGCTTTGATTTCCTTTTTTCAGGTTTTAGAAAGCTCACGGATTGGGAGAAGATCTTCACTAGCCATACAATGGACAAGGGTCTCATATCTAAAATATACTTGAAACTCAAAAAACTAAATCCCCCAACAACAAATACTCAAAGAAACAATTGCCCGATAAATAAGTGGGCTAAAGACTTAAAGAGTAACTTCTCTTAAGAGGAAATAAGAATGATCAATAGACACGTGAAGAAATGTTCAACCTCTCTAGCTATAAAATAAATGCAAATCAAAACACCATTGAGATTCTACCTCACCCCAGTTAGAATGGCTATAATCAAGACCTCTAATAACAACAGATACTGGAAGGGATGTGGACAGAAGGGAACCCTACTGCAATGTTGGTGGGAGTGTAATCTTGTTCAACCACTTTGGAAAGCAGTATGGAGGCTTCTCAAAAGACTCCACATAGAGCTCTGCTATGACCCAGCAATCCCACTTTTGGGCATCTTCCCAAATGATTACAAACAGGGACATACTAAGGCTACCTGCACCACTACATTTATTACATCATTATTTACCATAGCTAAGATATGGAACCAACCCAGATGCCCCTCAGTAGATGTGATATATATATATATATATATATATATATATATATATATATATACATATACATATATATAGAAAGATAGATAGATAGATAGATAGATAGATAGATAGATAGATAGATAGATAGATAGATAGATAGATAGATATAATGGAATTCTATGCCTCCATCAGAAAAGATGAAATTGCCCCATTTGTTAGGAAATGGAAAGACATGGAAAAGATAATATTAAGTGAAGTGAGCCAGGCCCAAAGAAACATAGGTTCCCTGGTTTCCCTTATTTGCAATAACTAGTACGTGTCTACGACAAGCTGAAAGGCCAAAAGCTATGTACATATGATCATATAAGATGAGATTAAGAGAAATGAATTCCAAAATACGGACACAAATATCCTTATTCTTTCTTGTTATTGTCTCTAACGCATTTATAATGTGCTATGTGAGTTTTTTGTTTCTTTGTATGTTCCTCCCCCACGGTATAACCCCTGTTTTCAAAGTATTTGATGTCGGTGCCATGCATTTTGTATATACGCTTTTCTAATTCAGGGAATGGAAGGGAAAAAACCAAAATGCTTAAATAAGGATACAGATTGTTCCATTGTAACAATGAGATATACAAAACTCTATTGAAAATGAACTTTACAACTTCGGTGGGGGAGGGGGTAGTTATGGAGGTGGGAGGGAAGGGATGAGAGGGGGAAAACAAAGAAGCAGGCAACAGTGCTCAACATGAAATATACTTATTACCTTGGTCATGTAATTGTAACCCCTCTGTACAGCATTTTTGCAGTAAAAAATGTAAAAAAATGCATTACAATTCATGCAATTGCATTATTTCAAAAATAAAATGCATTCTACTTATTTTATTCAGCAAGCAGCAATGTTTGAGGATACAATATTGCATATGAAAATTTTCAAGTCAAACAGGAGTCAGCATTTGCTATTCACTGATGCACCAAGCCATTCAGAGCAAACATGGTAGACAAAGATTCATACGTCCTACTGAGTTAGTAGGATCTTACTGTTAGACTTTGCCAGAAAACCATACAAACATCCAGGCACAAAGGGACCCCCAAGACTCCTTCTCACAAATAAGGAGAAGTGTCTGCTATTGACTGAGGTGAATTATATAACCTACCAGTGTCGATGTTTGGACGAGGGGCTTCATCATGGCAGGTTAGGATTCATGGCTGCTTCCCAAGTGTCAGATAAGTGTCTTGCAGCTGCCCAGAATCGAAGGTCACTCTCAGAGGATCTTGTTGCCTTGTATGGTTTTAACTGCCCCAAAGGAGCTCCATGTCAAGGTGAAGTGGGGTAGCTAATTATACTGCCTTTAGCAAATGGACCCAGTGTTGCTTAAGAGAAGAATATGGAAAGCGAAGGGTATTGGGCTAACATTTAATTTGTTTTATACCAATGCAAGTAATACCATAATAGGGTGATCTGGCTCTGTAATTAACCCCATTCTCTTATTTGAGCAGGCTGTACCTTGTTATTGCATAATGACCTACTTAGCTGAAGACATGCCTGTATTTCTGGCTTAATATTGCTCACTCAACACTCAGTACTTACAATAGTAATGATACTGTTAGCACAACCAGACAATTACAGTGTTTTCAGTACTGTGATGAAGCCTTTACATTTCTTATATTTCTTATCTCATTAAATTCATTTTAAATTACTTTTTCGCAGGCACGTAGCTATCAATGTCAATTTGTTTAGTCACAACGCTGCTGGTCAATGTATTTAATTGTTAGACTTTTCAGATAAGTATGCTATTACATATCAGGTGTAATGGTTTAAAGAGAATGGACCAACAAGGTACTTTACAGAATACAGAATGGAAATTAACTTGGCATACCAGAACATTAGAACTTGGTGCTCAAATGGAGAAAATGAAATTTAAGTGGCAGGAACTAAGATCTTATTTTAACATTATAGTTAAAGAACGAACAATAACTTGGTAAATTGGAAAACTTGAAACAGGAAATTGTGGTGAACAAGGTTTCATTTGCAAATAAACCAGGTGATATAAACAGAAAACAAGCTAACAAAGATCTTTCACTAGGCCACTTGAAGTCTATTTCTTCTTCCATCTCTGATGATCTGACACATTGTATTCAATTCCTGGCATTGAAATACCAAAAAGAGCATGGTTATTCTTGGGAGGAGGCTTTGTGGTATGGTGCTAACATGCATGATAATCTGGAATTGATTCTGTGCACCACAACAAAATAGAAGTTTATAAAACCAAGTTAATAGTACACAGATTTCCAATATGAGCAAATCTACCATAATTTTTTAAATTAAAGTACTAGAATACAACCATAATTGCAGATATTTTATTATTATCTAGGACGTATTTTACATGACCTTAAATAGCTGTGACACAAACCTTATGGACCAAAAAAAAACCACCATAAATTTGTGTTGCTTTAAATGGTGGCATATATTTGTATTTCCAGGAATCATGGATGTTGGGACAAGAGGATTGTAATTTGAAACCAGTCTGGAGCCTCATTTGTTAAAGGATGGGTTGCCTGCTAATAGGCTTTGGAGAAGTGATTGGAGCAGGAGTATTCTAACATTATCAGTAGAGTAATTCATTAGTAAGTTAATAATGTGTTAGTATTACTAAAAGGTGGTAGAAGCCTAGTAAGAGGAATTAGGTCACTGGGGATTTGTTCAAAAATTTTGTTGCAAGAAAACTTCTTTACTCTCTATTTGTGGACTGCCACGAGATTAGCAATTTTCCTCTTCCATGCTCTTATACCACAAAATGCTGGCTCATTGGTACATGAAACATGAAACAAAAAAAATGCAATTATCTAAATGACTATGGACAGGAACTTCTGAAACTGTGAGACAAAATAAACTTTTCTTCATTTAGGTTTGTTTCTTCCAGGTATCTTGCTTTTGTGTCAAGGAGCTTGATCTTGGGAACTGAGTGCTGTCCCTGAGCATTTTATTTCATGGCTTGCATTCTAACACTTGAGCTACAGCTTCATTTCCAGCTGTTTGATGGATATGAGTCTTATGCCCTTACCTGACTAGGCTGGCTTTGAACCATGTCTAACTATGAGTACAAGTGTGTGAGCTGTTGGTACCTAGATGTCTCAAGTATTTTGTGATAGTATTCAAAATCAAAATAACACAAGTATATTGAAGTATGGCAGGTGCCATATTGGCCACATGATAGGATCTGGTATCTTGTCTTCATGATGGAGGAGGGAAATTTCCCGAATCATCACTTGCCTCCTAGGTGATGTACATGCTCGGGGCCTTGGAGGCAGGATCAGCCACTTGGCTGATATGTTACTGAACCTGTCAGTCCATTGCCTGGGATTGGGAATTTCCTGTGGATCTGCCCCCAGCTTGGGCCATAGATTATGTCATGCCACCTGTGTCTCTGTGATCATCTCCTGTATCATGTCTCCTGGCTCGTCTCCAGTTATCATGGTGTCCCAATTCAGCTTTCTATTAAAGCTGAATTGGATTGTTTGTATTGTTGGTATTGTTTTTGTTCTTTCTTTCCTCCTTAGCCTGTTTTCTAGCTGTGTTCTGTGTATTTGGGGGCTTCTTCAGGCCTTTTTAACAACTGGCTACCTGTAGCTTGCTAACTGTATAATAAACACTCCAATATTCTATATTCCAAAATGTGGTTTCTGGGATGATTCACCTTACAAAAATATCTTCCAGGGCTGGGAAGGTGGCTCAGTGGTAGAGCGCTTGCCTTGCATGCATGAGGCCCTGGGTTCGATTCCTCAGCACCACATAAGCATAAAGAAAAAAGCCGTTCTAAAAGCTTCTTGTATCTGAATAGGCCTATCTTTTTGTATGTTTGGGAAGTTCTCTGCTAGGATCCTGTTAAACAAATTTCCTAGACCATTAACTTCTGTTTCTAGGTGCTCCTCTACACCCATTATCCTTAGATTGGGCCTTCTGATGGTGTCTTCCAGGTGTTGGATAGACCTATCATATTTCTTGGACTTGTCTTGGATGGTTGTATGTTCTTTCTCTATAATATCTAGGCTGTCTTCAATCCCTGAGATTCGATCTTCTGCATGGTCTAACCTGCTGTCAAGACTCTCTACTTTGTTTTTTATCTCTTTTCCTTCTAATTGGTCAGCTTTGATGGCTTCAAGTTCTTTGTTGAAGCTCTGTTTTAGGTCTTGTATGAATTTCTTTACTTCCTTAATTTGGTGTTTGTCCCTCCCCCACAGTGTAACCCCCGTTTTCACTATATTTGATGTCAGTATAACATGTGGAGGAGATGGGGACAAACAAGTAGTTTAAGGATTCAGGTGGACCTGTTGCAACAATGAGAAGTACAAAATGTCATGTCAAAACCAGCTTTACAATGCCGGTGTGGGGGGGGGAGGGGGGTATAATTGGGTGGGGGGAGGGGGGTAAAATTGGGTGGGGGGAGGGGGGAGGCGGGGAAGGGAAGTGAAGGGTAAACAAAGGAGGAGGCTGCAATGCTTGGTAAGAAATGTATCCATTATCCTGCCCATGTAATTGTAGCCCCTTTGTACAGTATGTTCTCAAATAAAATAAAATACAATTTAAAAAAAAAAAAAAAAAAAAAAGAAAAAAGCCGGAAGTGGTGCTGTGGCTCAAGTGGTAGAGCACTAGCCTTGAGCTGAAGAGCTGAGGGACAGCGCCCAAGCCCAGAGTTCAGGCCCCATGACTGGACCCAAAAAACAAACAAACAAACAAAACAATATCTTCCTTGTTAGTATTTGATTTCAAGATAGAAAGATACATCAGAATATTTGTAGGAAGTTGTAGACATTTTTGCAAGTAGACAAAGGTGTAGGAAAAAGATTGTCACTGATAATAGAACAGAGAAAGCCACATCATTATGCTAAATTAGCTATACTGTTTTAACGTGAACCTAAGAGAACGTTTATCATATGTGTGTGCATGTACCAGGGACTGAACTCTAGGTCTTGCACTCTCACTTTGCTTTCTTGCTTAGAGCTGGAACACTACCAGTTGAGCCATGGCTACAGTCTGGCATTCTTACTTTATCCTGGTTAGTTTAAATGGAGTCTTATAGACCTTTCTACACATGCAGGCTTTGAACATCAATTTTTCTGTACTTAACTTACTGACTAGCTAAGATTTCAGGACTAAACACCACCAGTGTCCAGCCGAAGTAAACTTTTAAGGCTACTCTAAAAAAGATAGGAGGAAAATTTGTTTGCTGCAGTTTACTCATCAGTGTAATTTATTAAAGAACTAAATTTGTCAAAGAAGAAATAGGACATACATTTGTTTACTAAGTCATACATAGTTTATGATACTTATAATCCCTAAAGTTGGGTAGTGAACCACATGTTCAGACTTGCTTGCCATACCATATAAATATAACTGCTAGAAACTATATTTGCCTTTAGGATAAAACAACAATAGCAACCACAAAAAAAGTTTTTCTAAAGAAAGTATATAATCATTTGAGGGGAAGCACATCAAATGTCCAGAAAGGTAAAAGAAGGAATAGACTGACTTACAAGTACACACTATTCTAAAATCAAATTGATAGAAAAAAATGTAAATAAGGCAGGAATATTTAAATTGTCCAAGTATTTTGCCCAACAGTATTGTTGAACTCCCCCTCCTGCACTAGCTTACTGATTTTTCGGTAGTTACCAATTTAAATGCTTTTCCTACCTACATGTAACTCAGAGAGAGGTAAAGGACTTTATGCATACATAATAAAATATACAAAACAACATTGAAATCTCTTAATTACGTCAACACAAATGGAACTCAAGGATAATGCTAAGTGAAATGAACTAGAAACATAAAGACAATACACATCTTTTTTATATTCAAGGTGATGTACAGAGGGGTTTCAGTTACATAAAGTAAGGTAATGAGTACATTTCTTGTCATCTTATCATGACTAAATTGTGAAAAGCAAATAATGTCTATCTGACTCAAGAACAATTTGAAAATTGATCATAAAAGCCTAGGACTCCAGAGGAAAGGAGAGAGAAGTGAAATGGAAATTAGACTATGAATAACTTCTGGTTAGATAAAACTAGTCCTTATTTTTCTGTAGAACAGTGTGCTAATTGTAGTTCCAAATAATTTATAGTACATTTCAAAATACTTAGAAATATCCAAACATTTCCAACACATACAACTGTCTGAAGAGATGGAAATTCTATTTACATTGGTTCAATCATTATACATCATATAAAATTCTTATTATATATTACATTGAATGACTAGAATTATCACATTATACCTCTTAATTATATATGAGTATTACATTATTAACAATTTCAAAATTAAAAAATAAATAAATAAAAATTGAATGCTACAGAAAATCATCATAGTAAATGGATAAAGCTGAAATACATGCAATCACTGGAAAATAGTAAGGAACCAGATACTACATGTCTCCTAATGGTACTCAGTAACAAGTTGATAATATCATGGGCAAAGTACTATTGTCCCAAACTGGACTGAGTGAAATTGTTGTTTTATAGGTATTTGAATATTAAACAACAGTAAACATCTTTAGTTATCAAAATGAACAAATGTAGGAAAGAACTAGAGGTCAAGGAATATGATTTCTTCAGAACATATGGCTCAAAGAATAAGATAAAATTAAATACAGAATTTCACTTATTTTAAATGTACAGTGGTGAAAGGGAATATGTGGCTTTTCTTGTTCAGGGAAATCAACCATGAAAAGAAATGAGTCAGAGAAGTCAATAAATGTGAAAATTGTTGTGCCTTGAAACATATTCCAACAAAACATGTTAAAGGACTTATTGAGAAACAGAATCTTTTCATATGAATGAGTTCTTTACAATGAATCCTAATATATGTCATAGTTTAAAAAGAGAAATTTAGATACAGGACGCACACAGAAGGAAGATGACATGGGATATATGGAGTCACAAATCAAGGAGACTTCAGGAGTAGGAGATTCCCATACATTGCTCATAGTGCCTTAATGGTCAGTGTGGCTCTTCCAATCCTGGCTTTGTATCTAATCTCAAAAAATACATGATATGACATTACAATTTAGAGTTTAAGATGCACAGTTTATGGTACTAAAAGCACTCTGAAGCAAATGACATAAATATTAACTAAAACTTTGATAATACTAAGAAATGATTTGTGGAACATGGTGGTGTGTCTCTGGTATTAATAATGCCCTTTGAGTCAATCAAATAAAAGCCTTCACTATATGGCAAGTCATGTTGAATTATTTCTAGATAAACCCATCTAATGAATAGTTTTTTAATGACATTTATATGAGAATACATTCATCGTACAAAGGGATTCCATTGTTATATTTCCACACACATATTTAATGTAAATTTGTCAATTTACTCCATTTAAGATAAATGTAGTCATTAAAATGAATGACAGGAATGTACAACCGGCTTTGCTGGGAGGTAAGTATTAATGAGAAGAAAGAGGGCAAAAGGAGAAAGTGAGGGTGTGAATATACTCAAAGTATACATGAGTATCAAAATAGAACAATGAAAACTGTTGACTTTGTTTAAGAGGGAAGAATGGCAAGAAAATGAGTAAGCTTAATTTTAAAATAATTAAAATATGAAAAGGGTTTGATTCATGTGGTATTAAGTAGTGATTATTAATCCAAGTAATGGGTACCTAAATCTTTAATATACAATCATATTTCCTTTGCCTTATTTTTAACACTTTTACAATACAACTAGAGAACATAAAGTTGATTTTGATGTAAAAATAGTCTCCTGCCATTAATATTGTTTCTATAGTATAAGGGATCTAAATAATCAAATGGTATTCACTAATAACTAGGTTTTGTATTTTAGAATCCCTTTGATAATGTACCTAAAAATAATCATAATTGTAGAGAAGAACATAAATATGGTCCATGACCATGTAAGAATAATACTATAACAAAGTTTAGATGAGGAAGAGAGTAGAAAAGAAGTGTTCATGTGTCAATTGTTATACTATGGAAGTAATTGGCAGTGTGAGAGAAAATAAACAAAAGCATAAAGGTAAGATGCTTATTATTAGTGTGAACCCACATCTTGGTCATCTCTAACTCAGTTCTATAGAAAGTTATGTGTCCCAGACTTCTGGAATTATATGTAGCAGACAGTAAGTAAGGAAGATTGATATGTGTCAGAGCTGGGTTGGTGGATTTAATTAACAATCTTCCCTGATTTCTTTCTCATCTATGAGGTTCTATATTAGAATAATTGTAATCTAAAATAGTAAGATGTCCTTGAGTGATTATAATTAATACAAACTTCATGAACTCCAATAGACATATAGAAGGAGTTACCAATAAATCTGTAATATTTTGAATTACTGAGATTATGGACTAAGTTTTTTATTTTTTTTTTAAATTCTAAGTAGTTGTATAAAGGCGAATCCAATGTGTCAATTTATGTGTACAATGTATCTTAATCAATATCATCCATTTGATTATTCTTCATCTCTCCCAACCAATTCAAACCCTCAAGTTAACTCATTCCAATTTGGAGTGTATTTTTACTGGCAGGTTCTATGCTTACACTGGCTTACAAAAAGAGATACAAGTATTTTCTTCAATTTACCACCTAGACCACCAGAAGGACTCAAAAGATGGAAATTGTTCCTAGTGGTTGCCTGCTCAGGTAACAGTTGGCAGAGTAAGGTTTGTAAATTGAGTATTTTTCGTATTATTTAATACATTCTCCACAATTTCTTGTTTATATGTCTCTTTTGTGTGCCAGTCCTTGGGCTTGAACTCAGGGAAGGGGTACTGTCCTGGAACTCTCATGCTCTAGTTTAGTGCTGTAGCACTTGGACCACAGCCCCACTTTCAACTTTTTGGTACTTAATTGGAGATAACGACTCTCCTTCCCAAGCTGATTTTGAACGGTGATTGTCACATCTTAGCTTCTTGAATAGTATTACAGGCATGAACCATCAACACCCAGCTTTATTTTTGTTTCTAATCCTCTTTCTTTCTCCTTATCATCCTTCTCCTTCAACCTCTCTATAGTACTAGATTTTTTATCCAAAAGAACCAGCAAAAAGCATAACCAGAAGCATGATTTAATGCATGGCTCAAGTACTAAGCACCAGCCAAAAAATCAAGGAAGCCCAGTAAGCACAAAGCCATGAGTTCACATTCTGATACTAGCAAAAAAAAGAAGAAGAAGAAGAAGAAACTGAAGTTCATAAATTCTATTAACCAGAAAATTACTTATGGACTAATTTAATTCTGCCTGTTCAAAAGCTCTAGTAATTTTTTTACTATAATATACTATAGTACTTTAATATTATTTGTTGGTAGTGGGGCCTGAACTCTGGACCTAGGTATGTCCCTCAGCTCTTCAGCTCAAGGCTAACGTCCTACCACTTGAGCCACAGCACCACTTCCAGCTTTGTCTGCTTATGTGGTGCTGAGGAATCAAACCCAGTGCCTCATGCAGGTGAGGCAAGAACACTACCACAGATCCACCTTCTGAGCCCCTACCATAGTACTTTTGTGGTACCCTGAAATGCTAGTATGTGACTATAACTGTCTGTCATTGTCAGATAAAGTCATTTAATGTAAGTCTCTTAGTTTCTCTAGCCTCACTTTCCACATTTGGGTTACTAAAATGAGTAATTCATTGTGAGTAGTAATTCACTATCAACCTTGGCTTGGTGCTATCTCAAAATATGGAAATAAATGTAGTTAGATTATCTTGTTGAGTGGAAATGAAATATACAAAAACAAGTATAAATGCATGGCAATAAGTCATGTTTATTTGTATCAAGCCCCTAAACAGTAATAAGATTTAAAGAATATAGACCTGATTTTACAAGCCCACTTGAAAAATAGGTTGTAATCAGAAGCCTCAACTTTGTTATATCTCTTATGGATATAATAGTGTCCACTGATGCTACTCCACATTGCTAACATTTTTTTATTGTCCACAATTAGTTAACTATAACTGTCATAAACATTCTTGGTCTCAAATTCAAGGAAGCCCTGAGAATATTTTACTTAGACTTTCTTCAAGGAGTTGATATGAAAACTTTTTGTCAAGATCCCCTTTGTCAAGGATGTATTCCCATTCAAAAGAGCTAGTAATATGATCTAATCAAAAAGAAATTATTTTCTCAATCTATAATAGATTCATATGGAAGTACAATGATGCTAGAAAGCTACAGAATTAAATCAACCTCAATATAGGTCACTTAAAATATTTTTAACAATATACCAAGTAGCATAAGCAGTTAAGATGTCTAATTCAAATCTAAAATATTAGTACAGAACAAGTCACTTTTTAAAGATATAATAAAATCAGTTTATAAAGAATTAGCTATATCTATATTCACAGGGTTATAGAGAAGAATTTCCAGGAATAAGAAATTTTATGCCTGTTCTATGCATCTGCAAAATGTCAGAAATTTCTTGTCAGCCCACAAGCAATTGGACTCCTGCCTGCCCACAAGCATATTCCAGCCAAGTTTTTCTCCACAATTTTTATGTTCTATGAATGAATAACAGATAAAATTTCCAAATGTCACCAAGAAGACTATCATTATGTATCAACATCCTCAAGGTAGGTTTTGGCAATAAATGTCAGGAGATACTTTTATGGGTTTAAAGCTTATCTGCAATCTGTAATGAGTTCATTGAAAGACGCATTATTTCATTATGTGAGAAGTATGGAGAGGAATTTTATTTCCACATGCCCACCTGTTAAAGACTGTGTCCTCGAGGGTTTATGTCTCTGATATGGGGACATTAATATGATAATGTACTATGCAAAAGTTATTACTTTTTAACTTTATAAATTAATAACTTAATTATAATTTCCAATTATCTCTTTTGTTTTAGTAGAGAACCCTGATAATGTCGGAGTTTATAGATGTATAGGCAAAGAAAATAAATGTGTTAACAAGTAACTTTGCAGTAGGCAGTTGTAGCTATGATTTTCAAGTTGAGCCAATATCTATGCAGATTATATGTCATGAGAAATCTTAAATTTTAAAATTTAAAACACAAGAAAAAAATTTAATACCCACTCCAAATATTTCAATACCCTGTGGACTTTTCCGTATTATTCAATTAATATATTATATTAAAATGGAATGTGTAATTTTTTTTTCATGATCCAGAAAAGAGAAATATAACTGCTTCAGAACATTTCATTATGATTGCTATTTTGCCATAGTATTTTACAAGATATAATTCAAATTAAAGCTTTGGAGCCTATTCTTTAAATACTCAATTCTCTGTTTTGTGTAATTTGAAATAGACCTATTTCAGACTGTTGTAGCCTGATATATATTATTTCATGGAAAAAATGTTAAATCTAAGAAACATAGTTTCCCTTTGAACAAAAGTATTGTATACATTTCCTGGTATTATTGCTCTGCTTTTTTCATATAAAATATTCTTTTTATATTAATATATTTTTATTGTAAAGATACTGTACAGAGGGGTTAGAGTTACATGAGTAAGGTAATGAGTATATTTACTATCAAGAACTGTCACCCCTCCTTTGTTTTTCAGATACCATCCTTTCTCTCCCCATCTCCCAAACTCCACCCTCCCTTCCAAGTTGTAAAGTTTGTACTCAACATAGTGTCTTGTACATATCATTGCTAACATGGGTCAACCTGTATCCTTATTTCATCATTGTGTTATTTCGGTTCCTCTATTCAAATTAGACAAATATAGAAACAAGATGTAGGACACCAACATCAAATACAGTGTAAACAGCAGTTAAACAATAAGGGTGGAATATACAAAAGAAACAAAAAAAATCACATAGGGCATTATAAGTATATTAAAACCAACAGCAAGAAAGATAACAGCTCTTGTGTCCCTATCTTGGGGTTCATGTTGCTTAACCTCATCTTATATGGTCATATGTACATAGCTTTTGTACTTTTCTGCTTGTCCTAGATATATACTAATTATTGCAAACAAGGGAAACCATGGGACCTATGTTTCTTTGGGCCTGGCTTACTTCACTTAATATAATTTTTTCCAAGTCTTTCCATTTCCTAACAAATGGGTGATGATGGAGGCATAGAATTCATATACATATACATATATATATATATATATATATATATATATCACATTTTATTGATCCATTCATCTACTGAGGGGCATCTGGGTTGTTTGCATTTCTTAACTATGGTAAATAAGGGTGTGATAAACATAGTTGGGCTGGTAGCTTTAATAAGACCTTGCTTGTGATCACTTGGGTAAATATCCAGAAGTGGGATTGCTGGGTCATAGGGGAGCTCTATGTGAAGTCTTTTGAGAAACCTCCATACTGCTTTCCAGAGTGGTTGAACAAGTTTACATTCCCACCAACAATGCAATAAAGTTCTCTTTTGGCCACATCCCCTCCAGTAACTGTTGTTATTAGATTTCTTAATTATAACCACTCTAACTGGGGTGAGGTGGAATCAATGTTTTTTGATATGACTTTCTTTTATGAAAGTTGAACATTTCCTCATGTTTGTATTGGCCATTCTTATTTCATCTTCAGAGAAGTTTGTCTTTGTCTTTAGCTCACTTATTAATTGGGTGGTTGTTTCTTTGAGCATTTGTTTTTTGGTGACTTAATTTTTGAGTTCTAAGTATATTTTAGATATGAGACCCTTGTCTGTTCTAAGGCTATTGAAGATCTCCCAATTTGTGAGATTTCAATTGATCTCACTAGATATGTCCTTTGCCATGCAGAAGCTCTGAAGTTTCATGCAATCCCATTTGTCTAAACTTTCTTTGACTTTTTGTGTTTCTGGGTTTTATTAAGAAAATTTTGTCCTGTGCCAAGGAGCCCTTAAGTTTCTGCTATTAATTCCTGCAATTTTTTCATGCTATCTGCTTTTGCTTTGAGGTCTTTGATCAACATGGAGTTGATTCTGCTTCAGGATGACATATAAGGATTTAGCTTTCTACAGGTGTTTAACCAATTTTTCCAGCACCATTTACTGAAATGACTTTCTAATGTTTGAATTTTTAGCTTCCCTATTGAAGATTAAGTGGCTATTGGTCTGTGAGTTAATTTCTGGGTCTTCAGTTTTAGGTCTGTTCTTATGCCAGTACCAAGCTACTTTGATTACTATGTCTTTGTAGTAGACTTTGAAATTTGGTATTGATATTCCTTCAAATTTGGTATTGATATTCCTTCAGCACTGTTCTTTTTGCTAAGGAGTGTTTTTGATATTCAGAGTCTTTTATAGTTCCTGCATGAACTTTTGGATTGCTTCTTTTATTTCATTGAAGAATAAGGTTGGGATATTGATGGGTATTGCATTGAATTTGTAGATACCTTTGGCAGTATTGCCATTTTCATGATGTTAATCTGCCATATAACAGAGCATGAGAGATTTTTCGACTTCATTAGTTCTGCTTTAATTTCCTTTTTAGGTTTATAAAGTTGTCATCATAGAAGTCTTTCACTTGTACAGTTAAGTTACCTCCTAGGTATTTTATTTTTTGGGGGCTATTATAACAGTACTTGCTTTCCTGATTCCATCCTCGCTCTTCTCATTGGCATACAGAAAAGACATTGATTTGGGGGGTTGAATTTTATACTCTTAATTTTCCAGAGTTTCAGCTTGAGTAACTTTGGAAAGGAGTCCAAGGGGTTCTTTAAATACAAGATAATGTCATTGGCAAAGAGGGAGAGTTTTACTTCATCTTTCCCTGTTTACATCACCTTTATGTTTACATCGTGTATTATTGCTCTAGCTAGGCATTCCAATACTAAATTGAAGTCAAGTTGAGAGAGTGTAGATCCTTGTCTCATTCCTGAATTTGGAGGGAATGGCTTTAGCTATTTGGCATTAGGTATAATGGGGGCTGTAGGTTTGTCATACACAGCCTTTTTTATATTGAGGAATGTTCCATTGATTCCTAATTTTTCCACAGCTTTCATCATCTAAGAGTGTTGGATCTTGTCAAATGCTTTTTCTGCATCTATTGAGATAATCATGTGGTTCTTATCCTTGCTCTTGTTGATGTGATGAATTATATTAATTGACTTGTGTATATTGAACGAGCTTTGCATCGCTGAAATGATTTGTTTGATTGTGGTATATATATATATATATATATATATATATATATATATATATATATATATATATATATATATTGATCAGTTGGTGAAGTCGATTGGCCAGAATTTTATTGAGAAGTTTTGCATCGATGTTCATCAAAGAAATGGGTCTATAGTTCTCTTTCTTTGATAAGTTTCTGCCTGGTTTTGTGATGAGGATTATGGTGGCTTCATAGAGTTTGTTAGTGAACTTTCAATTTCAATTTCATTGAAGAGTTGGAGGAGTATTGGAGGGAGTTCTGCTTTGAATGCCTTGTTGAATTGAGCTGAAAATCCATCCGGTCCTGGGCTTTTTTTGGGTGGGGGTATCTTATTGCAATTTCTATTTCGATGCTTGATATGGGTTTGTTAAGTTAGTTTAAATCATCTTAGTTTAGTTTGAGCATGCCAATATTTTCTAGAAATTCATCTATTTCTTCGAGATTCTCAAACTTATTAGCATAAAGGTTTATTTCCTTATAATGTTCTGAATCTTTGTTGTTTCTGTGGTGATGTTTGGTTTCTCATCTCTGAGTTTGTGTATTTGGGTGTGTTGTCTTCTTTTTCTGATAAGATTTGCTAACGGTTTGTCAATTTTGTTAATGTTTTTGAAGAACCAACACTTTTTGTTGATTCTTGTTATGTTTTATTTGGACTCTAATTCATTTAATTCTGATTTAATTTTAATTATTTCTTTCTGGCTGTTGGATTGGGATTTAGCTTGTTGCTTTTTTTCAAGGAGCTTTAGAGATTTCATTAAGTTGTAGGTTTCAGATCTCTCCAATTTGTTGATGTAGGAACTAACAGCTATAAACTTCCCTCTAAGAAATGACTTTGCTGTGTCCCAGAAGATCTGGTAATTTGTTCATTTCTGTTAAATATCATGAATATTTGAATTTCCTTTTTCATCTCTTCCATGACACATTGGTGGTTCAACAGTGTTTTTCAGCCTCCATGTGATACAGGGTTTTCCTTAGTGGCTTTTGGTGTTGAATTCTAATTTTATTCCTTTGTGGCCTGAGAAAGTGTTTCTGAATTTGGACAGATTTGCTTTTTGACCTAATATGTGTTCTATTTTGGAGAATGCTTTGTGTGCCTCTGAGGCGAATGTGTATTCTGATGCTGCTGGGTATAATATTCAGTAAATATCTGTTAAGTCTAGTTGATCTATCTAGTTGTTTAGATCTGAGTTTTCTTTTTTGAGTTTTTGCCAGGTTGATCTATATAGCAGGAATAGTGGGGTGTTAAAGTCATCAACAGTTAATGTCTTTGGATCTAGGTGCGATTTGAGGGAAAGTAGTGTTTCTTGGATAAATTTGGGTGCTCTGTTATTTGCTGAATAGATATTTGAAATGTAAGATCTTCCTGAAGAACAGTTCCCATACTTAGTACATAATGCCCTTCTGTATCTCTTCTTGCTAATTTTAATATGAAGTCTATTTTATCTGATATTAGGATTGCAACTCTCACCTGTTTATGGGGCCATTTGCTTGGTGGATTTTATTCCAGACTTTCACTTTCAGAATATATTTGTGTGGGAAGGCATGTCTCTTGAAGGCAGCAGATAGAAGGGTCTTGCTTTTTCATTCAACTAGACAATCTATATCATTTAATAGGTGACTTAAGTCCATTCATATTGAGAGTTAGAACTGAGAGGTGTTTGGTAGTTCCTGCCATGCTATACACTTCTTTGGGGACTGTTTCTTGGGCTTTATTGTGCTCTTGTTGCTTTTCTACATGTAGGACATCTTTAATTATCTTTTGTAGGGCTGGTTTGGTGGAGACACATTGTTTCTTTTTTTTTTTTTTGATGTGGAAGTTTTTATTTGTCCTTGCATTATGAAGGAGAGTTTCGCTGAGTACAGTATTATTGGTGATAGTTGTTAGTCTTTGACTGCTCTAAGGATCCTTTCCTTGGTCTCAATTGTTCCTTTGGGGATTACAATGTGACAGTGAGTTGTCCTGTCGTGGTCTCATCTAGTTGGGTTTCTACAGGATTCTTTTATCTGAATGGGCATATCTTTTTGCATATTTGGGAAGTTCTCTGCTAGGATCATGTTAAATAAATTTCCAGGACTTTTTATTGCTGTCTTGGGGCCCTTCTCTACACCGATTGACCTGAAATTTGTCCTTTGAATGGTGTCTCCTAAATGTTGACTAGATCTATCATATTTCTTGGATTTGTCTTGAATATTTATCTTTTCTTTCTCTATAATGTATAGGCTGTCTAAAACACCAGAGATTCCCTTTTCTTTTTTTTTTAATTTAATTTAATTTTATTTGTGAACATACTGTACAGAGGGATTACAATTACATGGGCAGGATAATGCGTACAATTCTTACCAAGCATTGCAGCCTCCTCCTTTGTTTACCCTTCGCATCCCTTCCCAGCCTCCGCCCTTCCCCCAATCCCAATAATTCTCCTTCCCACCTCCCCCCCCACCCGTACCGACATAGTAAAGCTCGTTTAGGACATGACGACTTGTACTTCTCATTGTTGCAACAGGTCCCCCTGTATCCTTAAACAACTGGTTTTTCCCCATCTCCTCCACAAGTAATATTGACATCAAATATAGTGAAAGCAGGAGTTATACTGTGGGGGAGGGACATACAAAGCAACAAAGAGATAATCTTATAAATGCTTAAGAAACTCATGCATGAAAAAAAAAACATTAAAATACATATCTAAGGGTTCATTTTCCTGACATCACATTATCTGACATTTTCCGCTTGACTTATAAATATACTAGATATTGCAAATAAGGGAAACCATGGGACCTGTTTCTTTGGGCCTGGCTTACTTCACGTAATATAATTTTTTCCAAGTTTTTCCATTTCCTAACAAATGGAGCAATGTCATTCTTTCTGATGGAGGAATAGAATTCCATTGTGTATATATACCACATTTTCTTGATCCATTCATCTACTGAGGGGCATCTGGGTTGGTTCCATATCTTGGCTATGGTAAATAATGCTGCAATAAACATAGTTGTGCTGGTAGCTTTAGTTTGGTCTTGATTGTAAACATTTGGGTAAATGCCCAAAATTGGGATTGCTGGGTCATAGGGGAGTTCTATGTGAAGTTTTTTGAGGAACCTACATACTGCTTTCCAAAGTAGTTGAACAAGTTTACATTCCCAGCAACAATGAAGTAAGGTTCCTTTCTGTCCACATCCACTCCAGCATCTGTTGTTGTTAGAGTTCTTGATTTTTGCCGTTCTAAATGGAGTGAGGTGATATCTCAATGTTGTTTTGATTTGCATTTCTTTTATGGCTAGGGATGTAGAACATTTCTTCATGTGTCTATTGGCCATCTTTCTTACTTCTTCAGATAAGTTTCTGTTTAAGTCTTTCGCCCACTTATTTATTGGGCAGTTGTTTCTTTGAGATTTTGTTGTTGGGGGGTTTAATTTTTTGAGTTCCAAGTATATTTTAGATATGAGACCCTTGTCCGTTGTATGGCTAGTAAAGATCTTCTCCCAATCCGTGGGTTTTCTATTGATCTTGCTAGCTATGTCATGTGCCCTGCAGAAGCTCTGCAACTTTATGCAATCCCATTTGTCCAACATTTCTTTGATTTGTTGTGTTTCCAGGTCTCTATTCAAAAACTTTCGGCCTGAGCCAAGGAGACCTATGGTTTCTCCTATTCCATCCTGTAATGTTTTCAGAGTGTCTGCTTTGACTTCAAGGTCTTTGATCCATTTGGAGTTGATTCTCGTGCAGGGTGATATATAAGGATCTAGCTTTAGTTTTCTACATGTAGTTAACAAATTTTGCCAGCACCATTTACTGAAGAGGCTGTCTTTCTTCCATTCTATTGTTTTAGGTCCCTTATCTAAGATTAGATGGCTATAGGTCTGTAGGTTCATTTCTGGGTTTTCAATTCTACTCAATTGGTCCTGAGTTCTGTTCTTACGCCAATACCAAGCTGTTTTGATTACTAAGGCTTTATAGTAGAGTTTGAAATTTGGTATTGATATTCCTCCAGCAGTGATCTTTCCGTTGAGGAGCGTTTTTGCTATTCGGGGTCTTTTATTGTTCCATATGAATTTTTGGATTGCCTCTTCTATTTCCTTGAAGAATGAGGTTGGAATTTTGATAAGTATTGTATTGAATTTGTAGATAGCCTTGGGAAGTATTGCCATTTTCACGATGTTAATCTTTCCAATCCAGGAGCATGGGAGGTTTTGCCATTTGTTAAGTTCTGTGTTGATTTCTTTTTTCAAAATTTTAAAGTTTTCATCATAGAGATCCTTCATTTCTTCGGTTAATTTAATTCCTAGGTATTTTATTTTTTGTGTGGCTATTACAAATGGAGTTGCATTCCTAATTTCAGCCATACTTTTCTCATTGTTGGCATACAGAAAAGCCATTGATTTTTGAGGGTGAATTTTATAACCTGCTACTTTGCCAAAGTTTTAAATCAGCTTGAGTAATTTGGGAGTGGAGTCTATGGGACTCTTTAAATACAAGATCATGTCATCTGCAAAGAGGAAGAGTTTTATTTCTTCTTTCCCTATTTGAATCCCCTTTATGTCTGCATCTTGTCTTATTGCTGTAGCTAGGCATTCTAATACTAGTTTGAAGAGAAGTGGAGAGAGTGGGCATCCTTGTCTTGTTCCTGAGTTAAGAGGAAATGGCTTTAGTTTTTCACCATTGAGTATAATGCTGGCTGTAGGTTTGTCATATACAGCCTTTATTGTATTGAGGAATGTTCCATGGATTCCTAATTTTTCCAAAACCTTCATCATAAAGGGGTGTTGCATCTTGTAGAATGCCTTTTCTGCATCTATTGAGATAACCATGTGGTTCTTATTCTTTCTCCTGTTGATGTGATGAATAATATTAATTGATTTACCTATATTGAACCAGGTTTGCATCCCTGAAATCAATCCTGTTTGATCGTGGTGTATGATTTTTTGGATGAATTGTTGAAGTAGATTGGTCAAAATTATGTTGAGAAGTTTTGCCTCAGTGTTCATCAAAGAAATGGGTTTATAGTTCTCTTTCTTTTATGAGCCCTGCCTGGTTTTGGGATGAGGGTTATGATGGCCTCATAGAATGTGTTCGGTAGTGAGCTTTCTCTTTCAATTTCAATGAAGAGTTGGTGGAGTATTGGTGTGACCTCTGCTTTGAAGGCCTTGTAAAATTCTGCTGTAAAACCATCTGGTCCTGGACTTTTTTTAGCTGGAAGGTCTCTTATTGCTGCTTCAATTTCAATGCTTGATATGGGCCTTTTAGGATAGTTTAACTCATCTTGGTTTAGTTTGGGCATATCAATATTTGCTAGGAAAAGGTCCATTTGTCAAGTTCTCAAACTTATTAGCATAAAGTTTTGAGAAGTATTCCCTTATAATATTCTGAATCTTGGTTTTTTCCATGGTGATGTTTCCATTCTCATCTCTGAGTTTATTAATTTGGGTGTGTTCTCTACGTTTTCTGCTAAGATTTGCTAAGGGTCTATCAATTTTGTTAAGTTTTTCGAAGAACCTACTCTTTGTATTGTTGATCTTTCTATAGTTTTTTTGGATTCTAATTCATTTAATTCTGATTTAATTTTGATTATTTCTTTCCGTCTACTGGATTGTGGTTTATCTTGCTGCTCTTTTTCAAGGAGGTTTAGATGTGTCATTAAATTGCTAGTTTCAGATCTCTCCAATTTGTTGATGTAGGAGCTCAGAGCTATAAACTTGCCTCCGAGTACTGCCTTTGCTGTGTCCCAGAGGAGCTGGTAATTTGTGTGTTCATTTTTGTTGAATAGCATGAACATTTGAATTTCCTTTCTAATCTCTTCCATTACCCACTCATCATTCAGCAGTGTGTTGTTCAGCCTCCATGTGATACCGGACTTTCTTTGGTGGCTTTTGGTGTTGAGTTCTAAATTTATTCCCTTGTGGTCAGAGAGAATGCAAAGTATATCTTCAATGTTTCTGAATTTAGACAAGTTTGTTTTGTGGCCTAAAATGTGATCTATTTTAGAAAACATTCCATGTGCTGCTGAGAAAAACGTATATTCTGATGCTGCTGGGTGAAATGTTTGGTAGATGTCTGTTAAGTCTAGTTGATCTATGCAGCTGTTTAGTTCTGCGGTTTCTCTGTTGAGTTTTTGCCAAGTTGATTTATCTAGTGGGGAGAGTGGTGTGTTAAAATCCCCAACAATTAATATCTTTGCATCTATATGGAATTTGAGGGAAAGTAATGTTTCTTTGATAAATTTCGGTGCTCAATTGTTTGGCGAATAGATATTAAGAATTGTAATATCCTCCTGAAGGAGAGATCCTTTAATTAGTATGTAGTGACCTACTTTATCTCTTCTCATGAATTTTAATTTGAAGTCTATTTTATCTTATATTAGGATTGCAACTTATGCCTGTATATGGGGGCCGTTTGCTTGGTAGATTTTTTTCCAGCCTTTAACATTGAAAATGTGTTTGTTTTTACGGGCAAGATATGACTCCTGCAGGCAGCAGATAGAAGGGTCTTGTTTTTTAATCCAACTAGACAGTCTATGTCGCTTAATTGGAGAGTTCAGTCCGTTAACATTAAGAGATAGGACTGAGAGGTATTTGGGATTTCCTGCCATGTTATCCACCTTCTTGGGTGCTGTGAAAACTGGGTTCTTCCTATGGTTCTTGGATTCTCAGTCTGGGTGCAGTTTCTTGGCCTTTATTGTCGTCTTGCTGGTTTTCTATGTGTTTGGACATTTTTAAGAATCTTTTGTAGGGATGGCTTCATGGAGATATATTGTTTCAATTTTTCTTTGCTATGGAAGGTTTTTATTTGGCCTTCAGTTATGAAGGAGAGTTTAGCTGGGTACAGTGTTCTTGGTTGATAGTTGTTTGTTTTTAGGTCATGGCATACATCATTTCAGGCTCTTCTTGCTTTGATTGTCTCTGCTGAGAAATCTGAGGTGATTCTAATTGGTTTCCCTCTATAGGTGATTAACCTTTTCTCCTTGATAGCTTTAAGGATCTTTTCCTTGGTCTGAGTTGATCCTGTGTGGATTATAATGTGACAGTGGGATGTCCTATTCTGGTCTGGTCTATTTGGGGTTCTAAAAGCTTCTTGTATCTGAATAGGCCTATGTTTTTGTACGTTCGGGAAGTTCTCTGCTAGGATCCTGTTAAACAAATTTCCTAGACCACTAACTCTTCTTCATGGTCTAACCTGCTGCCAAGACTCTCTACTTTGTTTTTTATCTTTTTTCCTTCTAATTGGTCAGCTTTGATGGCTTCAAATTCTTTGTTGAAGCTCTGTTTTAGGTCTTGTATGAATTTCTTTACTTACTTAATTTGGTGTTCAGTGTTTGTTCTCAAATCACTTAGTTGATTGGTTATGTTTTCTTTGGACTCCCATTCCTTCCATTGGGTTCCATTCAGCATTCCCTTTGTGGTCTCCCTGACTTCCTTCAGCTCTTTGTTAATGGATTCCATGAATGCCTTTAGTGATCTTTGTGTATTCTCTACCTGGTCCCTCAGTTCCTGTATTACTCTTTGATTAGCTTCCTCCCATTCGTGGGATTCCTGCAGTTCTCTTTGAGTGTTCTCAGCCTGCTCACGCCATTCCTCCCTTTCTCTTTGAGTATTCTCAAGTTGCTCCTGCAAATCCTGTATCAGTTTTTGAGTAGCTTCCTCATGCTTATGATATTCCTGTATAAATTTTTGGGATGCTTCCTCTCTCTCTCTATCACGCTCATACAGAGTCCTTTGTAAGTTGTCAAACTTCTCATTTATCATGTTTGCCAGCAGTGTTTGTAGAGCTATTTGGGAACTCTCCTCTGTATTATTCATTATCTGTTCTGACCCCTGATTATCAAGATTGGGAATTGAGATACCCGGATTTGCCATTTTTCTTGTTTTTTTTTTTTTTTTTGGCTTACTCTGCCCATTTGAGATGAAAATAGCCCCAGTTTTGTGCTAGAACACTATCTTAAGGCAACCATCAACCAAAGTTTGCATTTGTACAGTCAATAGTCTACAGATACTATGTAGTTTAACAGATACATCTATTCAACATCAAACAACTCTATGTTAATGGGCTTTGAACTGCAGAGAAGAATTTGGAAAACCAGAAATTATTAGGGTTAGGGAGAAATGTGGGTAAAAAATAGGAATAGATTGGTGTGGGGATGCACAGGGAGAGTTAACTATGTCCTAATCTCAATGCAGGAAATAGGTGGGTAGGATTCAAGTAGTTAGAGAGGGAGAAAGAAGAAAAGGAAAGGGAAATGAAAAGAGACCAGAAGAAAATAGAAACTTAAAAATTAATATTATTATGGAGAATAAAAGACAATCTATTTAGAGAGGAATGTGAATATATTGAGAGAAGAGGAGGGATATAGAGGAGATGTGAAAAACTTAAAAAAATGCTTAAAATATTATATAGGTATAAAGAGGTAGTACTGCTGTTAAGGAATTTAAGTCTCAGAGGTTTTGAATTGAGTAATAAATTTGTGGATTAAGTGTGTACACAATGGGGGATAGTGTCTACTAGTTAACTACGGGTTTATCTGAGGATGTGCAGGACAAGAGTTAAGTCACATAAAGAAGATCAAAAGAGAGGAAAAGGTGCAAAGGATAAGAAAGGAAGAAAAAAAGATCAGAAGTTCAGTAGAGCTAAACAAAAAACAAAAAGATAATTTAAAAAGAAAGAAAAAGAGAAAGAAGACAAGAAAAGAAAGGAAAACACACCTTCACGTATTCCTAAAATAAAAATTATAAGAGGAAAAAAAAGTTACTGGAAAACAATTTTTTTTTCAAAAAAGGCAAAAATTAAAGATTAATAAAAGTTTTAGAAAAGTAAAAAAAAATTATATATATATGGTACCAAAAAAGAAAAAAAAAAAAAAGAAGAAGAAGAAAAAAAAAAGTTCTTTGATTTTTTTTTGATTTTTTTGGGAGGGGTGGGAAGAATCCTGTATCTCCCTTGTGTCTGTAACCAACCTCTTGTTGGAGTCTCTGGTCAGCTTGAGGTCCTGTGGCTTGATTGGTTTCTTAAGTCAGTTTGTTCAAACAGGCAGAAAAATGCTCTGCTTTACCCAAGATTTTGAGATCCCCCTCCCAGGTTAGTTTAATGGGAGGGTGATCTGCTTTGAGAATCACAAAAGAGGGGGATGTAGTGATGAGGCTAGGTTCTGGGGAATGTTGAGGCCTTTCAACAAACAGTCGCTTTTCCCTGGGGCTATTTTGTGAAAAACTCACAGAGCCCAGCCTGGAGCCATTCTCAGGGTTTCTGTTTTTCAATTGATTGTGGAGGCTGCTAGAGGGAGGGGCAGCCTCTGTCTCTGGTTACCCAGTGAGGAAAGCCACTCCAATGGCTGGCGCCTGAGCTGGGTGACTTTTCCCTGGATGGAGCTGAGTCTGGCAGGTCACTTCGCCGTTAATTTCTTGTGACCTGCTAAATGACTCGTTTTATTCCAAGGCCTGGGTTGGAGCTGGCAGCTCCTCCGAGCTTTGTCAGTATCCAAGATGGAGATCACCGGTGCTGGGGGGGGAGGGGTAGCCTTCCCTCCTCTGCTCCCTGAGAAGGAGTGAGGACGTCAGGCTTCTACTCATGCTGAGTCTTGGTTCCTGGGTCGTCTCTGGTCTGCAAACTGCAGGATGAAAATGTCTGCTCCTTGTCAGTTCTTGCTGGTGTTGAGTAGAATCCGCTCGCCCGGACTCTCTGTGGCTCAGGTTTGGGTGCCCTGTGGTCGCCGCTGCAACCCTGCCGCTGCCGCAGAGGCTGCTGGCAAGAGCTTAGATGTGTCTCCTTCCCTTGGCTTCCCCTCTCTTGTCTAACTCTCTGTCCTGTGATGGCACACTTGGTGTCATTCTCTGGCTTAGGACTGTTTACTGGAACTCTAAAACTGCTTTCTATGGGAGAGCTTGTTCAGATTGCAGCTTTTCCTCCGCCATCTTCCCGGAACTCCCAGAGATTCCCTTTTCTACATGGTCTAACGTACTGTTAACTATTTCTACTTTGATTTTTATTTCTGTTCCTTGTAATTGGTAAGATTTGATGGCTTCAAGTTCTTTGTTGGAGTTTTGTTTTTGATCTTGTATGGACTTCTTTACCTCTTTAATGTGGTTTTCATTGTTCATTCTTAAATCACTTAGCTGATTGGTTATAATTTCATTGGACTCCCTTACCTTCTGTTGGGCTTCATTCAGCATTGCTTTTGTGGCCTCCCTGGATTACTCCAGGTGTCTGAGTGCCTCTATTAATCTTTGTTAATTCCATCCTGCTTGTACAATTCCTCTAATAATCTTTGATTAACCTTCTCATACTCATGATATTCTTGTATTAATCTTTGGTTGGCCTCATCAATCTCACACATTTCCCTATCACACTCACACATTTCCCTATCTTGGTCACACAGAATCCTTTGCAGGGTTTCAGTCTTTTCATTCAGCATGTTTACCAGTAGTGTTTGTAGAGCATTTTGGCAATTCTCCTCTAGATTATTCATTAATTGCTCTGTTGCCAGATTATCAAGAGTGGGAAATGAGATACCTGGACTGGCCATTTTTTCTTGTGTTTTTCCAGCTTATTCTGCCCATTTGTCCATGAAAGCAAAGCCAATCCCAAGTTAGAACATTATTTTAAGGCAGGCATCAACCAGAGCCCTGTAGTTACACCGATTGTTTGACAAAGTCAAAATGAGTACAGATACAATCTAGTTTAACATATACAATCTAGTTCAACAACAAATATCTAGGGATCAATGGAATAAGAAAATCAAAGAAGGAGTTAGCAGACCAAAAATCAATAGTTTTAGGGAGAATTGTGAGGAGAAAATAAGATTACAGGAATGAGGGTAGGGATAGGGAGAAAGGGATTATAACCAAGACCTAAATGCAGGTAAAGAAATAGGATAGAAGGAAAGGAGAAGAGAGATACCAAAAAAGGAAAAGTTAAAAATTTAAAAACCAAACACTTAAAAATTATATAAGTATAAATAAATAATACTATAACTAAAGGAGTTAAGGGTGAAAGTTTGTGAACTGAGTAATTGATATTTAAATAACGTCTGCACACAAAGAAGGGTAACGTCTAATAATAGAAGATGGGTATATATCTGGGAATGTACAGAATAGCAATTAAGTAAAGGAAAAAAAAAGACAAAAATGGAAAAGAGTAAAAAGAGAATTAAAGATTATCCTAAAATGAAAATAATGAAAAAATAGGTTAAAAACAAAACAAAACAAAACAGTTCTTTGATTTGTGTGTGTGTGTGTGGGGGGGAATCCCCTGTGTCCATAACCAGTCTCTTGTTGTAGTCTCTGGTTTGCTTCTGGTGTTAGTTTTTCCTGTGGCTTGACTGGTTTCTTAAATCAGTTTGTTTTAACAAGCAGAAGGACCCTCTCCCTTACCAGGGACTTTATGATCCTTTTCCCAGTCTAGTTCAGTGGGAGGGCCATATGCTTTGAGTATCACAAAAGAGGAAAATGACTGTTTCTTCTAGCTATGAGTTGCTGTAATGGGGCTAGGTTGTGGGTAGGCTTGAGGCCAATTAGCAATCAATAGCTTTCCCCTGAGGAATTATCTCCTAAGACACTCACACAGCCCAGACTAGAGCCATTCTCAAGATTTATGTGTATCGAGTTTTCAATTGTTTTTCTTTTACCTTCCAGGTCAGCTGCCTGTGCTGCAGTGGGGTGGGGAAACCTCTGGCTCTTTACCTAGTGAAGAAAGTCACTCCTCTGTGGGAGTTGCTACCTCTGCCTAGGAAGGACAACTTTCCCCTGGGTGAAGCTGAGCCCTCCCAGTTCTGGTTCCTTTGACTTGTTGAATAGCTCCTATTGCCTTCTTCTATAGCCTGAGTTATGGGCTAGCTGCTCGGCTGGGTCTTTGTCAGTATTAAAGTTGGAGTTCTTCTCTGGTGGTGAGGGAGCTGCTACCTTCCCACCATTACTCCTTGAGAAGGAATGAGATGTCTTGGGTGTACACATGCCTTTCCCTTGGTTTCTAGGATGTCTACGTTCTGCGACTCTTTGTGGTAAACAGGATGAAGATTTCTGCTCCTTATCAGTTCTTGCTGGCAGTGAGTAGAATCCACTCACAACGTCGTCTGGTGCCTTTGTCCTGGAGTTTCTCCGTTGATACAGTGGCCTCAACAGCAGCCGCTGCTGCTAGTACCGTGGACACTGGCAAGTGCTCTTTTCTATCTTAAAAAGCTGCCTGAATTTTTCCTATCTGGCCAAACTCTCTGTACTATGATGGCACACTTGATGTGACTCTCTATCTTTGAACTTTTCACTGGAACACTAAAACTGGTTTCTACATGAGAGCTTGTTTAGACCCCAGCTTCTCCCCCATCCTCTTACTCTGGTCTTTACTTATTGCTCTGCTTAAGTTTTAGAATTTGCAGCTTTATAATATAAATTATAGGGTAGTCTTTATTGATAGAACATTATTTATGTCAAAAATGTGCAAATATAGTTTCACCCTTGATTGCTTTAGATAATAAACTTGTGAATCTAAATAATTATCATTAGAAATATTCATAGATAGCCAGGTGCTGGTGGCTTATGCCTGTAATCCTAGCTACTCTGGAGGCTGAGATCTGAGGATCATTGTATGAAGTCAGTCTAGGCAGGAAAGTCTGTGAGAGGTTTATCTCCACTAGAAGTAGATCTGTGGCTGATTTGATATAGCATGCTAGACTTGAGCAAAGGAAGCTCAGAGACAGTGCCCAGGTCCTGAGTTCAAGCTCCATGATTGCCACAAATAAGACAACTACTTTGATTCAAATTACTCTTTTTTATATAGCAACTTATATTAATTAAAATGCAAATTATATTAATTAAAATCTTACTTCTGATTTGTGATATGCTACTTTTTAATTCACAGCTAATTTTGGTCAAACTAAAACACAGAAATTTATTTGCAAACATTCAAATGCAGGCTACAGCTGAGCGCCAGTGGCTCACACCTGCAATTCTAGACATCAGGAAGCTGAGATCTGAGGATAATGGTTCAAAGCCAGCCCAGGCAGGAAAGTTGGTGAGACTCTTATCTCCAATAAACCACCAGAAAACTAGAAGTAGCTCCATGGCTCGAGTGGTAATGTGCTCACCTTGAGCTGAAGAGTTGAGGGACAGCACCCAGACTCAGAGTTGAAGCCCAAGACCTACATGGGGGAACAAATAGGCTAAAAGGATTTAACTCCTGATGAAATTCATTATAAAACAAAATAAACTGGTGAATTATATACGAAGCTTCATACATCATAAGAGCATATTATTTTAGTAAGTGACATATCTCTAAGTACTCATTTTCTTTGCATTTATGTTATATTCTCACAGCAAATAAAATAATAAACAGTGTAAACTTTTCTATTATAGTAATATTTTTATAAATTTTATAATATTTTTGGTCAGTTTTGGGCCTTGAACTCTGGGTCTGGGCTCTGTTCCTGAGCTCTTCAGATAAAGTTGATAACTGTACCACTTCAGTCACAGTGCTACTCCCAGTTTTCTGGTGATTTATTGAAGAGTCTCAAGGACGTTCCTGCCTAGGCTGGCTTCAAACCGTAATCCACAGTTCTCAGCCCCCTGAATAGCTAGAATTACAGGCATGAGCCACTGGCTTGGCTAAATTTTATAATTTTATGTAATTTTAATGCTTTGAGTTTCACAGGTTGCTCACAGCAAAAAGTCAAATATTGATAAAAAAAACTTATTACTCAATGTAGACCTATCTCTGGTCTCATTGTTAATATAAATAATTTTCTCCCTTAGACTAGGAATAATAAATGTTAACACCAAAAGTTAAAGGTGTCTTTTTGAATGGGTGACTATTCTGAAATGTTCTTTGAAAACTAAACTGAGATACATACACAAACAATTAGGAATGTGTGCATTTCCCAAATTAGTGTTTTCTACACAACTAATTAAAGATATAAGTATTTTAGCAAGTTAATTGAATTATATGCATTAATTCATGTATGAATGAATTTTTACACAAATATAAAAATAGTTTTTTATTGTTATTGTAAAGGTGATGTACACAGGGTTGCAGTAGTGAAGTAATGAGTACATTACTTTTTGAACAGTGTTACCTCTTCCCTCATTTTAAATTGCCTTTTCATTGGTGAAAAATACAGGTGTTGGAAGATATTGATTATATTTTAGATGTACTCTCTAATTTTAAAATTTTAGTTAACATTATAAATTCTCCACCCAAGTTTGCTATTCAATTTTGAGAGAATCACATATTAATAGCTACATAGAATTCACATGATTCTGGATGCACGCTTAAGTATATTATGTAAAAATATAAATTGCAGAGATAAATTCTAGTGCAAGTATTAACAACAAATAAAATAGATGTGTTCTAGATCATTTATGATTATTATTATTGTCAGTGTGTTACATATTTCAGTCTTTAATATGAATTAAAATTAAATCTTGCTGGGTGCTGTTGGGTCACACCTGCAACCCCATCCATTCAGATGGCTGAGACCTTAGGATTGAAGTTCAAAGTGAGCCCCAGCAGGAAAGACTTTTTTTTTGGGGGGGGGTCAGGTCATGGGGCCTGAACTCTGGGCCTGGGTGCTGTCCCTCAGGTCTTCAGCTCAAGGCTAGCACTCTACTACTTGGGCCACAGCGCCACTTTTGGCTTTTTATTTTTCTGCTTATGTGGTGCTGAGGAATCAAACCCAGGGCCTCATGCATGCAAGGCAAGCACTCTACCACTGAGCTACCTTCCCAGCACAGCAGGAAAGTCTTATTTCAAATTATGCACCAGAATAGGTAGAAATGGAGCTGTGACTCAAGTGGTATAGCACTAGATTTGTGCAAGAGCAGGTCAGGGACATAACCCGCTATTGAGCTCAAACCCCAGGACTAACATCAATAACAACAAAAATTTTCTTATTGTTGAGTAGGAAATTATTAAGAAACTTAGGTCCCATGGTTTACCTTATTTACAATATCTAGTATATGTCTGAATCAAGGAGAAAAGGTCAGATAAGTTGATGTTAGGGAAATGAACCCTAAGATATATATTCAAATATATTTTTTTCTTTCATGTGATTGTTTCTAACACATTTATAAGAATATTTCTTTGTTGCTTTGTATGTCCCTCCCCCACAGTATAACCCCTGCTTTCAATGTATTTGATGTTGGTATAATTTGTGGAGGAGAAGGGGAAAAACAAATAGTTTAAATAGGGATACAAGTGGAGCAAAGAGATGTACAAGTCGTTATGTCGAAAACGAACTTTACAACTTTGTTGCAGGCGGGGGGGGGGGGGGAGGATTGGATGGGAGGGTGGGGGGAGGATAGGAAGGGATGAGAAGGGGAAACAAAGGAGGAGGCTACAATGCTTGATAAGAAATGTACTCATTATCTTTCCCATGTAATTGTACCCCTTCTGTACAGTATTTTCACAATAACAAAAAAAGAAGTAGCAGAAAGCCTAATATTTTAAATTAAAAAAAAATATTCGTAGCCTCTGGTTAAAACAACTAAAATGCTAGTTTCACCAAATCAATCACTTTAATTTACATTTGTAACTTTTTGATAATGTCAAAGTTAGATTCTTTTCCATTAATTTTTAAAGTAAGCACTTTAAGACAAAGTCACATTTCTATTCTTTTGATCATTTTAATTTCTTCCTACTTTATGGTCACTGTTTGTGATGTTGCCTTAAGGCTACTTTACTGCTAAGGAAAAATGGGTAACATTTGGGTAGATTCCTGTCAATCTTGTCCCTAATTGACTAGTATTCTAAGTCAGACCTTCCTCACCTAAGGGTTTAATGCATTCCTTTTGCTTAGTGTATGGTTTCTTAGGAACAAAAATTGGGACAGAAAGTTGAGTAATCAGAGAGCATTCATTATCTGCTTTTCCAAATATAAGTACCTCTAAGAATCTAAAAATTTGAGGGAAGAAAATTCAATGTTAACAACTCAAAACTAAGAAACATTTTCTGACTAAAATAGCCTTTGTCTGAAACAATGCAATTTGGAAAATTCATTGGTGGATAATAATTTATTATTTCTACCCTATAGACAAATAATCTTTTAAAATTTCACCCTAAGGGGGCTGGGAAGGTTGCTTAGTGGTAGAGCCCTTGCCTTGCATGCATGAGGCCCTGGGTTCGATTCCTCAGCACCACATAAACAAAAAGAAAAAAGCCGGAAGTGGCACTGTGGCTCAAGTGGTAGAGCATTAGCCTTGAGCTGAAGACCTGAGGGACAGCGCCCAGGCCCAGAGTTCAGGCCCCACGACCAGACTCCCCCCCCCAAAAAAAATTCACCCTCAGTATGTATCATCAAAAAATATTGTCTCCCAAAATAACCAATAGAACCAAAAGAACAAGGAAAATCATAAGTTTGGTATATAATTATCTGAAAATTTTTAAGTCTTCAAAGGCTCTTATTGGTGCTGGAATTACAATGTCTCTTGGAAAGCATCTAAAATTGCCATATTTGAAAATCTGACATTAACAGGGAACCAGTGTTGATCTCACAGTAGGCTTATTTTTCTTGTTGTACATCATAACACAAAAGGGGCATACTGATTATCTTCTGGTAAGAAAGAATAACACTTAGGGAAAATATAAAAAAACTGCTAAATCTCACTTTTGTTTTGGTAGATTTGGAGATGAAGAAAGATATACTGTTAGTAGTAGATATTTAGTTATTTATATACCCATATTTCTTCTTTCTTGAACAAAATCCCAAGGAGAAGGAATATTTGTTAATAGGGTAAACAGGAAGCAAAACTTACACTATTCCAAACCCAAGGAACTATATATACAGTATTCAGAGAGTAGATACATATGTTTCCAGAAACTTTGGTGTAATACAAACATATGGATCAAAACTGAAGAGGACAAAAGCAAAATATTATAACTTTTAAGGTACTATGTTCACCCCAGCAATACAGAAATGGCTAAATTACACAAGAAAACTGACCATGACAAGAGTAACATTCACTAGTCTTTTTTAAAAAAGATGTACATGCCAAACAAATACACAAATATGAGTCTAAATCAATAATACCTCATTTCGACTAAAAATGATACCAGCTACTCTACAGGAGATATCAACTGAGGAATCTACATCAGCATTATAATAAGGATCACCTGAGCATTTATATTCATTCGTACAATAACAAAAGAAAGAAAATGAAGACAGGTAATTGAAATCTTATTAAATTACTTAAGTATTAATAGTAAACTGAAAATGTAATGAATATTAATTCCAGCATCCTAAACTAGCACAGACCCAATCTTATTTTTGTATCTACAGAAAATATTCATATGATTCTCTAAAATTACAGTTTTATTAGAAAATTTTGCTAAGTCTTGGTATAGAATTCCTTCTTGCCAATCAAGGGAAAAGGGAAACTTTTGTCAGATCTACATGATTACAAGCAGCTAGTCTTCCAAAGAATACTTAGAGATGGAAGATCTATATCCTGAATAGCAAGCAGACACTGAAGAAAAGGCTCATTATACTTCCAAGCTTGCTTGATTACTAGTGCCATGGAGGGGCTCCATATTAGAAGACTTACATTAAACCTGTTCAGCAGGAATTCAGAAGTTTCTATAATTTTATATACCAAAGGGCCAAAGATCCATCTCTCCTCTAAATTAAGGATTAAGATATCTTGAAAATTTGTGTGATCCCAGGAAACTAGTTGTGACTTCGACTCAACTTCATGACCACAGATATATTTGGAGGTGAACATTGAAACCCACTTCAGAGGGAATAGAAAGGTAATTACAATGTGGCAGCTTAGAGGTTGAGTTCTAGTATGTAAACTGTGGGTGAATGCAAACAGTGATGCAAGTACAGATAACTGCAAAAAGGATGGCACACCAACATATACCTAGGCCAACCCTTCCAGACTTCTTTGGTCTGACAGGCTGGGAATGCGGTTTAGTGGTAGAGTCTTTGTCTAAAATACATGAAGCCCCAGGTTTGATTCCTCAGTACCACATAAACAGAAAAGGCCAAAAGTAGCACTGTGTTCAAGTGGTCGAGTTCTAGACTGGAGTAAACAAGCTCAGGGACAGTGTCCAGGCCCTGAGTTCAAGCCCCAGGACGGGAAAAAAATATATAGTTGAATAATTTAGGAGAGATTTATTAGAAAACGCTGATACTGGTCTGGGAAGTGGATTCAGTGGTAGAGTGCTTGCCTTGCATGCATGAGGTCTTGGATTCAATTCCTCAGTACTGCATAAACAGAAAAATCCAGAAGTGGCACTGCCTCAATTGGTAGAGTGCTAGACTTGAGCTGAAGAGCTGAGGGACAGTGCCCAGGCCGAGAGTTCAAGCCCCACGACCGACAAATAAAATAAAATAAAATAAAAAGTAAAGGCTGATAGATCTTTCACCTTTCATACTGTACAGGCAATACATATCAAGTGCCAGGAGATATAGAGCTGGTAGGTTTACTCTGTATAAGTAGTTTGATGGTAGCTTCTCCACTCATAGCTCTGGCAAGTCAAAATATGGAAAATAATTGACAGAAGTTCAGTACTTGAAGAAAGGCAGATACAGCCTCATCCTGAAAAATCCCCTTCCTTTTTTTTTTCTATTTTGAGTTTCATATAGAAATCCCACTACATGCTACATCAATAAAACTGCAAAAGAGAAGAATGCAGGGGATTAATAAAACAGCTTCACCTTCTTTCTTTCCAACAATGAAGAAAATTTGATTTTTTGCCCATTTTATCATTATTTCATTGTAAATTTTGACTCAGTCTTTTATATAATATCTTAAATCCATTTTCTTTAATTTTATTTTTTGGCAGTACTGGTATTTTTACAGGGTTTCACATTTGCTTGGCTAGCTTGCTCTGCTGGTTCTCTATCAGTTGAAATACATATACAGCTTGGATTTTGGCTTTTTATTTTGAAAATAGATTCTACCTAACTTTATTGCCCGATCTAGCAGAATACTTTAACTCATGCTAGGAAGCCATTACCACTTTGACAACAAAAACAAAAAAACAAAAAAGATTGCAACATGAAAACCTAAATACTAATCTGCATATGCTGGAATATTCCCATAAATTTTGTAATAGTGTTGGTGAAGTCTAGGACAACTTGGCTTACATAGTAAGAATAACAATAAAAAAAGAGAAATAAACACTACTTCTTTATGAAAACATTCTAATTCACAACCCTGAAAAACACCAGCAATTCAAATTTAGGATTTCATAGAAAGGGTTATATTCCACAATCAAGTTTTTCAGAATGATAAATTGACTTAATATACTAAAAATTAATACACAACAGCATGGGGAAAATATAGAAAAAATAAACCTACTGAGGTGATACAAAAAAAGGAGAAAACACCTCTCATGACTATCAGTAAGAGTGAGCTTAACTTAAAAGTATCCTTAAAAAATTCATACCTAGGGGCTGGGAAGGTGGCTCAGTGGTAGAGCGCTTGCCTTGCATGCCTGAGGCCCTGGGTTCGATTTCTCAGCACCACATAAGCAAAAAGAAAAAAAAGCCGGAAGTGGCGCTGTGGCTCAAGTGGTAGAGTGCTAGCCTTGAGCTGAAGAGCTGAGGGACAGCGCCCAGGCCCAGAGTTCAGGCCCCACGACCGGACCCCCCCCCAAAAAAAAAATCATAGCTAACATACTAATTACTTGTGATAGAATTGAAGGCTTTTTACCTAAAATATGGTTAATTTCAGCAATATCAGCTTTTTGTACTGCAGTTGAACAATGTAGTCATTAAGGAATTAGATAACAAATTTAGCAAAATACTCAAGATTAGAAAGAAAGATATAAAACTCTAGTTATTGTTTAAATCTTGTACTTAGATAATCCTACCAGTTTGTTATAAAATACAAGAAACAAATGTTTTGTTCTTAGATTAGAAAATGTAATGTTTTAGGGCTGGGAAGGTGGCTCAGTAGTAGAGTGCTTACCTTGCATGCATGAGGCCCTGGGTTCAATTCCTCAGCACCACATAAACAAAAAAGACAAAAAGAAAAAAGCCAGAAGTGGCGCTAGTGGTAGAGTGCTAACCTTGAGCTGAAGAGCTGAGGGACAGCGCTCAGGCCCAGAGTTCAGGCCCTATGATCGGACCCAAAGAAAAGAAAATGTAATGTTTTAAATGGTTTACTCTTCAAAAATAATCTGAAGATTCAATAAACTATGTGATAAAACCTAGTTGTTATCATGGCAGAAAACATGAAAATGTACTTAAAATATAGGGAAATCCCGAACACTGGGTGATATGCAAACAATTACAAATGAATTTATAGAAGTCTAGAAGACACCATGTAGAGTTCAGATAGTGTAATTCTTTCGAAAAAATGAAGTCTAAGCCTAACAAAATGAGTGTCAGGCAATGGCTACTTGGAGGAGGTGGGAGTGGGGCCAAGGGGTGGTACAGAAGAATCAAGAAGAGAAAGGAAAAGAAGACAAGATTTCGTCATACATATCAGAAAATTAATCCAAATAATGGAAGAGGTGTGTCAAAGAAGGTGAATATGTTGAAGGGATGACACAGATAAAAATACATATATGCATATGCTGCTTTGTTAAATGGTAAAAATAATTCAATACAGATCCTATAAAATTAGGGAAAGTGAGTGGAGTGGGTTGGGATGTTTGGGTGAGAATATTGAAAGGGGTGACATTGAGATGGAATGTATTCATAAACTGCTTTGTTGAATTGCAACTCCTTTTACAACTACTTAGGAATAATAAAAATATTTTTAAAGAAGGAAGAAAAAATATGAAAATCCAAGGAATCCAAAATAGACACAACTTCCACAATGAAAAAGATAAGCTTACTTCACTTAATATATTTTTTCCGTCTTTGTATTTCCTAACAAATGGGGCTATGTCATTCTTTCTGATGGAGGCATAAAATTCCATTGTGTATAAATACCACATTTTCTCGTTCCATTCATCTACTGAGGGTTGTCTGGGTTGGTTCCATATCTTAGCTATAGTAAATAATGCTGCATAAACATAGTCGTGCTGGTAGCTTTAGTGTGGAAAAGGTCAGATAAGTTGATGTTAGGGAAATGAACCCTAAGATATGTATTCAAATGTTTTTTTTTTTCTTTCAGGTGATTGTTTCTAAGACATTTATAAGATTATTTCTTTGTTTCTTTGTATGTCCCTCCCCCATGGTATAACCCCTGCTTTCACTGTATTTGAGATTGGTATAATTTGTGGAGGGGAAGGGAAAAAACAAATCATTTAAATAGGGATACAGGTGGATCCATTGCAACAATGAGATATACAAGTCATTATGTGAAAAAACGAACTTTACAACTTTGGTGGGGGGAGAAGATTTGGTGGGGGGGCGGGAAGAGGATGGGAAGGGATGGGAAAGGGGAACAAAGGAGGAGGCTACAATGCTTGATAAGAAATGTACTTATTGTCTTGTCCATATAATTGTAACCCTTCTGTACAGTATTTTCACAATAAAAATAAAAATTTAAAAAATACAAAAAAATAAGCAGGGATGAGAACTCATATATGTATAACAGAATCCTAAGTGATGTTGCCATATTCTAAGTGAGTTGCAAACCTTAAAACATGTCATCAAATGCTGTGGGAAAAATAAAATATAGCCTTGTATTTCTCTGTTTTCTATGGTTATTGTACAGAAAAAAGACAGATTTAAAAATTTATTTATGAAGATTTAGTAGTGGCATAGATAGATAGATGATAGATCCCTTTTTGTATGATTAAAGTTCATTTTGGCATGAGTGCCATGATATTTGAGCAATAAAAAATATTTTTGACAGATTATTATTTGAACATGTTATTCATATATTAAAGACTGAGACAGATTTTTGTCATGTATCACATGAACAGTTACTTCAGAATGTTTCAATGAATTTAGCATAAAAGTACCAAGCATAAATGTGTTATTTAGAAATTTCTTTGAATCTTTGTCTCTTTTTATTAAGGCAATATTTTCTCTAATATAACACCAAAACCATAAGCCACAAAAATGGATTAATTGGAGTTTATCAGTTAAAATATATGTGTCTGGAAATATGCCTTAGTGCTAGAGTGCTTACTAATCATGAATGAGGCCCTGGGGTCAATTCCTCAGTACTATTTTTAAAAAAACAACAAAAAACAACAAGAAAAAATAAATATACATATATAACTTGGATGCACTCCCATGAAAGGGAAAATATGATCAACGTATTTGAGAAAATATTTGCAAATCAAATATAGATAAGGATCTAATATCTGCAATGCCTTCAAACTCTTACATATCAAAAACAAAAGAAAACACAATTGAAAAATAAATATTTGTATAGACATTTTTCCCTAGAATATAATATAAGCTATGAAACATGAATAATTTAGTTAAATAATTTGTGGATCTATGGTACAATATATAAATTCACATCCTTTGGTATGTCATTATTAAGCATCTTATGATTTCAAAATGCATAGCAAGCATCTTTTCACAACGTTGTCCTAAGAAACTGTGCAATTACATATCAGTGAAGTTGGATTTCTGAATAGAATACTGAGAGACATCACTGGAATGAGAAAATAATTGTCTTTTTATTCAGTGAAATATACTTTGCTCAGAAGCAAGAAAGAAGTCTCTCTCTTACTTCCTTGGTTAATATTGTATTCTACACCCTGTTCGGCCGAACAGCAGAATGCATTATCTTTAAATAAATCAGGACTAATTAGTCTAATTGGGTTTATAGTGTAGTTATTTTTCCTTAAGATACATGTATGAGTTTGGTAAGGGAGATAGTTACTAATTAAGAATAAAGAAAGGATAATGGGACCTAGGACTGAAACTAACACTATCAGCTTGTTATGAGCTCCCTTTATCTCAAGATAGAGAAAATAGAAAATTGTATATATATTCTATATAATGACAAGGAAGATGCTTAAGAATAATGATTTAATAACAGATCTGAGAATTCATGGACTCAAATTTACTCTTTTTTTCTTTACATGTAAAACAGACTGTATAAAAGTTGAATACATTTCTACCTTTTCTGTAATAGAGAAACTCCTTCAAATGCAATCGATGAAAAAGTCAATAATCTCATGAGACTGAAGGCCAAAGTTTACAACTTGAGTAAAGGTGGAAACTGGAAAAGAAGATGTTCATTTCTAATGATTCTTCAAGCCGTCATAAATTTGTCTTTATGTCTTCATGTCTGATTAATGTAATATTCTCTCTAATATAACACCAAAAGCATAAGCCACAAAAATTGATTAAGTTAATTAATTAATTAATTAATGTATTTGAAGTGGGGCTTAAACTCAAGGCCTGGGTGCTGCTGTCCTTGAGCTCTGTTGCTTACCAGTTTGAGCCCCATTTCCACTTCTTGTTTTTCAGTGGTTAATTGGAGGTAAGAGTCTCACAAGGACTTCTGACAGGACTGGCTTTGATCCATAATCCTGAATATGTAGGATTATAGGTGTGAGTCTCTGGTGCCCAGCTCTGCCATTTTTTTTATTATTTTAATTTTTCTCTTTACTTGTAGATGAGTATTTACCAGTATGTATTTGGAAGTACCTTTGTTATACCCTAAAACCATCTCTAGGTTTAATTCTATATGATTTTTGAGTTCATATAATGGTTGCATTTAGCTGCGAACTAGATTAAGAAATAGCTGAAAATGTGGTAACCACAATCTGTGAGTATGTTTGAAAGAATTCTTCCAAGGAAATTGGCATGAGTTGGTGGGCTGAGAGAAGAATTCAAAATTATGAAATATGATGATATCCAATTGCTGGTGGCCTGAGAAAGGCAAAGAAATTCCACCTATCTACCCATCTCTCTATTTTATCTCTCAATCTATCTTGGACACTTACAACTGAGACACTCTTCACTTTCTGTCCTTGGACATCAGAACTCAACTTTTCTGACCTATGTACTCCAGGATTTATATTAGCGTATCCCAAAGTGTTTTCTTTTTGTTTTCTGGTTGTTTTTGTTTATTTTAATAATACTGAGAATTGGACCTAAGGCTTGTATGCTAGAAAAAATGTGTTACGACTTGTTCTATACCTCAGCCTATTTTTATTTTATATTTTTGACAAGAATCATACTTTTTTTTGCTTAGAATACTATCAAATTTATGATTCTCCTACCTCCACCACCTAAGTAAGTAGGATTACAGCTATGACATCCCTATGCCTCAATTCTAGGCCCTGAGAATTTTCACATATTTTGGTAAGTTTCACATATTTAGACAGTTATATTGTCAATTTGTTTGTTTCTGAGGCCTTTGGATTTGAACCTAGCCATGCTGTCCGATACCTTCTTTTTCTGGCTAGCAAATGATTAATTACTGGACTTCCCTATCTATAGCTATATGACTGCAAGACTCAATTTGCCTGATAAATCCATTTTTAATTACTTACCTACCTATCTATATTCTAGTGGTTCCACCTTTTTTGGAAAATCTTGAGTAATGAAAATATTTCCTACACGTTTATTAAATTTTATGTTTAAATTGTTGAAAAATAAGTGAAGTAGTTACTGTTTATTTGATTCTCTGAGGTCTTAAGAGTCATATTTCAAGCTAAATTATTTCTCTAGTATTTTAGTAATACAGTTTTGAAAAGGTCTAGGGTGAGCATAAAGTTCCATCTGGATAGGATATATAATCAAAGACTTAGTTAAAAATTGTTGGTATCATTTCAATGACTAAGTTTTTAATGAATCGCTTTATAATTCATTCCAATTAATTTTCAGTTGTCATTAGCTTCATTAAATTTACTATTCTCTCAATAAAGTGCTTAATGATCTATAAACATTCACTGAAAATTATTAAAATGACTTTTAAAATAAACCCAAGTAAATAGGTACTTATTTACTCTTTCCCAATTGCTGTATATATAGATATATAGACATAGATATGTGTGTAGCAATTTGCATATATATTTTCATATATATATATTTGGTTCAGCTTGGGTAATTGTCTCATGCTGTGTAGACATCTTTATATGAACAAATTGCAAATCTATAAATATATATTAAGTATCCAATATACATATAAGATTCATTCTGGGCTTTTTTGCCAAATTTATTCACTGGTAGATATATTTTAACCAATGTGAACAAATGTGCATGTGTTCTTTTAAGTATACAGAAATTGTAAGGAACTAGTAATGGGGAGTATAGCTAGGACTAACATGTCTATATCCTATATCTTCCATAAATATTGTAACCCTTATGCAAAATTATTGTACCCTTTTAGTAGAAGATATGCATTTAGTTTTTATAGAAAGCAATTTATCATATTTCATATTTCATTTATTACAGGCCTACAGCCAACCTACTTAAAGTAGGAAGATCAATTTACATCCTTCATGTTTTCATTTTCTATCTTTCTCAGCAAAAACAATAAATTCCTTTGTAGAGTTATCAATGTCCTACTATTCTTTCAAGCCCTTTAAACAAATTTATTACACTGTAAAAAAATTATCTGGCATAATTTATTTTTTCTTGAAAGTAGAAGCATACACAGCTAATTATTCTATGTATTCTTTATTTGATGTAGTTGTGCACAAGATTACAAAATAGTTCATATATATATGAATTATGACTTAATTTCACTTCCCTTGTTACAGGAAATATTTCACTTCTATGGGAAACATAGTAAGCTTTTTATTGATTTGCACTACTAGAAGTAATGCTACCAAAGTGTATACTCAGGTCCTGTCCAATAGAGATTCATACACTAGCAAAACTTAGTAAAGTAAGAAAAATGTGATGGAAGTATGAGATTGTATAGAAGAGAGAGGAGTTATTTTGATCTAACAAAATTTAGACAATTTCAGTTGAAACAGTGACAGAAAAGAAAGTTTTTATTTATCAACTCAATGTAAAGTTCTCTCAAAGAACTCACCAGGGGAAAATATATCCCTCTGTTTTTTTTTTAATGCATTATTTTATCCTCTACCTCATCATTCTTCTCAAAGCAGAATATATTCATATCTTAAAACGTATGAAATTATAATAGTCATTTGTTTCCTTTCTTTACTTTGAAACTTTTGTTTTCATTGTTTTTTTATCTCGTTCCATTTGGTATCAATTCCACATATGGCTTGTACAAATATACAATATTTACCCCAAATAATCAAAAGTGTAACTACTTTAGTTTAAAAATTATAAAAATTATGTGCTTTGTATTATTTAATTAGTAATAAGGTTGTATTAATAATTTATCTATTTTAACACATATATGTATACATACACACACACACATCTATTTCTAGCTAGCTAGCTAGCTAGCTAGATAGCTATAATTGGTTTTATTTCATGGTCTGGTTTACCATCCCTGATATTTAGGCTACTTAGATTTTAGGAATTGTTTTATGCTTTTCAGATTACCAAGTATGATTTTATGAGTTCTTCAAATAATCCTTTGTATAATACAATTTGATCTATTCTAGGCCTTTGTGCAAGTAAGATGATTAATTAGTTTCTTTCACCTGTTTCTGCTTTCAATCTTTATTTTGATTATAATCCTTTTGAATAAACTGCAATATTGCAAGACTAAATTGCTACGTGATTAGTGTGTGAGTGCAATATTATTAATTTTTTTTATAGTCTCTTTAAATAAGTCCACTTCTTTCCTTAAATTTTAGTTCGTAGGAGTATTCTCAGCACTAGGAACAGGCTGTCAGAGACTAATTTAAGAATGGAAAACAGGTAAGCTAGGAGGAAATAAAGAAAGGGAAAATGTAGGAAAGAGTTAAAGTAGGAGAAAGATGATTTGATGAAATTTAGGAGAAGGCACACATGAGTTGGTAATTAAGAGAACTTAAAAAAAAACAGGTAAATAATGGAAATAGAACTGTTTACAAGAAAGTGATGACAGATTCATTTACATATTTTGAGACATTATTTTAGTTTCTAACATGAAAAAACAAATGCCCATTTAATTTATGGTATAGTACAACCAGTAGGGAGAATACAAAGAGATGTTTTCAATGTCATTTTTATAAATATTATAAACTTTAACCTTTTCAGTAAAGAATTACCATTTTAAAAAATTATGGTCAAATTGATGTTCAGTGGGTTTCAGTTACATAGGTGAGGTAGTGAGTGCATTTCCTTTTTTTTCTTTCTTTTTTATTTTAATTATGAGAATACCATACAGAAGGGTTACAATTACGTGGACAAGGTAATGAGTACATTTCTTATCAAGCATTTTTGGCTCCTCCTCTGTTTCCCCTTCCCATCACTTACCATCTTCCCCCCTTCCCACTTCCCTTTTCCCCACTCCTCCACCGCCAAAATTGTAAAGTTCGTTTTGCAATATAACCTCTTGTATATCTCATTTTGAAAATGAGTTCACCTGTACCCCCTATTTGAAATTTTTTTTCATTCCCCTCCACAAAGTATACCAGCATGAAATCCAGTAAAAACAGGGGTTATATCATGGGGAAGGGACATACAAAGCAACTAAGAAATCATCTTACAAATGTGTTAGAAACAATCGCAAGAACAAATATTTGAATCTTTATCCTGGGGTTCATTTCGCCTAACATCAAATTATCTGACCATTCCTGCTTGTCTCAGACATATACCAGTTATTGCAAATACGGGAAACCATGGCACCTATGTTTCTTTGGGCCTGGCTTAATTCACTTAATATTTTTTCCAAGTCTTTCCATTTCCTAACAAATGGGACAATGTCATTCTTCTGATGGAGGCATAGAATTCCCATATATATATATATATATATATATATATATATATATATATATATATATATATATATATATCACATTATCTTGATCCATTTATCTACTGAGGGGCATCTGGGTTGGTTCCATATCTTAGCAATGTAAATAATGCTGCAGTAAACATTGTTCTGCTGGTAGCTTTAGTATGGTCTTGTTTGTGAACATTTGGGTAAATGCCCCAAAGTGGGATTCTTAGGTCATAGGGGAGCTCTATGAGGAATCTTCTGAGGAACCTCCATACAACTTTCCAAAGTGGTTGAACAAGTTTACACTCCCACCAAAAATGCAGTAAGGTTCCCTTCTGTCCACATCCCCTCCAGCATCTGGATTATAATCATCCTAAGTGGGTTGAGGTGGTATCTCAATTTTGTTTTTACTTGCATTTCTTTTATGGCTAAGGAGGTTGAACATTTCTTCATGTATCTATTGGCAATCCTTTCCTCTTCAGAGAAGTTTCTTTTTACGTTTTAGCCCACTTATTTATTGGGCAGTTGTTTCTTTGAGAATTTCTTGTTTGGGGATTGAACTTTTTGAGTTCCAGGTATATTTTAGATATGTGACCCTTGTCCATTTTATGGCTAGTGAAGATCTTCTCCCAATCTGTTGGGTTTCTATTGATCATGAAGCTCTGCACTTTCATGCAATCCCATTTGTACAACCTTTCTTTGATTTCCTGTGTTTCTGGGTCTCTATTAAGAAAATTTTGGCCTGTGCCAAGGAGACCTAGGGTTTCTCCTATTCCATCCTTTAATATTTTCAGAGTGTCTGTTTTGACTCCGAGGTCTTTGATCCATTTGGAGTTGATTCTGGTGAAAGGATGTAGCTTTAGTTTTCTACAAGTAGTTAACCAGTTTTGCCAGCACCATTTACTGAAGAAGCTGTCTTTCTTACATTCTATGTTTTTAGCTCCCTTATTGAATATTAGATGGCTATAGGTCTGTGGGTTCATTTCTGGGTTTTCAATTCTACTCCATTGGTCGTGAGGTCTGTTCTTGTGCGAGTACCAAGCTGTTTTGATTACTATGGCTATGCAGTAGAGTTTGAAATTGGGTACTGATATTCCTCCAACACTGTTCTTTCTGTTAAGAATTGTTTTATGTATTAGGGGGTCTTTTTTATTGAATATGAATTTTTGGATTGCCTCTTCTATTTCCTTGAAGAATGAGGCTGGAATATTGATAGGTATAGCATTGAATTTTAGATAGCCTTGGGAAGTATTGACACTTTCACGATGTTGATCCTTCTAATCCAAGAGCATGGGAGTTTTTGCCACATTCTAAATTCTGTTTTGATTTTCTTTTTCAGGTTTTTGAAGTTTTCATCATAGAAGTCCTTCTGTTTTTTGGTTAAGTTAATTCCTATGTGTTTTATTTTTTGTGGGGCTATTACAAATGGAGTTGCTTTCCTGATTTCAGCCACGATTTTCTCATTGTTGGCATATAGAAAAGCAATTGATTTTTGAGGAATAATTTTATACCCTGCTATTTGCCAAAGTTTTGAATCAGCTTGAGGAATTTGGTTGAGTTGTCAGTGGGATTCTTTAAATATAAGATCATGTCATCTACAAAGAAGGAGAGTTTTACTGCATCTTTCCCTATTTGGATCCCTTTTATATTTGCATTTTGTCTTCTTGCTGTAGGTAGTCCTTCTAAAACTAACGTGAAGAGAAGTGGAGAGAGTCGACAACCTTGACTCATTCCTGAGTTTAGAGAAAATGGTTTTAGTTTTTCACCATTAAGTATAATGCTGGCTGTAAGTTTGTCATATACAGCCTTTATTGCATTTAGGAATATTCCCTGGATTCCTAATTTTTCCAGAACCTTCATCAAATGGGTGTTGGATCTTGTCAAATGCTTTTTCTGCATCTATTGAGATAACCATGTGGTTCTTATCCTTGCTCTTGTTGATGTGATGAATTATATTAATTGATTTTCATATATTGAACCAGCTTTGCATCCCTGAAATGAAACCTTTTTGATCATAGGGTATGAGTTTTGGATGAATTGTTGAAGTCGATTAGCCAAAATTGTGTTGAGAAGTTTTGCATAGATATTCATCAAAGAAATGGGTCTATAGTTCTCTTTCTTTGATGAGTCCCTGCCTGGTTTTGAGATGAAGGTTATGATGGCTTCATAAAATGAGTTCGGAAGTGAACTTTCTGTTTCAGTATCATTAAAGAGTTAAAGGAGTACTGGTGTGAGCTCTGCATTGAAGGCCTTGTAGAATTCTGCTGTAAATCCATATGGTACTGGGCTTTACTTAGATGGGAGGTCTCTTACTTCTGTTTCTATTTCAATGCTTGATATGGGCTTGTTAAGATGGTTTAACTCATCATGGTTTAGTTTTGGCATGGCAACATTTGCTAGGAAAAGGTCCATTTCTGCCAAGTTCTCAAACTTATTAGCATGAAGGTTTGAGAATTATTCCCTTATAATGTTTTGAATCTTGGTTGTTTCTGTGGTGATGTTTCCTTTCTCATCTCTGAGTTTATTTATATGGGTGTGTCCTCTTCTTTTTCTGATAAGATTTGCTAAGGGTCTATCAATTTTGTTAATTTTTTAGAAGAACCAACTCTTTGTTTTGTTGACTCTTTCTATGGGTTTTTTTGGATTATAATTCATTTAATTATGATTTAATTTTAATGATATTTTCCCATCTACTGGATTGGGGTTTATATTGCTGTTCTTTTTCAAGGAAGTTAAGATGTCTCATTAAATTTTTCGTTTCAAATCTCTCCAATTTGTTGATGTAGGAACTCAGAGTACTGTCATTGCTGTGCCCCAGAAGATCTGGTAATTTGTGTGTTCATTTTTTCTTGACTGTCATGAACATTTGAATTTCCTTTCTAATCTCTTCCATGACTCACTGGTGATTCAACAGTGTGTTGTTCAGCCTCCATGTGTTATAGGAATTTCTTCGGTGGCTTTTGGTGTTGAGTTCAAATTTTATTCCCTTGTGGTCTGAGAGAATGCAAGGTATAATATCAATGTTTCTGAATTTGGACAACAAGATTGCTTTCTGACCTAAAATGTGGTCTATTTTGTTAAATGTTCTGTGTGCTGCTGAGAAAAACGTGTATTCTGATATTCCTGGGTGAAATATTGGTTAGTTGCCTATTAAATCTAGTTGATCTATGCAGTTGTTTAGATCTGAGGTTTCTCTATTGAGTTTTTGCCAAGTTCATATCTCTAGTGGGAACAATGGTGTGTTAAATTCCCCAACAATTAATGTCTTTGTATCTATGTGAGCTTTGAGGGAAATTAGTGTTTCTTAGATAAATTTGGGTGTTCCTTTGTTTGGCAAACAGATATTTAGAATTGTAATATCCTCCAGAAGGGGAAATCCCTTAATTAGTAAGTAACGACCTTCTACTTTAGCTCTTCTCAGGAATTTTAATTTGAAGTCTATTTTATCTGATGTTAGGATTGCAACCTGTTTATGGGGGCTATTTGCTTGGTAGATTTTGTTCTAGCCTTTCACTTTCAAAATGTGTTTGATTTTATGGGCAAGGTGTGACTCCTGAAGGCAGCAGATAGAAGGATTTTGCTTTTTAACCCAACTAGAGAGCCTATGTCGATTAATGAGAGAGTTAAGTCTGTTAATGTTAAGAGTTTGAACTGAGAGGTATTTGGGAGTTCCTGCCATGTTGTACACCTTCTTGCGGGCCTCCGGCAACTCGGTTCTCCCTATGGTTCTTGAATTCTCAGTTTGGGTGCGGTTTCTTGGCATTTATTGTGCTCTTGTTGGTTTTCTATAGGGAGGACCACTTTAAGTATCTTTTGTGGAGCTGGTTTGGTGGATATGTACTGTTTCAGTTTTTCTTTGCTATGGAAAGTTTTTATTTTACCTTCGGTTATGAAGGAGACTTAGGCTGAGTACAATATTCGTGGTTGATAGTTTTTTGCCTTTAGAGCATGACATACATCATTCCAGGCTCTTCTTGGCTTTGATTGTCTCTGCTGAGAAATCTGAGGTGATTCTAACTTGTTTCCTTTTATAGGTGTTTGATATTTTCTCCTTGACATCTTCAAGGGTCTTTTCCTTGGTCTGAATTGATCCTGTGTGGATTGTAATGTGACGGTGGGATGTTCTGTTCTGCTCTGGTCTATTTGGGGTTCTAAAAGCTTCTTTTATCTGAATAGGCCTATCTTTTTGCACGTTTGGAAGTTCTGTGCTAGGATTCTGTTAAACAAGTTTCCTAGACCATTAACCTTTGTCTCTAGGTGCTCCTCTACACCCAATATCATCAGATTAGGCCTTCTAATGGTGTCTTCTAAATAGATCTATCATATTTCTTGGATTTGTTTGGATAGTTGTATGTTCTTTCTCTATAATATATAGTCTGTCTTCAGTCTCTGAGTTTCGATCTTCTGCATGGTCTAACCTACTGTCAAAATTTTCTACTTTGTTTTTTCTTTCTTTTCTTTCTAATTGGTCAGCTTTGATTGCTTCAAATTCTTTGTTGGAGCTTTGTTTTAGATCTTGTATGATCTTTATTTTCTTAATTTGGTATTCAGTGTTTATTCGCAAATCTCTTAATTGATTGGTTATGGTTTCCTTGGACTCCCATTCCTTCTGTTGGGCTCCATTCAGCATTCCATTTGTGGTGTCCCTGAATTCTTTCAGCTACCTGTTTACGGGTTCCATGAATTCTTTTTTTGATCTTTGTCTAGTCCCATCCTGCTCTCGCAATTCCTGTATTACTATTTGATTAGCTTCCTCTGGTTCACACAATTCCTGTAATTCTGATTGTTCACAACCTGCTGATGCCATTCCGCTCTTTCTTTTTGACTGTTCTCAACCTGCTCATGCAATTCCTTTATTTCTCTTTGACTGTTCTCAACCTGCTCACCCAAGACCTGTATCAATCTTTGAGTAGCTTCCTCACGCTCATGAGATTCCTGTATTAATCTTTGGTTTGCTTCCTCTCATTCCCTATCATGCTCACAGAGTCTTTTGCAAGTTTTCAATCTTTTCATTCACCACATTTACCATTAGTGTGCGTAGAGCTTTTTGGGAACTCTCCTCTGGATTATTCATTAACTGTTCTTTCACAGGTTTATCATGAGTGGGAGTTGAGATATCTGGACTTGCCATTTTTCTGGCTTGTTCTGCTCATTTGGTATGAAAGTAACACCAATTTTGTGCTAGAACACTATTTTAAGGCAAGCATCTACCAAAGTCCTGTAGTTGCACAGTCAAAATGGCTGCAGATACAACCTAGTTCAACAAACACAATCTAGTCAAGATCAAACAAATATGGATTAATGGGCTAAGAACAGCAAAGAAGAATTTGGCAAATCAGAAATTATTAGGTTTAGGGAGAAATGTGGGAAAAATAGGATTAGAGGGATCTGGAGAGGTAAAAGGAAGTGAATTTAACCAAGTCCTAATCTCAGAGAGGGAAATGGATTGGACAGAATGATAGGAAAGTGATTTTTAAAAATGAGAAAAATGGAACAAGAAAAAATTTAAATTTAAAAAGTGAAACTCTTAAAAATTATATAAGTTTAGAGAAGTGATATTGAGAGAAGGATAGGATGAGAGTAAGGGAAGGATAGAAAGAAGACATGAAAAAGAAAAAAAATCTTAAAATTAGTTAATTGAAAATTATGTATAAAGATATAATAGTGCTATTAAAGAAGTTAAGCCTAAGAGGTTGTGAATTGAGTAATAAATTTCTGGATTAAACTTGTACACATGGGGGATAAGGTTTAATAATCAACGATGGATATATATCTGGGAATGAGCAGAACAGCAATTAAGTCATGCAAAAAAGAAAGAAAGAAAAATTAAAAGAATCAAAAAATAAATAAAAAGTACCAAAAGGTCAAAAGAGATTTAAAAATCATGTGAGCGTGTACATACACACACACACACACACACACACACACACACACACACACACACACACACACACACACACACACAACTAAAATAAAGATTATGAAAGAAAAAAGAGAAAAAAGAAAAAAAAAAAACAGAAACAATTTTTTTAAAAGTTAAAATTAAAAAATGGTACCAAAATGAGTATTTTGATTTTTTTTTGGGGGGTGGGGTGGAATGGGAAGACACAAGGCAGTTATGTCTGTAACCAGCCTCTTGGTGGAGTCTCTTGTGTGCTTGTGGTGTTTTGTTTTCCTGTGGCTTGATTGCTTTCTTAAGTCAGGTTGTTTGAGCAGGCAGAAAAATGCTCTGATTGACCCAGGATTTTGTGATACTCCTCCCAGGCTAGCTCAATGGGAGGGAGATCTGCTTTTAGTATCACAAAAGAGGGAGATGGCTATTTCCTCTAGTTTGGAGATGCTGTGATGAGGCTAGATTCTGGGTAGAGTTGAGGCCTTTCAGCAAACTGTAGCTTTTCCCTGAGGGGCTAGCTCCTGAGTCACTCACGGAGCCCAGGCTGGAGCCATTCTCAGGGGTTATGTTTACTGAATTTCAATGGATTATCTAGGCTGCTGTAGAGAGGGGCAACCTCTGGCTCTGTTTATCCAGTGAAGAAAGTTACTCCTCCTTGGGTGGAGCTATCTCTGCATGGGCTGGGTGACTTTCCTCTGTGTGGAGCTGAGCCTGGAAGGTCAGATCAGGTTCCTGTGACCTGCTAAATGACTCTTTTGTTTTCTTCCAAGGCCTTAGTTGGAGCTAGCTGCTTAGCAAGGCCTTTGTCAGTATCAAAGATTGGGATCTCCCATGGTGGGTGGGAGGGGTGGCCTTCCCTCCTCTGTTCCTTGAGGAGTGAGGATTTCAGGGTTCTACTCACACCAGAGTCTTGGTTCCTGGGCTGTCTCTGGTCTGTGATCTGCAGGATGAAGATATCTGTTCCTTCTCAGTTCTTGCTGGTGTTGAGTCGAATCTGCTTGCATGCTGCATCTGGTACCTTTGTCCTAGACTCTCTCTGTTGTAGGTATGGTGGCTATGGCTGCTGCTGCTGCAGCCACAGCTGCCACAGACGCAGCTACCAGCAAATGCTCAGATCTATCTCCTTTCCTGGATTTTCCCTCTGGATAAACTCTCTGTACTGTGATTGCACACTTGTTGTGATTCTCCAGGCTAGGACTGTTCACTGGAACACTGAAACTGCTTTCTATGGGAGAGCTTGTTTAGCCTCTAGCTTCTCCTCCGCCATTTTCCTCCTACTCCCCGTTAGTACATTTCTTTACAAACTTGTTACACCTTCCCTCATCTTTCTCCCTCATAATTACCATTACAAACTTTAAAGATTCTTCTTTGCTATAATTATACTATTTAACATCTGTATGTTCAACTGAATTTGAAAACAATTTATAACTTGTCGACATCTTACATACCCATAAACTTTAAATTAGAAATTGATTTTCTAATGTAGATTTTTGAAATTTTAATGAAAACTCTATTCTCTGAAAATGAAAATATGTACAGCCAACGATGACAAAGGCACTAATTATATTTATGAAAATAATATAAGCTAGCATTTGAATAGATCTAGAGAGATACAAATAAACTTATTTGTAGAAACTGGCAAGAAGAAGATGAACCAAAATAAAAATCTTAGCAGAGAATTACTTGTTAAGTGAAAGGATATGGAGGGACAAAGGGTGAAAAAGGCAGCAGTTGTACTCAGTAGAAACTATATTGGAAATTAACTGTACAACAACTGTAGGCATAGAGATAAGAGAGATAAACTAGGAAAAAATGAAGGAAAGGGTGACCAAAAAGAAGGTATACATTATTTGAATCATGAAATGGTAACATCTGTATATATCATGTTGATAATGACAACATCTCTTTTTAAAAAGCAAACGTGGTATCTTAAAAATAAGCTTACCTAACTATGCTAATTATGGTTTGTAAAAGGAAAATTTCACCAAATAAAACATAATAGAAAGCTAATGTTTAGTATTCTTGTTATACTTTTTAATTTTTAAGTAGTTATATAAAAGAGGTGCCATATAACAAACCAGTTTATGAATACAATGCATTTTTATCAGTGGCATGCCCTTCCACATTCTCACCCCTATTGACACACCTCTTTCCTTACTTTTCTTAATTTTGTGGTATATGCAATGAATTGTTCCCTATCTCCTTCATTCATCTAACCTTATTTCCTTTGCCTCTACTACTACTACCTTGAATGCATCCATTTCCTCGTGTTGATTTTTAGGACTTTGAGTTAGTTTTTCTAAAAGATTATACTATTTGAGCTGTCCATAGAGTTATTTTAGTTAATATATTTGTAACCTCTTACATACTGTCCACCTTTAAAGAACTATGTTTAGAGGGACGTTCTCTCTACCACAACTGAGGGAAACCATGCAAGTATCTGGCTTACTTAAAATATTTTTCTAAGTCTTTCCATTTCCTTAAAACAATAAAAAAGAAAGCATGTTAAAACAGCAACACTGATCAAGAATTAGTATATTCGTAAACTGCTTTGTTGAATTGGAACTACTTTGTGCAACCAATTAAATATAATAAAAATAGATGAGCAAATTCTATCATGTATACCACATTTTCTTGATCCATTGGTCCACTAAGAAGCATCGGGGTCAATACCTGTAATATTGTTTGTGTTCCACTATTTAAAGGCTCAGGAGTGGTATTGCTGGGTCATAGGGTAATTTTAGGGTTTTGTTTTTGTTTTTGAGGAAACTCCATACCTATGTTTCTTTGGGTCTAGCTAAATTCACTAAATATATTTTTTTCCAGATCTTTCACTTTCCTTACTAATGTCGCAACAACATTCTTGATAGAGGCCATATAATTGAGGTGAGGTGAAAACTCAGTGTTGTTTAGATTTGTATTTCCTTTATTGCCAGAAATGTTCAAATTTTTTTCATGTTGAACACTTCTGAGAAGTTTCTGAGTTATTAGTCCATTCATTAATTGTATTGTTGCTTCTATGGTGATATAATTTTAGAAGATTTAATTTTTTGAGCTGTAACTTTATGCTGGATATTTGGACACGGTGTCATATAAAGCTGGCAAAAAAGTTCTTCCATTCTTGGTGCTTTCTATTTATCTTGTTAGCTATGCCATTTTCCATGCAGAAAATTTTAAATTTTTGTCAATCCCATTTATATGGATTTTTACTTAGAAATTTTCAATCTGTGTCCTGGAGCCCCAGTATTTCCCTATATTTTCTTATAATAGCTTCATGGTTTCAGTCATACATTGGGTTTTTTAATTCATTTTCAATCCATACTACTTCAAGGTAATATAGAAGCATTTAGTTTCAGTTTTCTGCATGTGGATATCCAGTTGTCAGTACCATTTATTCAAGGAACTGTTTTGTTTGTTTGTTTGTTCATTTTTCCAGCTTATGCTTTTGCCTCCTTTCCTTATTATTGGGCTGTGGGTTCTTTTCTGAATCTTCTGTTGTATTGATTGTCAGTCCTATTTTTGTGATAATATCAAACTGTTTTTATTACTCTGGCTTTGTGATAGAGTTTGAAGTTCGGACTTTTTATTCCAATACTATTCAGCTTGAAAAGGATTGCAGGAATTCTAGAGCTACTATTTTGTTTCAGTCTGGTAGGATAAAATATAAATGTAAATTTGTTTAAGAGGCGCATTGAGCTTGGCTCTGGTGGCTCAAACCTGTTATCCTAGCTACTCAGGAGGCTGAGATCTGAGGATCATGGTTCAAAGCCAGCCCAGGTAGGAAAGTCCATGAGACTTTTCCAATAAACCTCTCAAAAAACTGGAAGTGGGGCTGTGACTCAAGTGGTAGAATGCTAGCCTTAAACTGAATAGCTGAAGGACAGCACCCAGGCCCAGAGTTTAAGCCCCATGACTGACAAAAATGAATAATGAAAATAAGAAAAAAAAGAGGTATATAGACCAACTCCTTATACAACAACAATAGAATACCTTAAAATTATAGAAAAAGAAAAGTTATTCCCCAAATGGAACAAAACTTAAAGTCACATAGGTTGAGAAAAATAAAATTTTAAGCATCATAACAATCCCTGTGAAGCCGATGACAATACAAATGGTGACTAAAGAAAATGATGATTAGTACAAAATTCTTAATTACAGGATGATAATAAAAAACTTATTCAGAATCAGATTAAGTACAAAATAAATCTCAATGATAATCACTCTATATATAAATGAAACTGTACATTTGAAAGTTTGATATTTAAGTAAAGTATTTTGAAAGCTGACTGACAAAGTGGTATTTAGAGACAAAAGTATTATTTTTGGTAGTATTAACTATTGAACTCAGGAAATTCCACTTGCTAGACAGGAACTCTATTACTTGATCAATGAATACAACCCAGACAATAGTATTTTAAAATGAATCAAAACCATATTCCTCTTTGAAATTGAATAGTGACAATATTTAGTAATATAAATATGTTGTGCATTTTGAAATAGCAAATGCAGTCTTTTTCCAATGTCTTATCACAAAACATGATAATTTTGTTTTTGGTTACAATAATTAGTTTGATTCATTCATTCTGCATCATATAAATGTACCAAGTAATCCTTGTGCTCCATACTAATTAAAATTTTTCAAAATGTATTTTAAAATGGACCAAGTAAATTGCTTTTAGAAACGTTGCTGATACTTACAATTATGTAAATCATATAACATGGTACTTTTTTTATTTACTTTTTTTTAAACCCAGGGGACTCTTGTTCTCACTAAAAACTTGATTGCTCATGGCTGACATGCTACCGCTTGAGATATGGCAGAGTCTAGGCTTCTTTTTCTAATTGGAGATATAGTCTTGTAAATTTTTCTGTTTGGGCCGGGTTCAAATAATGATCCTCTAGGTCTCAATATTCGAAGATCAGAGCTTATATTCATACATTAAGTATATAATGTAACAGTGTCTCTACATAAGTTTATTAACTACATATAACAACTAGCAGTTATGTTATAAATAGGTTTAAGTTATAATAGGATTTTAAAGATTATGTTCTTGACAAAAATATTTTCCAAATAAATAATAAAATTAAAAAAATAACAAAATATAATGTGGAAACATAATATTTATTCTTTTATCACCTAAAGTACACTCTGAGCAACAATAAGATCTGCAGAAAAACAGTTGCACAATATCAAGAAAAATATCTTACTAACTACTGCTCTACTCTCTAAAATATTCATATGTTACAGTAAAATAAATGTCTTTATTTAATTTAAAGTATGAAAATAAATCATTAACAAAGTAGAAATTATTCAATTATAATTACAGAACAGACTACAAATTTTAACTAAACTCCAACAATGTAACAGATTGTAGTGCATTGGAAAGAGGAGAGGAATGCTGAATGAAAAACTAGCAAAAATACCCTCATTTATAAAGAGGTTGTATACTGAAAATGTATAATTAATTCTCCAATTGAAATTATATATTCTCCGCATAATATAGTTACTTCTTTTTATGTGAGGCCATTTTTGCTACCTTTTTAATCAACGTTCTTCTCCTCTTTTGTCCTTCCCATAATAAATTTTCCTGCTAACTCCATTTCTACATACTATTTTTAAATTATTTTACTTTATTGTTTTTATAAAGGTGATATACAAATGGATTATAGTTGCATGAGTCAGGTAATCAGTACATTTCCTTCTGTACAATGTCTCCTATTTGCTCTCTGTCTCTGCTTCCCTTCTTCACCCATGAGTTTTGTAGTTTATTTTCATCAGTGTCCAGGGAGCTCCACTGTTGCGCTTTTTCATCTTTGTATTCTGAGTCCTGTACCCTTCCTACAACCCTCACAAAAATACATGCTTGAATGCTATTTTAGAGTTATTTTATTAGCATAGGTTAGTTTCACAAGGAGAGTTTCATTTTGACATTTTCCTTACATGTTTGTAGTATAAATCAATTAAACTCACTCTCTTCACCACTCCTGCCCCTTTACACTTATTAAAATAATTTCCACATTTCACTGTTCTAATTTCATTGATCTGCTTTTCATTTTATATGAGTATAAATATGAGATAAGGCTACAACAATGCACATTAAATGATTTAATTCAGTTTCAACTGCTCAGAAAATATTTTTCACATTGTGTGTGTGAGTGTGTGCATTTAAAGTTGTTTTTATCAAAGATAGACCATACATTTAACATTTAGAACATATCATTAAAAAGTAAAATAACCCCATAAGTAATGTCATAGTGTGTTATTTATGGAAACAAAATAAAAAATAAAATCTTTATTGACAACTATAAGAATAAGTTAAAGAACACAAAAAGAAGTATATTGATATTGTAATGGTACTTGTTATTTACTTCTAGTCCTAATTCAGCAAAGACAAAAAGTAGTTTGAAAGAAAATATAAAAGTATGAGGATGCTACAGAAACTGCTCATCAAACGAACGAAATGTTTCCAAGACTTGTAGGTAAATGGTGATTAACAGGTAGGATTAGTGAGGCAGGAGGCACCAAGTGCAGGTGAAATCTCGATTTTTCTCATGCTGCTTTTGTTCTGTAATTAAAACTCACTTTTCTAAGGAATAAGTTTCGAAACAGATTGTTCCTCATTACAATTTTCACCAAAAATATGGGTCCAGGGAAGCATTAGTTCACACAGTTGAAGGGGCTGAGAATGTGTCCTGAGAGTGGTCTTGCCCACCATAGACATATTTGTCATAAATTATGTGAGGTAGAGAAAAATCCTTTCTTACCATTTGGGAAACAAACTTTTCAAGGGCAGTAAAAAAAAAACAACAGAAATGGTGCAGAAATGAATATGAAATTTGTTGAATTTGCCTATGACTTCCAGGATATTGTTCTGCAGGAACATTGATGGGCCATATATTTCACTAGAAAGCCACAAGCGTGGTATATCTTTTCATTGGTGTGTTTGTTTTGGCAATTCTTTTTCCTACAGGCCCTTCATTCAAACTATCTAAAGCTGTACTTATAATGAGAATCTCAAATCTAATTGTTAATAGAAATGGTACAATTTGTCTCTATATTTAAGATCACAGTTGTCTATCATCTTGATATTTCCATAGTTCTATTTTATCATTTAGTCACTGTTAAATGACTGTAACTCACATAATGTAGCAGCATCGCAAATTGCAAGAATCTTTCAAACACATAAGCAACTTATGTGGAATGGACTTAAATAATTACAAATATACACACACAGTATATATTGCTACCTAAAAATCATAATAACCAAATCTGTAGCAACAATAACATTCGAATTATTATTTCTGTACAAATTTTCTAGCTGGGTGTTGTTGGTTCATGCTTGTAGTCACAGCTACTCAGGAGGCTGAGGTTCACAGTTCAAAGCCACCCCAGGGCAGCAAAGTTTGTGAGACTATTATCTCCAATTAAACACCAGAAAACCAGAAGTGGTGCCGTGGCTCAAAGTGGTAGAGTGCTAGCCTTGAGCAGAGTAGCTCATGGACAGAGCCCAGATCCCAAGTTCAAGCCCCACAACAACAACAGAAAGAAAGAAAGAATGAATGAATGAAAGAATGAATGAATGAAAGAAAGAGAAAGAAAGGAAGAAAGGAAGAAAGAAAGACAGAAAAGAAAGAAAGAAAGAAAGAAAGAAAGAAAGAAAGAAAGAAAGAAAGAAAGAAAGAAGAAAGAAAAGAAAAGAAAAGAAAATCATAAAATAAAAATTCTGATTAAGTTTTATTTTCATATAATTCCTGTCATTCTTCTACATATTTGTCTTAGAATTCCTACGTTCTCTTTCCATTGGAAGATAATTGTTTTTAGAAACTGTAAATAGTTAAAATAGACTAATATCCCCAGATTTGTAACTTTTCTAAACAAAACAGTGCATGTATATATTATGTGAACATCTTTACTCTAACTTGGCTTTGAGACTTATTGTCATTCTTCCCTGCTCTAACATGCTGAAAAATAATATCTGAAAAAGGTAGATGGAGGCTCAATGCTGTCTTATCAGAGAAGCAGCTTCATTCTAGCAGCATTCATTCTTGCTAAGTCTAGCACTGTTAATGTGGGAGGTTATTTGATACAGTTTATATTAAAAAACTGATGTAAGTAGAGAATTGGTACTGAATTTATGGCATCGGTAAAACAGAAAATGTTATGCTTATATATGTCAATGAAGTAAAGGCTTGTTCTTGTTCTACAGCAAATAAAATACAAAATTTCCAACGTTGGTACTTTTAACAGTCCTGGTGAGTAGAGCCTATCAGCTGCATTTTCTGTGCACTTATCACAGATAGGACTCTGACATCAACCTCTATTAGAGCATTAAATATAAATGCTTAGTCAACCCCTACCATGATTTTTCCAAGAATAAAAAGACAAATATTTGATACAGAAAAATCATGAACTCAACATGTATGTGTCCATAAGCTTATGGTAAAATTTGATTTTCCTTACTTATTTTAAAATTTGAAATATGATACATTGTGAAAAGGAACCATTCTTTTACTGGAAAGAATCGTGATCTGAATTCAATGAAATTATATTCTTATCATTAGCATATTTTATACTGATTCCTTTGGGGAAAATTACTTAATTTAAACCTCAGTTTCCATACAAATCAAATGCAGTTGTTGACTCAATTTTTAATATCCATTTATATCTCATAATTTATTAACAAAAAGTGAAATTTTGATGGATATGGATTTTATTTCGACACAAAACTTTACAACCATATTAATTAATCATTTTAGACTAGTTCATAATATATTTGGTCCTCTGTTTCTTATCTGTGAGTACGATATCATCTAAATCCTAGAAATATTTAGAGTTAAATTTCATTTAGCAGCATAAAGTATTGACAAAAAATAGATGTTCTATTCACATAGAGAAAAAAAAAGCCAGAAATAGGGAGAGAGAAATGTAAATGTGCTTCATTGTGTGCTTATTATTATTTAAATGGTTTGTCTTTCTTGAAATGATATGACACTAGTATGATCATAAACATCATTCCCCTAAGTTTATTTTAGGGAATTAATGAAGTCAGTATCTCCTAGCTAATATCTTTAAATTTTTTTTTATTATTTTTTTAATTGTCAAGGTGATGTACAGAGGGGTAACAGTTACATAAGTAAAAAGTATGTTTCCTGTCAAACTTGTTACTCCTTCCCTCATTTTTCTCCTATTTCACTTCCTCCACCCCCACTCCCAAAGTCGAACAGATAATTTCCAACATATTGTCTTGTGTATATCACTGTTGCATTGGATTCCCCTTGTCTTTTGTCTCACAATTCTGTGGCTTCCCTTCCATTCCCTCATTCAATTAAATGTATATATAATACCAGGGTACCAGAATCAAATACAGTGACAACAGAGGATATACTATAGGGGGAAGAACATTAAAAATACAAAAAAATTACACATAGTACATTAATTAAACAACAAAAATCCTTCTTGTGTCCATGTCTGTGAATGCATTTCACTTAGCATCATCTTATATGGCCATATGTACATAGCTATTGAGCTATTCTGCTCATATGCTAAGATTATCCTAGATGTATACTAATTATTGCAAATAAGGGAAACCATGGACGTATGTTTCTTTGGGTCTGGTTTACTCCACTTAGTATGTTTTTTTCTATATTTTTTCCATTTCCTTACAAATGGGACAATATCATTCTTTCTGATGGAAGCATAGAATTCCACTATGTGTGTGTGTGTGTGTGTGTGTGTGTGTGTGTGTATGTGTGTGTGTGTGTGTGTGTGTGTGTGTGTGTGTGTGTGTGTGTGTGTGTGTATCACATGTTGATCCATTCATCTACTGAGGGACATCTGGGTTGGTTTAATCTGCGATATTTTATTTATTTATTTTATTTATTTTTTTGGTCGGTCATGGTGCCTGAACTCTGGGCCTGGGTACTATCCCCCATCTCTTCAGCTCAAGGCTAGTGCTCTACCACTTGAGCCACAGCACCACTTCCATTTTTTTCTGCTTATGTGGTGTTGAGAGATCCAACCCAGGGCCTGATGCATTAAAGGTAAGCACTCTACCACTGAGCCAACTTCCCAGCCCTTATGTGAGATTTTTAAAAGCTTATATTTCTTAAGAAACAAAAAATCAAAAGTACCATTTTCCATTCAGTAAGGAAAGCAAGGATGTGACTTTAGTAGCACTAATAGAAACTACTTGACTGCCAGACTTTTCTGGATAGCCAAATTAGCATTAAATATACGGTTCAATTATTTGTAATTACAAGGACTCTAGAACAATGTTATATACAATCTGAGGATTATACAACTTTTCTAGAGTATATAGATTTGCTTCAAATATTTTAACCATGTTATTATTCTATTTGGGTCTGAGATCTAAAACACTTTATAGAGGAAGCCATTTGTATCCAGCCTTCACTGAATTAGATGCTTCTTCTCTGTAACCACATAACATCCCTGAAATGAAAGGGCATAATACCCATATTTACTACTGCATGGTCGGTGTCTAAATATGTTTTTAATATAATTTAGAGAAGATTTTGTAAGTAAAAACCAAATGTAGATGACATAGATATGAACATCAATACATTAAGATATTTTTGCTCATCATTTTAAAACTGCATGGTGAGATAATTTTCAATTTTCTTCTTTTTATCTAAAAAGGATGCTGAGAAAAAGTTATTTGTTACTGTAAAGGAGTATATAACAATGGAAAAAGAACTTAAGTAGGTAGACAGCACAAAGAATTTCAACTAATCACTGGAGCATGTGGAGAGGAAGAGGAATATGCAAGTTTTGTCCAATTGTTTATATTTTCTGAGCTTTAGTTTCCTAATCTATAAAAAGGAGATACAGATGAAATATCACTTTTATTCTCTAAAAGTTTTTATTTGTGACTTCAGATCTTATTATGATGTAAAATATTTTGAAAATAAAACTGATGAAAATCAAATTATTGATTTGTAAATAATCAAATTTTATTTATTTATTTATTTATTTTTGTCGGCCGTGGGGCTTGAACTCTAGGCCTGGGCACTGTCCCTCAGCTCTTCAGCTCAAGGCGAGTGCTCTACCACTTGAGCTACAGCGCCACTTCCAGTTTTCTGGTGGTTTATTGGAGATAGGAGTCTCACGGTCTCTCCTGCCCGGGCTGGCTTTGAACCTCGATCCTCAGATCTCAGCCTCCTGAGTAGCTAGGATTACAGGCATGAGCTACCAGCGCCTGGCAATAATCAAATTTTAAATAATTAAACAAAGCAATATTTTAAAATATAATTTGTATAATTATAATTTTGTATAATTGTAACAGAATGATCCTTTATTATTTTATGAAAAGCCAGATGCCAGGGGATCATACTTGTAATCATAACCACTGAGAATGCTGAGATCTGACTATTGCAGTTTGAAACTAGCCTAGGAATGTTATTACTATCTCCAATTAATCACAGAAAGACAAGGCTAGCATTGAACAAAAATGAACTCAAGGACAACACTCAAGCCTCGAGTTCAAGACCCAGGACTGGCAAACACACACACACACACACACACACACACACACACACACACACACACACACACACACACACACACACACACACACACACACACACACACACAAATTGTATAAGGTAAATTTTCTGAGAACCAAGGAAAAGAATACCAGAATGTTTATCAAGAATGTTTAAATTAGTAACCAATCAAGAGAATCTACGCTTTCACAAAAAAAAAAAAAAAAAAAAAGAGAGAGAATCTATGCTTTAAATTTTAGGAAAATGTGATAGGTCAATGAAAGAAATATTTAAAGGGTAATAGGTACTAGAAATTTTACACATAAAGAAATCTTTTAGCTGGTCACAATTCAGTGAAAATGACATAAAGATACTTATCCATGAACTTCCCTATCATTTCCCTAGACCATATACTTTCTTATGTCTCCTATTTTCAACATTATTTTTATCAACAAATACTGTTTTGTCAACCTCCCAACATTTCAACTAATAGTGATGGCTTAGATTATTCATTATGGGCACAAATGAAATTACATTACAGATACAAATACCAAAAAAAGTTTCTGATTTAGATATTTTGATCTTTTGAAGAATAAATTATAAAACATGCAACTCTTTGCTAGTTTATCAATTACTGTTATACAAGGAACATGTACTCATCCAGAAATTATATCTATTTTTTCTAGGAACTAGCAGTTACTTATTTGTAAGAAATATTCCTCTAAATAAAATGTTAAATCAATTATTGATATGTGTTTCTCCAAAAAATGTTAAATCAATAAATTATTTATTATTAATTGATTTTCCATAAACCAAGCAATGAGACTTTAAATTTTAGACAACCTAATAGAGTATAATATTTCTCTCAACGTTTGGGGATATAAGAAATCAGGAAAACATGCAAATTTAAACATTCAAATTCAACTTCTATTTTCTGATAGCTGAAATAATATGAATATAAACCTCAGTGATTAATATTTTTATTCTTCCTGCATGTAGTGTCAATAGATACATTTTCTGATTTTACATATGCAATTGTATAATTCACAGTGATTAATAAGACCAAAAATACATTTATTTTGTTAACTAAATAAAAAATAACTGGTATTTGAGCTAATCTCATATTTAGTCTCCCAAATTTGACATGTCTATTTCTATATCCCACAATTTTCACACTCCATCTTGTTGATAAGTTTTCTGCCAAATACAAACCTTCTGTTTTCCCTCTCATATTCAAAAAGAAATCCAAAGCCAATACTTTAAAATTTTACCATTTAATATTTTGTTATTCACAGTGATAGTATTAATGAAATAGAACTTGCAAAAATGTTTACTCAAAAATATTTATCAATTAGTTTTCTTTTAAGACATGAGTCAATCAGAAACCCTCACCAGTAGCAGATTACATTCTAAAATACATCTCTAAACTGAATCTCTGGAAATTTTAATTTAGAAAAGGTCAGACAAGTCATTAAGAAACAAATTGCATTTACCTCGAATCAGAAAATTGTATCTGTGAGCAAGAACCAGTAGTAGGAACGTTTCTGGGATAAAGATATAAGTAAGTGTTCTGAGAAAGATGATGCATATCAAGCTTAAAGGAATCACATACTCTCATAAGACTATAAGATAATAAAGATGAATGTAATATTAGATAAAACCATAATGATGAGGAGAGAGCAATAAAATGAACTTTCTTGTCTATAATATTATGCAAATATTCCTTCTTTCTGTAAAATACAGGAAAGCATTGAAATTGGATGTTTATTCTACTAATGGAATTGCTATAGGGTGACTTTAAAGGCCCAATATACTAAAAGCTTGTTCCCTTGAGTGTGTAAAAATTTGAAGAGGAAAAACCTATCCCAGTCTCTGTGTCTCACACTTGTGATTGTAGCTACCATGGAGGCTGAGAAAAAATGATTGTGTTTTGAGGTCAATCTAGATACAAAAGTTTTAAGACCTCTACTCAAATCATAGCTGTGTGTGCAATCCTGTCATCTCAAGCTACACTTGGGTAGCTGACATTTGGAATATTTTTGTTTCAGGCCAGAAATGTCCTGTCTTGGTGGTGACTAGGATGCAGTGAGCATCAGAGGGGAGAGGTGTAAGGACAAGTTAACCTTCCACGGCATATCTCCATCAATTCACTTCTTTCAAAGAGAATTCTTTAAATATATTGGAATCATTTAACCATGAAATTGACTAAACTAAATAATAAATATTACAAAATAATTGATGAAAGTCAAGAAGAGAGAGAGTCAGAGGCAGAGACCTCTCATACTTGTAGATTAGAAGAATTAACTCTTATAATTTATATAATATGATCCACATTTTCAATACAATCTTCATTTAAAATACCAATTAATTTCTATAAAAATAGAAATAAAATAATAGGAACAAAGAAGCCTCAAATCTTTAGGGGCTGGGAAGGTGGCTCAGTGGTAGAACACTTGCCTTGCATGCCTGAGGCCCTGGGTTCGATTCCCCAGCACCACATAAGTAAAAAGAAAAAAGCCGGAAGTGGCGCTATGGCTCAAGTGGTAGAGTGCTAGCCTTGAGCTGAAGAGCTGAGGGACAGCACTCAGGCCACGTTCAGGCCCCACGACCGGACCCCCCAAAAAATTTAAAAAAGCATTAAATCTTTAGCAAAATGAACAGAACAAAGCCAGAAGAATAGCAATACTTTACCTAATGAAACATTATAGGTATATATTCAGCAAAAGTGTATGGTGCTACATAAAACTGATGTATAGGTAAATGAAACAGTTTGCAGAACCCAGAAATAAACTAGAAATAAACTCATATATCTATAATATACTCATTGTTTTCAAAAGCACTGAAAGCCTACCATGAGTAAGGGCCAGCATTTTTAGTAAGTACTTTTGGGAAAGCTGAATATCCATATTCAGAAGTTTGGAACTTGATTTCTTTCATTATTACGTAGAGAACTCAACTGAAAACACATAAAAGACTAAAATTTAAGATATGAATATATGTAATTACTTGAAGCAAACCTACAGCTAATCTTGAAGACGTTTTTATGGCAATGATTTTATTATAAAGCCCAAAATACACACATAGAAATGTGAACTAGGAAAATAGAAATATATGTAATTTGATGCTTTTTAGTGACTATGGAAAGAACAAAAAGTAGAGTAACAAAATGAGTACATTTTGACAAACTGATAAATATTAGTACTTAGAATGTGTAAGAACTGAAAATATCAAGAACAAAGTCAATATAGCAGCTACAAAATTAGGAAAAAATTTTTACAGATATTTCTTTTGTCATGTGTAGAGAACTGATGATATTGCCATATATTTTTGTGGTATAAAAAATATATTCAACATTTCTAGTTATTAGTAAAATGAGAAAATAGTTATAATCAAAAAAGCAGAAAATAACTACCATTGTGGAAATTAAATCAACATTTTAAGAGATTACCAGCACACCAATATTTATTGCAGCACTATTCAAAATAGCCAAGACAATGAAACAACAAGGATGTCTGTCAGTGAATGAATTTATAACAAAAATACAGTATATACATATATATATATATATATATATATATATAAATTATGGAATATTATTCAATCATAAAATTAATTAAAGTCATCATAAAAAGTCTGCTAGAACTAATAAGAAAATTCAGAACAAATGCCCAATAAATAAGTGGGCTAAAGACTTAAAGAGAAACTTCTCTGAAGAAGAAAGAAGGATAGCCAATAGACACATGAAGAAATGCTCAACCTCCCTAGCCATAAAAGAAATGCAAATCAAAATAACATTAAGATACCATCTCACCCCAGTTAGAATGGCAAAAAATCAAGAACACTAATAACAGATGCTGGAGGGGATTTGGTGAGAAGGGAACCTTTCTTCATTGTTGGTGGGAGTGTAAACTTGTTCAACCACTTTGGAAAGTAGTACAGAGGTTCCTCAAAAGACTCCACATAGAGCTCCCCTATGACCTAGCAATCCCACTTTTGGACCTTTACACAAATGTTTACAAACAAGACCACACTAAAGCTACCAGCACAACTATGTTTATTGCAACATTATTTACTATAGCTAAGATATGGAACCAACCCAGATGCCCCTCAGTAAATGAATGGATCAAGAAAATGTGGTATATATATACAATGGAATTTTATGCCTCCATCAGAAAGAATGACATTGCCCCATTTCTTAGGAAATGAAAGACTTGGAAAAAATTATATTAAGTGAAGTAAGCCAAGCCCAAAGAAACATGGCCCATGGTTTCCCTTATTTCCAATATCTAGTACATGTATGAGTCAAGCAGAAAAGGTCACATAAGGTGATGTTAGGAAAATGAACCCTAAGATATGTATTCAAATGTTTCTTTTACTTTCATGCATTTGTTTCCAACGCATTTATAAGATTATTTCTTTGTTGCTTTGTATGTTCCTCCCCCACAGTATAACCCCTGCTTTCACTGTATTTGATGTCGGTATAATTTGTGGAGGGGATGGGGAAAAACAAGTCGTTTAAATAAGAACACAGGTGAACCCGTTGCAACAATGAGAAGTACAAGTTGTCATGTTGAAAACGAACTTTACAATTTTGGTGGGGGGGAGGATTGGTGGGGAGTGGGGGGCAGATGGGAAGGGGGAAAGGGAAACAAAGGAGGAGGCTACAATGCTTGATAAGAAATGTACTCATTACCTTGCCCATGTAATTGTAACCCCTCTGTACAGTATTTTCACAATAAAAAATAAATAAAAATTATAAAAAAGAAAATTCAGGAATGTTTTAGGATGCAAAATGATCACATAAAATAAAGGATGCTTTTTTCACTTGTAGTAAAAAATATGTGAAAAGAAATTCAAGAAAACAATCTCACTTATAATAACATCAAAAGAATAACATAAAAATAAAAAAATCAATTCAAAATAGTCCAATGATATATATTTTGAGTGGGATATTTTATTCTTACATAATTATTATGTAGTGGCAAAATGTTTAGCAAAATTATGGCATAAAGTTAAGTGGGCTTCTGTGACATGTTTGATGTATAGCTCAGAAGAGTTCTGAGCAAAGTGCTGAAAGTACTGCCTGCTTTCTTCTGATTGTTTATAATAGCAGAAGAAAGGAGAGTACAATGTGGAAGGAAAGAATTATGAAAGCAAATTGAAACAGCATATTAGAATTCTGAAAATAATCTCTTCAGATGGTTAATACAATAAAAGCAATAAAAGTCTATGAGAAGAATGACATACAGGAAAGCTGAGTCTGTGCCTGTACAACCTTTTACTAAAACTTTGGGAAGATTAAAAGAGATTAAGGATATGATTCAGATTATCTCAATCAAACTAAAGACTTTCCAAGAATCTAAAGCACCTTATCCCCCAGTTATCTGAGCAAAAGCTAAAAGTGGATTAGCAATTATCTTAGAAAGAGGTGTGGACCTCTGGATTGAAACTTATATTAATTTATCTAATTAAATTGCTATTATTAACATTATTATTGTATAAGTAAATTATATAAACCTAAATATTGCCAGGTAAAGCTATCCTGTAAAGAAAGAGTACAAAATAAAACAGTATTGTTAGGCTGAAAACACTACTAACAGTTGTTCTGTTAAAAAAGTTATTCCAATACAAAGTTTGTCATACTTTATAAAAAAAAAAAGATGGATGACTAGACAGGCTAACTCAAGAATTCAAAGAAATAGCAAATACACCAATGAGTCCTAAGTCTAAATCCAGGGAAATAGCGAAGAGAAAAAGTGATAATTTTCATATCTGGAACGTAATCTAGAGCAGTCCATATTTGCTTGATTTGGTTTCCAGACTACTCAGACACAAGGCAATTGCCTATGTAGGCAAATAAACTCGGTGTCAAATGTAAGCCAGATAGAAATTGACATAGGCTGCATATTTTCCCTCAATTGTAATAACTAGAGAATGTCTAGTATATTCCTAGCAAAGGATCACAATGGCTGAATTGTCATTGCACTTCATTTTGATAAACATCATTTATATGGTCATGTGAACATAGCTGTTGAACCTTTGTGAGCCTTTTCTAATAATATTAAGGCAGGTGTGCTTGGTATACCACTCTTGTAGATGGGCTGAAATAAACTATATCAATATATATTTTTAAAAAGTATATCCTTAATGTGTGATTGCCTTGAGTCCAGAATAATTTATCATATCCAAATGCATTTTATTATATTTTACTCTTCAGTGTTCTCTTGAAGAAGTATAGACACATTCTAGTTACAAAAAATGAAGGGAAACCATGCAACCTATGCTTCTTTGGGTGTTGGGTCTTTGTCCATACCATGGAAGACGGACAGGATCCAAGGAAAGGTAAGTGTGCCGCTCGCCCATTCCCCGGCCTCCCTTAGCCTTGGAGACAGTCAGACACAGTGGGGAGTCAAGTCAAGCAGGAACTCGTTTATTATCACACAGCAAGCATTTTAGTGTCTGTGCCCAAGGAGAGTTTGGGCCATCCCTCTCCCTGATGGCCTTGGGGTCCCTTGGCCCTGGGCTGCCAGCGCCTGGGTGATAGCCTCAGTCATTGCAGATATCTGAGCTTGTAAAGCTAAAGCTAGTGATTAGGACTGGTGCTGTTGCATTCCCACATCCTGTGAGTCCACCACCCATCTGCTCAGGGAACTCTCTCCCAATTCCGCACACACCATGCCATAGTCTGCATTCATCACTTCCCAAACCAGTAGATTTAGAGCCTGTCCCAGTTACCTCACATCCCCACATAGCACATTTTAAAGCAAAAAACCACGTGGCACAAAAAGGGAGGAAAAGGAACCAAACAATCACTGTACAGGTCACCCTATCATGTGCCTAAGCTTTCTATACTTTCCCTGCTGAATGATGTATGCCATGCCCTAAAGACAAACAACTGTCAATCAAGAATACTGTACCCGGCTAAACTTTCCTTCATAACCGAAGGTCAAATAAAAACCTTCCATAGGAAAGAATAGCTGAAACAATGTATCTTCACAAAACCAACCCTACAAAAGATACTTAAAGATGTCCTACACATAGAAAACCAACAAGAGCACAATAAAGGCCAAGAAACCACACCCAAACTGAGAATCCAAGAACCATAGAAAGAACCCAGTTGTGTCAGACCCCAAGAAGGTGTATAACATGGCAGGGACTACCAAACACCTCTCAGTCCTAACTTTCAACATTAATGGACTTAATACTCCAATTAAGCAACATAGATTGTCTAGTTGGATTAAAGAGCAAGATCCTTCTACCTGCTGCTTTCAAGAGTCATAACTTGCCCATGAAAACAAGCATATTTTGAAAGTGAAAAGCTGGAATAAAATCTACCAAGCAAACGTCCCCCATAAACAGGCAAGAGGTGCACCCCTAATATCAGATGAAATAGACATCGAATTAAAATTAATGAGAAGAGATAAAGAAGGTCGCTACATACTATTTAAGGGATCTCGTTTTCAGGAGGATATTACAATTCTAAATATCTATTCACCAAAAGCAGGGCACCCAAATTTATCCAAGAAACACTACTTTCCCTCAAAGCTCACATAGATCCAAAGACATTAATTGATGAGGATTTTAACACACCAGTATCCCTGCTAGATAGATCAACTCAGCAAAAACTCAACAAAGAAATCGTAGATCTAAACAAACACATAGACCAAGTAGATTTAATAGACAGCTAATGAATATTTCACCCAGCAGCATCAGAATACACATTTTTCTCAGCAACATATGGAATATTTTCCAAAATAGACCACATTTTAGGTCACAAAGCAAACTTGTCCAAATTCAGAAACATTGAAGTTATGCCCAGCATTCTCTCAGACCATGAGGGAATAAAATTAGAAGTCAACACCAAACGCCACCAACGAAAGTTCTGTAACACATGAAGGCTAAACAACACACTGTTGATTCACCTGAGGGTGATGGAAAAGATTAGAAAAGCGATTGAAATGTTCATGATATTTAACCAAAATGAACACACAGATTACCAACTCCTCTGGGACACAGCAAAGACAGTACTCAGAGGTAAGTTTAAGTCATTATGTCCATAAACAAATTTAACAGCTTTGGTGGGGAATGGAGGGAGGATCAGGTGGGGGGAAGAGAGGAGTATGAGAAGGGATTGGAAAGAAAAACAACGAGGAGACAACAATGCTTCATAAGAAATGTACTCATTATCTTGCCCATGTAATTGTAACTCCTCTGTAAGGTATTCTCACAATAAAAATAAAATAAAATAATAATAATAAAAAAGAGGTAAGTTCATAGCTCTCAGTTCCTACATCAACAAATTGAGAACTGACATCAACGATTTAATGAGATATCTAAACCTCCTTGAAAATAAGCAGCAAGCTAAACCCCAATAGAGTAGATGGAAAATGAAATCAGAATTAAATGAATGAGAATCCAAAAAAAAAATACATAGAAAGAATCAACAAAACAAAGAGTTGGTTCTTCGAACAAATTAACAAAATTGACAGACCCTGATCAAATCTTATCAGAAAAAGATGAGAACACACTCAAATAAATAATCTCAGAGATGAGAATTGAAATATCACCACAGAAACAACCAAGATTCGGAAAATTATAAAGGAATATTTCTCAAACCTTTATGCTAATAAGTTTGCGAACCTGGAAGAAATGAACCTTTTCCTAGCAAATATCCACATGGTGAAAGTAAACCCAGATGAGTTAAACCCATATCAAGCAATGAAATAGAAACATCACTAAGAGACCTCCCATCCAAGAAAAGCCCAGGACTGGAGGGATTTAGAGTGGAACTCAACAAGGCCTTCAAAGCAGAGATCACACCAATACTCCTCCAACTCTTTAATAAAATTGAAAGAGAACGTTCACTACCAAATTATTTCCATGAAGCCATCATAATCCTCATCCCAAAAGCAGGCAGGGACTCATCAAAGAAAGAGAACTATAGACCCATTCCTTTGATGTACATCGATGCAAAACTTCTCAACGAAATTTTGGCCAATCGACTTCAACAATTCATCCAAAAAAAAAAAATCATACACCACGATCAAACAGGATTCATTCCAGGAATGCAAAGCTGGTTCAATATACACAAATCAATTAATATAATTCATCACATCAAAAAGAGCAAGGATAAGAACTACATGGTTATCTCAATAGATGCAGAAAAAACATTTGAAGAGATCCAACACCGCTTTATGTTGAAAGCTCTGGAAAAACCAGGAATCCATGGAATATTCCTCAATACAATAAAGGCAGTATATGACAAACCTAGATCCAGCATTATACTTAATGGTGAAAAAATAAAGCCATTTCATCTAAACTCAGGTATAAGACAAGGATATCCACTCTCTCCTTTTCTTCAATTTAGTATTAGAATACCTAGCTACAGCAATAAGACAAAATTCAAACATAAAAGGGATCCAAATAGGGAAAGATGCAGTAAAACTCTCCCCCTCTGAAGATGACATGATCTTGTATTTAAAGAATCCCACGGACTCCAATCCCAAATTACTCGAGCTGATTTGAACCTTTGGCAAAGTACCGGTATAAAATTAACCGCCCAACAATGAGTATAGTGCAACTGAAATCAGGAAAGAATTCCATTCCTAATAGCCCCATAAAAAATAAAATACCTAGGAATTAATTCAATAAAAGAAGTGGAAGACCTCTATGATTAAAATTTAAAAACCTGAAAAAAGAAATCAAAACAAAATTTAAAAAGGGGAAAAACCTCCCAAGCTCCTAGATTGGAAGGATCAACATCGTGAAAATGGCAATACTTCCCAAGGCTATCTACATATTCACTGCAATACCTATCAATATTCCAACCTCTTTCTTCAAGGAAATAGAAGAGGCAATCCAAAAATTCATATGGAATAATAAAAGACCACTAATAGCAAAAACTTTCGTTCACAGAAAGAACAGTGCTGGAGGAATACCAATACCAAATTTCAAACTCTACTACAAAGACATAGTAAAGAAAATAGCTTGGCACTGGCACAAGAAGGGACCTCAGGACCATTGGAATAGAATTGAAAACCCAGAAATGAATCCACAGACCTATAGACATCTAATCTTCGATAAGGGAACTAAAAAATAGAATGGAAGAAAGTCAGTAAATGATGCTAGCAAAGTTGTTTAATCACTGGTAGAAAAATAAAGGTAGATCATTGTATATCACCCTGCACCAGAATCAACTCCAAATGGATCAAAGACCTCGGAGTCAAAGCAGACACCCTGAAAACAGTACAGGACTTCATAGGAGAAACTTGATCTCCTTGGCACAGTCTGAAATTTTCTTACTAAAAACCTAGAAACACAACAAATCAAAGAAAGTTTGGAGAAATGGGATTGCATGAGAATGCAGAGCTTCTGGATGGCAAAGGACTTGGCTAGCAAGATCAATAGAAAGCCCCCAGATTGGGAGAAGATCTTCAGTATTCATACAACGGACAAGGGTCTCATAACTAAAACATATCTGGAACTCAAAAAATTAAATCCCCCAACAACAAATCCTAAAAGATGCAACTGCCCAATATATAAGTTGGCTAAAAACTTACAGAGAAACTTCTCTGAAGAGGAAAGAAGGATGGCCAATAGACACATGAAAAAATGCTCAACCTCTCTAGAAATAAAAGAAATGCTAATCAAAACAACACTGAGATACCATCTCACCCCAGGTAGAGTGGCTATAATCAAGAACTCTAATAACAGATTCTGAAGGAGATGTGGCCAGAAGGGAACCTTACTGCATTTTTGGTGGGAGTGTAAACTTGTTCAACCACTTTGGAAAGCAGTATGGAGATTACACAAAAAACTCAACATAGAGCTCCCCTATGACCCAGTGCCACTTTTGTGCATTTACGGAAATGATCAAAATAAGGCCATCCTAAAGCTACCAGCACAACTATGTTTATTGCAGCATTATTCACCATAGCTAAGTTATGAAACCAACACAGATGTCCCTCAGTAGATGAATGGATCAAGAAAATGTGGAATATATACACAATGGAATTCTATGCCTCCATCAGAAAGAATGACATTGCCGCATTTGTTAGGAAATGGAAAAACTTGGAAAAAATTATATTAAATGAATAAGCCAGTCCCAAAGAAATATAGGTTCTTTGGTTATTTGCAGTAACTAGTATATGTCTGAGACAGGAAGAAAATTCAGATAAGATGGTGGTAGGCGAAATGAACCCAAAGAGAAGGACACAAGTGATTTTTTTCTTTCTTGCTATTGTTTCTAACATATTTATAAGGTGATTTCTTGTTGCTGTGTATATCCTTCGCCCATGATATATCCCCTGTTTTCACTGTATTTGATGTTGATATAATTTGAGATGAGGTAGGGAAAAAACAAATTGTTTAATTAGGGATACAGGTTGACCCATTGCAACAATGAGATGTACAAGACTCTATATTGAAAATGAACTTTACAACTTTGGTGGGGTGGGGAAGGAGTGTAGTCGTGGAGATTGGATGGCAGGTATGGTAGGGCAAAAACAAAGGAGGAGGCAACAATGCTTGATAAGAAATGTACTCATTACCTTGCTCATGCAATTGTAACCCCTCTGTACAGTATTTTCACAATATAAAATCTTATTACAACAAACAAACAACAAAAGAAATGGTTCAATGAGCATACTAGTGCTGGTAGAATTAGTGTGGCCTGGTTTGTGGCCAATGGATAAATACCCAGGAGTCAAATTGCTGGGTCGTAGGGAAGCTCTTTGCTGTCTTTTGAGGAACATCCATGCTGCTTTGCAGAGTTGTTGAACAAGTTTACATTCTCACCAACAGTCTAGTAGCATTTGATTATTGGCACATCCCCATGATCACTATTGCTAGTTTTTGATAATGGCCATACTTACAGTAGAATCACAATATATTTTTGATTTGCATTTCTTTATGGACAGAAATGTTGAACATTTCTTTATGTGTCTATTGGCCATTCTTACTTCTTCTTCTGAGAAGTCTATCTTTAAGTATTTATCCTGTTTATTAATTGTGTTGTTGTTTCTGTGAGGGTTATTTATGGAGAATTTAATTTTTTATCTGTATGTATATTTTGGATATGAGTAGCTAGTATAGTTCATATATGTAGAAAACTGAAGATAAATCCTTATATATCACCCTTCACCAGAATTAATTCCAAGTCGTTCCAAGACCTAAATTAGCAATAGATACCATGAAACTATTACAGGAATGGGAAACACTGGGGATCATAAATATGGGTCAAAAATTCACAAGTAAAAATCCAGAATCACAATAAATCCGAGGAACACTGGATGAATGGGATTGTATCAAACTGAAGAGTTTCTGCACGGCGAAGGACATTATAGCTAGAAAGATAAATAGCCCACAGAATGAAAGCATATTTATTTTTGGAGAGGTAATTGGGATACTGGTTTGTGACAACTTCTAAGATTAACTGGTAAAGTTTATGGTAACTGCTTTCTGGGAACACAGTCTACAAAGAAGCAGCCTCTTCTACTTGAGTAGTAGAGTGGCCACAGAATAGCCAACAACCATGGAGCTTAATTAAATTGCAACTGATTCTACTAGGAAAAAAAGATGATCACAACCATTGGCTTAATAATTGTCCAGACAACCATTATTGTACTCATGGGGTACTTTTCAGACATTCCTGCTTACATCACCACTACTGGTGTGGTCTATTATTCATTAACATTGCAGTGTATGGTTTTCTATGTTCTTTTCTTTTCAAATTTTTTTTAAAATTTTATTTTATTGTAAAGATGCTGTACAGAGATGTTACAGTTACATGAGTAAGGCAATAAGTACATTACTTGTTAAGCATTGTTAACCCTTCCCTTGTTGTTCTCCCATTATCCCTCCCCTTCTGTACCTCCTCCACTCCTCCCCACCTCCGAAGTTGAAAGCTCATTTCCAATATACTGTCTTGTGCATATCATTGTTGCAATGGTTTGTAAACTCTAACCCACATGCGTTATATCCAAACAAAATAAAATATAATTTGACAAATTATCCTTTTAATGTTATGTTTTACTGTAGTTCCTCATTTCTTTTTTTTTAATTGTAGAGGTGGTGATGTACAAAGGGGTTACATTTAACATAAGTAAGGGAATGATCACAACTCTTTATAAGAAAATGCAAACTAATGCTTATTATGTTGCTCCATATAAGTCATTTTGTTTTACTACCTTTGATGCATTTCATTTAATGTTTTTGTGCAACATATATTCTAAGATTTTCAAAGACTTCTCTGTTAATTCTAATAGTCACTTCTGGCCTTCATCTTACATGACCTGACAATAGCATGTAAGAAAGTTGATAAGTAATTCCTCTGTTATTATCCATTTCCTTTTAGCCTTGATGGTCAATATCAAAATATTGCAGTGTTTTATTATCATTAGATTGCAGGGTTTTATTATCATTATATTCCCCACCAGTAAACAGGTAAGGAAATAAATAAAGAGAAAAGTTAATGTAAGGTGAATAATCAAGCAAGTTTTCATTGTACAGTAGAGGAACTTTGTTCTACAGGGCAAAATGAGAGACATTCAAGACATTAGAGACAAAGACTATTGTTGTCCCACAAAATTGGTAAATGAGTTGTAAATATTTGTCTATAAATTTTTAATTTAATTTTATTGTAAGGGTGATATCAGAAGAGTTACAACTGGTTTTGGGAAGGAAAGGTTAAATTCCTGGAACTTTCAGTATTTGCTGTATAAGAGCAAATTCAAATTTAGTGTCTAGCAAAGTATTTTTAAAATAATAGTATATAATTTTTTACCATTTATACTTGAACAGCCATGCAGCAAAATGATAAATGAGAAAGGCATCAGCTGCATCAGATATAATCTTGTAGTACAGTTCTAAGAACCTTTCTATTTTTCACCACTATATTATAGAAGCATGGTTATTCATGGACTCTTTTTGTTCTATTTACTTTTCACATTAAAAATAAAGCAAAATGAGTCTCAAAAAACCTGTTTTTAGAATAAACAAGCAAAAAAAAACCCTCATTTGTCATTATGTGACCTATACTTTATTATCAATTGCTTATGCAGCTAATTGATAGTTAACAATAACAAAGACTCCTAATAAATACCAGTTGGAAGAAAATAAAGTCTTTGAATGAGAAATTAGTCTAATATTTAAATTTTTGATATCTTACAACAGACAGGTTTAGAATGTGCAATACGAATTACTTATAATACTGCTGTTGAAGGAAAAAATCTAGGTTTAGTGTATCCTATTTTGACTATGTTTAGGGAATTGTTAAGGGTCATTATGTGAGCTGTAGTATTCTTGGAGCTATGTAACAACAAACCAGATTTAATTAGATTCTTAATTCACTGTATATTTTTCTTCAAAAGGTGTTTTTCACAAAATCACCCTCATGCTGTATCTCTGACCCGTGAACATTTAAGCTTAAAAAAAAAAAGAAAAGGAAAAAAGCGAAAGTAATCACATGTTATTGCTGGGGCTTTTGTTTATATCAAAAGATTTTATACAGAAACCAAAGTGGTAAATAATTTAGCAGTTGGATAAACTAAAGAGGATTTTCAGCAAAAGCATTTCTTTGCTTCATCCTTTGATGTAGAAGCAAACAGGGATAAGATGAGAATTTAGTCAGTGTAACTTCCTCACTATACCATAGTCAGCAGCATAAAATTATGTTTTTCAAATCCTCTAAACTTTGCAGTCAGGAAAAAAAATGAAAGAGAAAATATAAAGTAGTAAGAAATTAAATCAGTTGTTCCAATGAAAGTAGCCTAGAGGGGAAAGTTTGCTTTATTTTTCAGAATTATGCCCAGCACACAAGATGAAAACAAAGCTACCTGCATTTATATACTTCCTTCTTGTGAGGATAATTTTAATATTAAGAAAGAATATGTTTTGGAATTAATATTCAGTAACATTTTATGTGTATCAGGGAGTTGGCACAGGGAAATAATGAAGGAATTTTAAAGAACAATGGGTGCTTGATACTCTTTAGGTAGTTAGCAGCCTAATTTATAAATTAACTGGAAAATTAAGTGGGAAATGTTCATTGCCAGTTTTGTAATTTATTTGAGTGCATTTTCTCAACCAGAGTACCTTGCAAAGTTGAACAACTCTTAAATACATAATTATGATCTCAAATAGATACAACATAGTATTATAGAGAATACGATTTTAATTGTTTCTCTTCTCACTGACACAATATAACACTTTTTTTTGCTGAAAGTCCAAAAGCAAACAAATGATCAAATACAGATCTCTAAGATCTCTTTTATCTAATTAGCAGGAGTTAAGTTTCTGTATACGTTTTTCAGTATTTACTCCTAAACATTTGATATTTTTATTACCTCTCTAGCCAACTCATTGATGCTGAGACATCAATAGCAAAAATGAACCCAAAGTGGGGGGGGGGGAGAATCAAATGAATTCTCCAAAATGAGAACCAAATAGCTCTGAAACATTTTTGAATACTCTGAAAATTATCTTTTAGTGATGATATTCCATATAAATGAGGTTGCACACCTTACCCTAAAGCAAATTTTGAAGAATGCAATGTGCCAGGCGCACGTGGCTCATGAGCCTGTAATCCTCTGTACTCAGGATCTGAGGATCATGATTCAAAGCCAGCCAAGGCAGGAAAGTTCATGAGACTTTTATCTCCAATAATCCACCAGAAAAACTGAAGTGGCGTTGTGGCTCATGTGGTAGATTGCTAGCTTTGAGATAAAGAGCTGAGGGACAGCACCTAGGTCCAGAGTTCAATCCTCATGACCGACAAAAAAAAAAAAAAAAATGCAAAGCAACAAGAAGAAAAGACAAGAAATAGAATTATAGGATTATTAACATATAAATGAAAAGCAAAGAAGTGTCAATGAATTAGCTATAGGTAAAGCTATATATTTTAAATGAAGAGATGATTTATGATTTATTTTAAAGTTGATTGTGAAAAGGGATATATTTTCTATTGATGTTCTAAAATGTGTTTATGATTTGAGGTAGGCAACCAGTTCGTTCAAATTTGTCATGGTAAAATTGAAAAGGAAGAAAGAAAAATAATAGAAATACTTAGATATATAAAGACAAAAATATCAAAGAATATAATACCTAGTCAAAATTCCACTATGAAAATTACAGTAAAAATTTGTTTATGGAAATTAAACACAGGCTTCTATATTACTCATAAGTGAAAAAAGTGAAAAATATAAATATTTGTGGCTAAAAATAACACTGTTGCAAGTAAAAATAACTAAATTATTGCAGAAAGGACATAAATTATCAGATATAAATGTTTATATAATAGAAAGAATCAGCAAATAACCGGCCAGGTAATATTTTCATTTCCTTAGGCCAAAAGATCTTTCGCATATCTCTTTTCAAATCTGACTCAAGAAATTTATTCTAAAAATGCATCAACAATATACAAGCACTTGACTGTGATAAATGCAAAAATATTTTGTAGCAATTTAAATTTGAATTTCATAGCAATTGTGTTTTCAAAGTATCATTTTTGCATTTTTATACCTTTAAATAATTAAACTATTACAAACCACAACAAAGCAAACACTTGACTGGATGTGGACATGAAGCCATAATTACTATCCCTGTAATAGAAGACACTAAAAAGTATTTGTCTAAATTTGAAGATATTATTTAAAAATATCCCTTCTGCAAAAATAACTTCACATGCTGTTTTTCTGCTTGTCAAAAAACAGTCACTGTTTTCTACTTTTTCAAACATCTTATTTTTAATATTTTAGCATATTTTATTGTCAAGGTGAGGTACAGAGGGGTTACAGTTACATAAATAAGGTTATAAGTACATTTCTTGTCAAACGTGTACACTTTCCCTCATTTTTCTCCTGCTTTCCCTCCCACACCCCACCCTCAAGTCGCACAGATAATTTCCAACATCTTGTCTTGTGTATATTGAGGTTGCATTGGTTCCCCAATTGTCCTTTGTCTCACTATTCTGTTGTTCCCCTTCCTTTCCCTAATTCAAATAAAGGTATATATATATAATACTAGAGTACCAAATCAAATACAGTGAATACAGGTGTTATATCACAAGGGGGAGAATATACAAAAGAAACAAAAAAAATCAATACTCTGCAATTATTTTTCTTTTTGTCGGTCGTGGGACTTGAACTCTGGGGTTGGGCTCTGTCCTTGGGCTATGAAATTCTTTTTGTTTGTTTGTTTGTGTCACAGGGATTTTATTAAGATTAAAAAAAGAACAAAGATTTTACTAAGCATGTTTTCTAAACCTTATAAATGCAATAAACTCTGGTCTATATACACGTACATAAAATATAACACTTCCCAACAGATATGGATCCACATTGGAGCATTTGCCAATTAATACAAAGCCAATTTCCCTTCCCCAGAAAGGGTTTCAAAATTTTAAGTTCCCACGTTTCCTTACCCAGTGGAATTGGTTCCTTGTGGCAAGGAATATTTGAATTTTCTCCCACTTTTTCTAAACAAAAATAACATTTTTAAGTTTATTCCAAAAAAAAAAAAAGGAAATGACAAAACAAAATCTCCACAATTCTTAACTCCTCTTTCCCATTTTAGATTTCTTTAGATATTTATAGTGTCCACAGTGAATTTCTTAGTTCAATGTTATGGTTTTAAAATAATATTTTATTTCTTTCATTAATTGAATTCATCTACTTAAAATTTTATTTTGGTTATATTAAACTATAGTTATTTTCTGTATCTCCATCATTTCTGCTACAAACTTAATTGTTTTAAGCATGAATATGATTATTATGGCTGACTTTTATTCTTTGTGGGTTAAAATTAAAATAAAGAAAGGGAGAGAGGTGCCATTGTGATTGAAATTGAATATGATTTTATAATCATCCAAATTCAAATTAATTGATTAATTAATTAATACAAATTAATTGAGTTTGCATGGACAAACTCCTCACACATCTCTTACTGTGAAGTCATTTGGAACAGTACATAATAAGATCCTATTGTTACCAATTCTTGGAATTCATTTTGACACTATTTTTTGCTTTTCTTTTTATTTATTTATTTAATTTTTGTTGTGAAAATACTGTATAGAGGGGTTACAATTACATGGGCAAGATAATGAGTACATTTCTTTTTTTAATTTTAATTTTTATTTTTTGTGAACATACTGTACAGAGGGGTTACAATTACATGGGCAAGATAATGAGTACATTTTTTATCAAGCATTGCAGCCTCCTCCTTTGTTTACCCATCATACCTCTTCCCAGCCTCCCGCCCCCCCCCTGCCCAATCCCCCCCTCCCCCGCACCAAAGTTGTAAAGTTCGTTTTCGACATGACAATTTGTACTTCTCATAGTTGCAACGGGTTCACCTGTATCCTTAAACAACTTGTTTTTCCCCATCTCCTCCACAAATTATACCGACATCAAATATAGTGAAAGCAGGGGTTATACTGTGGGGGAGGGACATACAAAGCAACAAAGAAATAATCTTATAAATGAGTTAGAAACAAATGCATGAAAGAAAAAAACATTTATAGGTCCCAAGGTTTCCCTTATTTGCAATATCTAGTAAATGTATGAGTCAAGCAGAAAAATTTGACACATTTTTATATATGGTCATTAGCACTTATCAATTGGTTTCCAGCATTTGTAATAACTATAATATATTATAGTATATTAAGAATATAATATATTCTTAGCAGAGAAGATTTTTAAACTATCTATCAATGGTCTGTAACAATTTTATCATGTTAATGAGAGTGTTAACCTAAGAAATCCTTTAGGAGATGACTAATCATTGCACAGATTCTGAGAAAACTGTTTCTGTTTCTTATCTGACTTTATTCTTTTCATTTTCTTTATGTTGTATCTCTGGCATAGATGAATTGATCTCTTTCTGCAAAAGGATTTTATAATCATCAGCTTACAAAAAGGTGATAGTATCCTAAGAGTTGGCTTAATGGATTTTTTCATTCACATCTTAAAATAAAATTGCAATGTCCCCAAGGAAGCTCTGACTTGTCTATTTATAAAACATACTAGGAGCAAGAACTTTTTAAGTTTCATTTTGCTTTGAGCCCTTAGTTTTGAAGGTTTACTTGAAAATTTTGAAATAAGGGATAAGGAAAAATAATTGGTAGGTAAAATGTGTGTTATTCTCTATTCCTGCCAATGTAAAAATACACTCAAAACCTCACCTTATGTCCTAATACTTGACGTTTAGTCTCATAATGTAGTTTTTGATCAGGTATATTTACATTTCTAAAAATGATTTCCCATTTGCCTTTCAACTCATAGCTGCAATGCCACATGTAATTGATTTTCAGAACTAAGAATTATTTTTCTCTAATCCTTGTGTTGTGTATTTACCAAAAGAACAGGAAATCTAGGCTCTTAGAGGGTACCATATTTACAATTTTGAAAGCTCTGAGCAATATTTTTACATACTTTTTTTAAGTTTCTGAAAAAAAAATTAGTGTTCTCTCAATATATTTCAATGATATATAATATTTACCTATTTTGCACACTGGCTTAATTTGAAAATATACAGTTAGGATTTACTTTTTATCTGTAGCAATATCCTCCAAGAATCAGTAGATGATGAACTGAAAAAAAATTTTCTCAACAACTTTGTTCCCTCAATGCCATCAAATCAAATCAAGTCTCAGGTTAAAATCTGTCACCTGTATAGGGACCAAGAAGCATACAATCACAAAATATAAAATAAAACAATCTCAGCTCTATTTTATTTTAATTTTATTACATCACCATGGTTGACATAATGATTCAGCTTTTGCTTATTAAGAGTACTACAATCATATATGAATTGAAGTTTTCAGCAGAGACAGAACTAATACAATGGATGGTAGAATAAATGATTGAATGGATGGATGGCGATAAAGAAGGATATAGGAGGGAATGTGAGAGGAGAGGACAGGACTGGAGAATATAATGGCACATGAGAGATAAGAACAATACATGAAAGGAAGAAAGAAAGGAGAGGAAGAAAGGAAGGAAGGAAGACAGGAAGGAAAGAAAGGAAGAAGAAAGGAAGAGAGGGAGGGAGGGAGGGGGGGAGGAGAGAGATTAACAAAGATTAAAAGTTTAAATTATTCAGTGTAGATTCTCACCAATACAAAACTAAGGGAATGAGAACTAGATCAGATAGTAGATGACAATATTTGGTGATGTAAATCTCAAGTTTCCTTGCTATGTATATTGGCATAAAGTCATATTCCCATTATTAATGACTAAATTTAGTCATAATAGTAATCTGGTAAGCTTAAAATTCAGTATTTACTTATATAGCCCCACCAAAATCAAATGAACATTTTTTTAAATATTTTGGGCTACCAAGATCACTAATTTTTTTTGGGGGGAGGGGTCTCGTCGTCGGGACTGAACTCTGGGCCTGGGTGCTGTCCCTCAGCTCTTCAGCTCAAGGCTAGCGCTCTACCACTTGAGCCACAGTGCCACTTCCGCCTTTTTTTCCTTTTGCTTATGTGGTTCTGAGGAATCGAACCCAGGGCCTCATGCATGCAAGGCAAGCGCTCTACCACTGAGCCACCTTCCCAGCCCCAAGATCACTAAATTTTTATACTCTGATTATGTATGTGTGAACAAACCTCAAAATACATCCAGGTAATGCACATTTCATTCCATTGATAAATTGAATCCTCATTTGTAACAATCAATATTTTATTAAATAAAGCCACCGTATAGTCCATGTATAGATAAACTTTTCCAACATTTTTTGTTTCTTAGCTTTTATGCTCTCCTCAAATTTTACTACACACTGAAGAGGTATAATAAAATTTAGGTCTAAATAAGGTAACAATTACTAAACAATCATGTCAGTGTTTGCTGCTGGCAAATATATCATCAGGTTGAGAACCTCTGTGGAACTGAACAGGTTGTACATAATAGTTTCCCCCTAAGGAATGAAAAAAAAAGAATATTGTCTTTTGTATTACTTATTGTGTGATATGTTACATGTTTCTTACAAGTGTGATCATGTGAACATGCTCAATAGACTTATTCAGGCATCGCTTACAGTAGCTTTAGTGAAAAACTAGAAAAGAATATAAGAGATATGTATTTTAACCAAAAACTAATGCTATGAGTTTAAGACTTTGTGAAAGTGATTTTTTTTTACTTAAGATTGATGGTGTTGTTGTATATTTTTTCCTTGTTTGCCCATATATGTTCATGTTAGACTTAAAATATAAAAAATATGCAAACACAGGGTCATTTGTATACATATATGATCAAAATGACTAAAGTATTGTATACACAGGAGTATGATTATGTGGCATGTAACCTCTTTGAACAATTAACAGTATAACCAAATGAACACCAGGAAGCTGAAACAAGTCTTCCATCAGAGAGTGGCTCTAACAGGAAGGGGCAGGTGAATGAAAGGAGGAATGGTGTGCGGATCAGTCATATGAGTCACTGTACATATGTGAAAATAAAAGCAGAAAAATTGCCTATGTTGGTGGGTAATGGGAGAAATTGGAGGAGGGTATACTGATGGAATGAGTAGGTCTTCAAACACACTGTACATATATGAACATGGTAAACTAAATGCCCCCAACATGCAACTATTTTAAGATGAAAAAATAAAATTGTTTTTCAAAACAAACTAGAACAGCTGAGAGTCTATTTTGTTTCTGTTCATATGTCATAAAATCACTTGCTAAAATATAGTTAGTTCAACTTTAAAGACTTTCCCTAAACCTAATTTGGAACACTTGTAAAGAAATGGAAAGACTTGGAAAAATAAATTAAGCAAAATTTTTGTTAATTGAAGTAAGTCATACCCCAAAAGACAAATTTGCATGCTTTCCCTCATATGAAGGAGCTGTAATTAGCTGTAATTAGTTTATAAATGTATATACTTTTGCTCATTGGATGTTATGAAAGTATATAAAAACATAACACTTAAAATATGGTAGATTCAAGAAAGAACTGAAATAGTGTAATTCCTTAGACGGACAAAGCCAAATTCAACAAAATGAACACCAGAAAATGGGTAAAGAGTTCAGTTTAGTTGTGATCAAGTAGCAATGGGTAGATGAATGAAAAGGAAACAGGAAAAATGTAGTCAAGAATTCGAGGTATATCCTACAGAATTAAGAAAAGCAAAAGAAGGAGTTGAATGGGAAATATGGGTGTAAATATTGAAAGGGGTGACATTGATCAAGATACATTCTGTTCCTCTATTGTTTTGCTAAATGACAATTCCTTGTACAACTACTTAAGGATAATCTTAAAATGCATACAAAAGAACTCCCATAATTGTGAGAGAGGTGACATCTGACAAAGATAAAATTATGCTTAAAACATATCATATCGGCATATACTTATTACTACACTGCATAATTTATGTGAGTATATTACTCAGACCACCTACATAGGAATGATTTACAATATTATTTAGTCCTGGTTTTTATATAAGATGCATTGGATTTTAGACACAAAGGATAGTCTTTTAAAAAAATTTTAACAGTTTTAACAAGCTTCTTAATAGATGAGTATATACATACATTTGAGATTCATATTAATTATATAAATATACCAATATACCATTGAAAATCAGATTGTATTTTTAAAATTTCTGCTTTCCATCTTCATGCTTCATGGGAAATATTTTTATTTTATTAGCATACATAAATTGTACACAATCTTTCAATATGACATTTCATATATAAATGCAATGTATTCTGTTCAGTTCCTTCCCTCCATTTCTCTCCCTCCTATTCTCTCCCCCTTTTTGGAATAATTTCAATAGGTTTCATTGTTTTATATTTATAAATGGGTATAAAATACTTAGATCATATTTATGGGCTATTCTTGTAGTACAGAACAACTCTCATTGTCAAAAGAAGTTTTGTAAAAGCACCTTTTCTACATCAACCCCTATTTGAGAAATGGAGCCTACTGCTCCCATTCCATATTAAACAAACAAACAAACAAACTTTATCCTACCAAACAAAGGCTATGTTAGAAGCTACGATACTTATGGTGATTTTTATTTTGATTGAGTTAACACATTATTGTATAAAACAATTTAACATATTTCACTAATTTTCAAAGAAAATGGCCCTGAGGATTTGAGACACAAGCAAATTTAGACTGGAAATTAACAGAAGAAATATAACTTCTAAAGCATTATGTTACTTCCTGTAGAACACCAAATGAATTACAAGCTCACACCATATCCAATATGGCTCATAATATCAGAAAAGCTAAAACATCCAAATATACCAAATATTACAGACTGAGCCACCAAAAAAGGGAGGAATATAAAACAAAATTTGCTTGATTCAAAATTGTGAAGTATTACCAAATAATGCACTACATTCATTCAAAATTTCAATTTAACTTCATGTCATTCTACATTTTATTTTCATTTGAAAATAAGACATGTTCTAGCTATTTAAAATGTTTCCAATAGTCCTGTGCATTTGTAATTTAAGTATAAGAGCTTCAAATATGAGGTTGTAAATAGAAAATACGATAATGTACCTAAATGATCCATTATGTTTAAGGCCACATGAAATCACTCAAATTAACCTTTTCAAATACTGAACATTAGAACTTTAGAGTAGATTAGATTGTTTTTAGAAGATAGTTTATTTGAGTGCAGGTAAGATCAGGAATTAAAGTGTGTATATCATAGCAATCTGTTTTTTTAAAGACATTAAAAAAGGTACATATTTAACAGAAGGAGAATATCAAACTTATTTAAAGAGAATTTGAGGACTCTAAGTTTCACTTTTCAAGCCAGAAATATATTTTCCTTTTTGATACAATTGTGGAAATAATTTCTAAAGCACTACTCTTAGAAAATTATAGTTTATTCAAATATAATTCTTTCTCATCTATAAATTATTATGCTGAATTTAGAATTTAGTAAAGAAACATTGAATTACATTATTTGTCATATTTTATCTACATCTAATTGTTAACGTTAATCACTGATTGGTTATTTGCTTAACCATGTAAGCTATATAAATATAGTAGCTGAAGGACAATTTGGAACTGAAGGAAAATGCTAAGAACAGTATTAAATCATTGCCATGAAGTTTAAAACCAAGCTTATCAAACAGAGAGCGCATTAAACTGAGAAAAAACACTTCAAAACAATATTAATAAACAATAACATATGATCATAAGCCAGTTTGGGTAATATGTTCAAGTATTATTGGAGATCAGAGAGAAGACCAAGGAATTTGATGTAGTCATAGAAACCTTTATAAAAAGGAATTAAACCTTTCTTTAAGGTTTTGGTGGAATTTGAATGGGAGATGAAGAGAGATGTTAGACTAGGCAAGAATAACAAGGAAAACAAACTGCAAGGAATAATAGACTTGCAATATTGTGTTGAGAAGCAATAGGATTTCAAACTGGACTGTGCAGATTAATTTCTAATGTCTGATGGAATCGTTATCACTGTTACTATAGTAGCTTAAAGTAACACATTTAAACGAATATGGAACATATGGAAGTCTCTAGAAATTTAAGAGTGTCTTAATGTCATGTTGTAACTCACTTGAAAAGGACAGGTTCAGAGGAAATTAGTTAAGGAATATTGATAATTCCAAAGTGCCATAACATTATTAGAATTAGAGGTTTGACTTGGATCACATGAGCAAGAATGTCCAAAGTATTACCAACCTGAGACATTCTGAATTTATACCTGATTATGCTGTCGCAGAATTAACTTGTCTAAAAATATTATTTCTCAGAGTTTTACTCCCTCCACTTCTTCCTTTGCTTTGTCAAAATTTTGAAAGCTGTTTATGTTCTCTTGCTAATTATTTTCCTTACTTTCAAGCTTACCCTTGATATTCACACTCACCACAACTGTGATGATCCTCTTAAATGTTTAGGAATGAACGTTGTCATTATTACAATGATATTAAATACCATCCTGAAATCATAGTAATTATTTAACTGTTTGAAAGCGGTGAAAGTATGACGTTCTCTACTACTTCTACATCCTCCACTCTTTGCATTTGGGCATCATATTATATTTTCAATATTTTATCTTCCTAACCTCAATCTAACTTTCAAATTTTCAAGTAAATAATATGCCATTTCTTTCTCCCTTAGCTTCCAACCTTTTTCTATTTTTCATAATCATAATCTAAATAAATCATCTATTTGGCCATATAAGAAATTCCTAATTTATCCTTACTCTTTTAATTTTATTAGTAAGATCTCTTTCTAAAATGCTTCACCAATCTAACCTTCAAGCATTCTATAGTTACTTAGTGAAGGTTTTCCTCATTCCTGGCCTAATTTAGCCAATAAACCCTCACTGATCCACCCCTTTTAGCGTCTTTGATTTTATTTATATCTGACTCAAAGACTTCTGATTAAATCTGATCAGGACATATTTCAAATTCTTTACTGTGACTGAGATAAGGTTCTTCTATCAGTGTCCTGAAACTTCCTTGTATGCCTACTCTAGCTTCTGGGAAACATAACCAAACACAATGTCCACTGGTTTTGCTCCCGCATCATTTAGTAATTTTGCTTCATCTTGGTTTATTGTATTTAATGGTCTGATTTTCCTTGTTTTCCTGATAAAAGAAATATCCCAGAGCTAATTCTGTGGACTTCATTTTTCTCTAGTTATTCTTACTCCACATTTCTTCCCTTCTTTTTATTTCAAACTCCTATCTTATCATCACATTTTTAATATAAAAATGTTAGAATTTTCAGGTTAAATATGAGACCACCCAAGCATTTTGTTGAAAGATATTTCTCATTTGTTTTTTTTTTTTTTCTTGTTTTTGAGACAGTCTGCTATGTAATCTAGGCTGGCCTCAAATTTGAGGTCCTTCTACCTTATAATTTTCTGTAACTGCTGGGATCACCACTACTAAGATTGACATCAGGACAGTTTGTCGAGTAAACTTATTTTCAAATTTATTTCATCCAGAGCCAGTAGTTCCGATACCATATTAAATGATGACAAATTATACAAAGAACACTGAGTTTTGGCAAATAAAAGAGAAATAGCATTGATTAAACATCTACTAAGAACTTTACATTATAGTAAATGATGAACAAATGCTAGGTTACATAATCTTCCTTCAAAAAAACATTTCATTTAAGTTTGTTCTTAGTGTTATTTCAGATACATTGCTTCATTAAAATAAACCTTCTAATTACATTAGATGGTTTTCCTCTATGGGTCAATCTTCAAGTCAATTTTGTTTTGTAAAGAATCATTCTCTAAAATTTTAGAAGTTTGTTACTATATTGTAATAATTTTTCGTTTCCAAACAATTGATGAAATATATTCATGTATTATTATTTCCTGATTCTGTAGTTTCACACACAATCTAATTATGAAAGCATATTACAGCTTATTATGAGTTTGGTGATTGAATTCAGTTTTAATTAATTAAAATCTTAAAAATGTTACATAAATTACAGAGACAAATAAAATCCCTATTACTAACAAGCAACACTTTTAGGGGGGTCCCATGGTGGGCCTGAACTCTGGGCCTGGGCGCTGTCCCTCAGTTCTTCATCTCAAGGCTAGCGCTCTACCACTTGAGCCACAGTGCCACTTCCGGCTTTTTTTTTCTGCTTATGTGGTGCTGAACATGCAACACTTTTAGAGCCAATTACTGTCCTATAGGGAGAAATAGAGATACTTTTTTTCCATTTATGGTGAGGAACTAGAAATTGATATCTTATTATTGTTAATAACATGCAACTAGTTAGTAGCAGAGGAAATATTTTAGATCAGGCTTTCATGACCCTTAGCTGTACTATTATAGTCTAGGATGTACAGCATTAGCCTAATTATCTATAGATCATGTCAAGGTTTATTTTGAGAAATGACAGACTTAGAAGTAGCTCTGAAAAGCTGTATTTTGAAAAAGAAATGAACATCAATTGTTGAAATTTTCATTAATTAGGTTGTCTCTATCAGAGAATAAGCTTCTCCAAGGGAAGCTATACCACCTTAGAAACTCTTACCTGCATAGTCAGGTGGCTATTATTTCCCATATATTCATGCTCTTACCCTCAAATCATTTGTCTTTACAAATCCCTATTATTTTCTGTAGTTCAAGACAATGCATTGCATTAAGTAATCTGACTTTCTATTGCTTCTTATGTATTAGTAAGACCCTTATGCATACATGCATTTAAAACTGTTTTGTAATTATTTTTGCATTAGTTTAATCCATACTCCAGTCAAAGAAAACAGAATGGTAGAGATAAGCTTTTCCCCCCTACCTACAAGGCCCAGCATACTCTTCTATGCTTAGGGAGGTACCTAGTTTCCTTATGAGTGCTTAGCCTCATCTAAATTTATCTAAAATTTCCTCAATTTATACAAAATATTTATTTCTATTTTCAGAGTGATATCCTCAGTGGAAAAGAAATTGAAAAAAGAAAGGCAGGCAGGCCTTAAGTAATCTGACTTTCTATTGCTTCTTATGTCTTAGTAAGACCCTTATGCACACATGCATTTTAAACTGTTCTGTAATTTTTTTTGCATTAGTTTAATCCATACTCCAGTCAAAGAAAACAGAATGATAGAGAGAAGCTGTTTCCCTCTACCTACAAGGCCCAGCATACTCTTCCATGCTAAGGAAGGTACCTAGTTTCCTTATGAGTACTCAGTCTCATCTAAATTTATCTAAAATTTCCTCAATTTATATATAATATTTATTTCTATTTTCAGAGTGATATCTTCAGTAGGAAAAGAAATTGAAAAAAGAAAGGCAGGCAGAAAGAAAGGAAGGAGGGAAGGAAAGAAGGAGCGAAGGAAGGAAAGAAGGAAGGAAGGAAGGAAGGAAGGAAGGAAGGAAGGAAGGAAGGAAGGAAGGAAGGAAGGAAGGAAGGAAGGAAGGAAGGAAAAAAGTTATATAACCCCCCCTTTTTTTGTCGGTCATGGAGCTTGAACTCTGGGCTTGGGTGCTGTCCCTCAGCTCTTCAGCTCAAGGTTAGTGCCTTATCTCTTGAGCAACAGTGCCACTTCTGGTTTTCAGGTTGTTAATTGGAGATAAGGATGTCATGAACTTGCCTGCCTAGGCCAGCTTTGAACTGCGATCCTCAAATCTCAGCCTCCTGAGTAGCTACTATTATAGGTGTGAGACACTGACACCTGGCAAGTTATATAACAATTTATAAATTACATCATCCAAAAATGTCATTTTAAGATAGTGTAAGTCTGTAATCTTAGCTAATTGAGAGGTGGAGATCAGGAGGTAACAAAATCAGAAGACTGAAGTTTGAGGCAGCCTGGGGAAAAAAATTTCCAACGTTCTATCTCATGCAATGGCTACATACAGAAGCTTCAACTATTGCCCATCTACAGGGGAAGTACAATAGTCAAGGAAGTTGTACAAACCTATTATGCTCAGCAACAGGAGTGCAAAAATAAGATTATAGCTTTGCAATCTGAGGTATAAATTGAGACCCTACCTCAAAAATAACCAAAGCACAAAAGAGCTAGAGACATGACTGAAGTAGTAAAATGCCTTCCTTACAATCATAAGGCCCCAAGCTTAATCTCCAGTAATGGAAAGGTAAAAAAATAAAAATAAAAATTGTGCACAAAGTTTGCGAGAATCTAATTTATCAGAAGTGTTGATATACATCATCCACACACAGTCCCAGTATATACACACAAATGTATGACTCACCTTATTGAAGGATCAAAAAAAAAATACAATAGCAAATTAAAAAAAAATCTCAAAACTACTAATCCACTATAACATTAAGAGCTTGGAAATTAAACCCTGAATTAAAATATAGTTCAACTCTTGCTTCTTTTTTGTGTTATTTAATCTATTAGCACTGAATTTCCTCATTTATCACACAGAGATTTTCTTTTCTTTTTTTTAACTATAAATAGAATTTCTGTTTTATTTGATTTTCCCCTGTGGGTAACATTAATTGTATTCTTTGTCTCTAAAATGGCAAAACTAGAACATTAATTAGGTGAACATATTTCTTTTAAAAAATTTTTTATTATAAAGGTGATATACATTGGGGTTACAGTTACATAAGTCAGAAAATGAATGTGTTTCTTCTTGAACAGTGTCACCTCTTTCTTCATTTTCTCCCAGTTTTTCCCTGATGACACCCTTCCCCCACAAGTGGAATAGATCATTTTCAACACAGTGTCTAGTGAGTGTCACCACTGTATTTGTTTTTGTCTCACCATTTCTCACACAGGGATATTCTTTAAAGTGCTTTTCAACAATTCAGGGGAACAAAAATGCTTTCAGTGTTTAACTTTGGTTACAAGGTATCCAGTTTCTGAGTATTTGAGTTGATTCAAATTATAGAACATTGTGATAGGGAGACATTTGATATGTTCCTGCTAAACAAAAAAACAAGTTACACAAATTGAAATTGTGAGTGGTTTCCAAGATGCCTATGCAAAACTCATGTCTGTAATCCTAGTCAGGAGGCTGAGATCTGAAGATCATGGTTCAAAGCCAGCCTGGGCAAGACTCTTATCTCTAATTAACCACCAGAAAACTGGAAGTTGGGTTGTGGCTCAAGTGGTACAGTGCTAGCCTGGAGCTGAACAGCTGAGGGATAGTGTGCAAGCCCAGAGTTCAAGCCCTAGGATTGACAAAAAACAAAAAAAGTTCACCTTGACACACTTGGCAAATAAGCATTGCTCACATTTGAGAAATTCCGGGTGAAACTAAAAAATGTATGCCTTAAAATTTGGTGAACCTTTATAGAAACTTAGGTTTGAAGTTGAATTGGAAGTATGATGATCTATTTGGGTTTGAAAGCAATGTTCTGGTAGCCATGATTAACTTTGTTTACAGCTTCCCTTGCTCCATTGTTCCAGTCAAAGCATGGAAGGCTGTGTTCGGAGTTGAGAAAATTGTTCATTTTCCTTCCCAGGGAAACTTACTTATCTAAGTTTTCAAATCATCTACATATTAGTGTTGCTTCCCCCAAGTGGGTTGTAAGAAAAATTATTTTGTTAAGAAAAATAAAATAGTAGAGTGTATGCACTTCTATATAACTGACATGTAGAATGCATGGTAATAAATCCAACAACTGTAAAATAAAAGGTTTGTGTGTGTGTGTGTGTGTGTGTGTGTGTGTGTGTGTGTGTGTGTGTGTGTGTGTGTGTGTGTGTGTGTGTGTGTACATATGTCCACTACTGGTGCTTGAACTCAAGATCTGGGTGCTGTCCCTTAGCATTTTTGCACAAAGCTAACACTACCACATGAAGCTTCTAGCTTTTTGGTTGTTAATTATAAATAAGAGCCTCAAGATCTTTCTTCTTGGGACGGCTTTGAACTACAATTTTCAGATCTCAGGCTCCTGAGTAGCTAGGGTTATAGGTACAATCAATTGGTGCCTTACTTTGAAGAATGGTTGAATAAATTGAGATTTTGTAAATGTGTAAATAATTTAAAATGTGATATTTATGGCTGCAGGTGTAGCTCAATGATAGACAATAGCCAGGCATGCATAGAGTCCTGGATTTTATACTAGCAAAGACAAAAACAGTATCAAATTACAGTCATAAGTAAAAGATTGACTTTTTTCCTGTGTGCCAGTCCTGAGCCTTGAACTCAAGGCCTGGCCACTGTCCCTAAGCTTTTTTTTTAATTTTTGTTTTTTTTTTAAATACGTTTTTTTATTGTAAAAATACTGTACAGACGGGTTACAGTTACATGAGCAATACAATGAGTACATTTCTTATCAAGCATTGTTGCCTCCTCCTTTGATTTTCCCCTACCATCCCTTCCCTAAGCTTTTTTGAAAATTTTGTTTTATTTTAAAGATGCTGTACAGAGGGGTTAAAGTTACATGTGTAAGGCAATGAGTACATTACTTTTTGATCAATGTTACCCCTTTCCTTGTTGTTGTCCCACTATTCTTTCCCTCCCCCAGTCATAATTTTTTATTGTGATTAAGTGATTACATAAATTTCACAAATTTCATAGTCTTGTGAGATAATGATACTTAGTTAAAGTCACAAACACATTCTAACCTTTATGGGGCAAATTGTCTTTATTGTGGTCTATATAGTTTGTGAATTCTATGGGCTTTGACAATACAACTATTTCTTCCACATCTGGTGATATGAACATTTCTTTCCTTTTGCTTTGTGTCAGCTGTTCCCTCTTTCCCTCTCATTCCCTCCCTCCAATCACTGCCATTGAGTTGCTTAGTTTGTTTTGATCAATGTCCAGTGCAGTTGATGGGTCCCACATTTCCCATTTCCCTCTCTTTCTTTGTCTTCCTAGTTTCCCTCAGATGTGTTCATATATACCATATATATGGTTAGTGGCATTGGGTCACTTAGTTATGATATGGCAAGATGGCAAGATGAGTGGAGGTCCTTTGTTTCTCGAGTCTTGTTTACTTTGTCGTATCTCCTTACGTTTTGGATTTAACATACATATATCAGGGAGACCATGTGGCAATTGTCTCTTTGCTCTTGGCTTAACTCACTAAAAATGATTTTTTTTCTAGTTCCATGCATTTCCCTGCAAATGCTATTATTTTGTTCTTTCTAATAACTGCATATTTTGGATCCATTCATCTGTAGTGGGGCAACTTTGTTGTTTCCATATCTTGGCTATTGTGAACAGTGCTGAAATGAACATGGAGGTGCAATTGTCCTTGTATGCTGTTTCCTGTTGCTCAGGATAGATGGCTATGTCATAGAAGAGGTCTATATTTAGCTTTCTGAGGAACCTCCCAATGGCTTTCCAAATTGGTTGTATTAGTATACATCCCAACCAGCAGTGCAATAGGGCTCCTCTTTCTCTGCATCTGTTCCAGCATTTGTTCTTGGAGGAATTTAGGATGCGGGCCATTCTGACTGGGGTAAGGTGGTATCTTAGGGTTGTTTTTATTTGCATTTCCTTTACAACCCAGGATGGTGAACATTTCCTCATGCATTTCTTTGCCATTTTTATCTCTTCTTCTGAGAAGTCTCTCTTTAGTTCCCTTGCCCATTTAGTAATTGTTTTGTTAGGTTTGGGAAGTATTAGTTTCTTTTTTCCATATATATTTTTATTGTAAAAATACTGAACAGAGGATAACAGTTACATGAGTAGAGTATTGAGTACATTTCCTATCTAGCATTGTTACCTTCTTTGTTTTTCCCCTACCATCACTTCCCTCCCTATCTCCCAACTCCTCCCTCCCCTCCCAAAATTGTAAAGTTCGTTTTCAACATAGTGTCTTGTACATCTCATTGTTAAAATGGGGTCAACCTGTATCCTTATTTAAGCATTTTGTTATTTCTCAGTAGATACAGAAAAACCATTTGACAAGATCCAACACCCCTTTATGAAGAAAGCTCTGGAAAAACTAGGAATCTATGGAACATTCCTCAATATAATGAAGGTTGTGTCTGAGAAACCTACAGCCAGCATTATACTTAATGTTGAAAACTAAAGCCATTTCTTCTACACTCAGGGACGAGACAAGGATATTCACTCAATCCACTCCTTTTCAATGTAGTATTAGAATGCCTAGCTAAGGCACTAAGACAAGATGGAAACATAAAGGAGATCCACATAGGAAAAGATGAAGTAAAACTCTTCCTCTTTTCAGGTGACATGATCTTGTATTTAAAGAACACCATGGATTCCACTCCCAAGTTACCTGAGCTGATTGGAAACTTTGGCAAAGTAGCAGGGTATAAAATTAAACCTCAGAAATCAATGGCTTTCCTGGCTGCCAATAACGAGAAGAGCATGACTAAAATTAGGAAAGCAACCCCTTTTGCAATATCTCCACAACAATAAAATACCTAGAGGTATTTATTTATAAAATACTTAAGAGGTGAAGGACCTGTATGACGAAAACTTTAAAAACCTGAAAAAGGAAATTAAAGCAGAACTAAGGAAGTGGCAAAACCTCCCATGCTCCTGGATTGGAAGGATTAACATCATGAAAATGGAAATACTGCCAAAGGCTATATACAAATTCAATGTGAATACCTATCAATATCCCAACTTCATTCTTCAATGAAATACAAGAAGCAATCCAAAAAGCTATGGAACAATAAAAGACCCCAATTAGTTTCTTGTGTTCCCTGTATATACTGGATATTAGGCCCTTGTCTGATATTTTGCTGGTAAAAATTTTTTTTTTCCAAATTAGTTGGCTGTCTTTCTAGTTTGGTTGCTGTCTTTAGCTGTGCAGAAACTTTATTTTAAGGGATTCCTATTTGTTGAGCCTCTCTCCAATTTGTTGTGACCTTGGAACTCGGTTCAGGAAGTTCCTGCCTGTGATTATAAGTTAAAGTGTCTCTTCTACTCTGTCCTGCAGTAGTTTTAGAGTTTCAGGTTTGATGTTAAGGACTTTAATCCATTTTGAGTTGATGTTAGTGCATGGTGACAGGCTGGGGTCTGCTTAGTTTTCTGAATGTGGCCTCCCAGTTTTCCCTGCACCAGTAGTTGAAGAGGCTATGCTTCTTCCACTGTTTGTCTTTGGCTCCTTGTCAAATATCAGCTGATTGTAAGCATGTGGTTTTATTTCTGGATCTTCAATTATATTCCATTGATCTTCAGGTCTGTTTTTGTGCCAATACCAAGCTGTCTTTGTTATTATGGCTCTATAGTAGAGTTTGAAGTCCAGCATCGAAATCCCTCCCATGTTGTCTTTTTTCCCTAGAATTGTTTGGGCTATTCTAGGCCTTTTATTGGTCCATATGAATTTTTCAACTGTTTTCTGTATTTCAGTAATGAATGTCATTGGGATTTTAATAGGAATTGTGTTGAATTTATGTATCAATTTTGGCAGTACAGCGATTTTCACTATATTAAGTCTGCTTATCCAAGAATATGGAAGGTCGTTCCATTTCCTGTTGTCCTGTATAATTTCTTTCTTTAGGTTTTTATAGTTGTTATTAATAGTTCCTTTACATCTTTGGTTAGGTTAATTCCTAAATATTTTATTTTTGTTGAGGTTATTGTGCATTGGGTTGTATCCTTAATATCTTTTTCTGCTTGTACATTGTTGGTGTACAGAAAGGCAACTGATTTTTGTGGGTTAATTTTGTATCCTGCAACTTTGCTGAAGTGGTTTATAAGTTCTAATAGTTTGGGGTGAGAGTTTTTGGGACCATGGAGGTATAGTATTATGTCATCTACAAAACAGAGATAGTTTAATTTCTTCCTTTCCTATGCGGACCCTTTAATGTCTTTTCCTTCCCTTATTGCTTTGGCTAAGGATTCCAGAACGATACTGAAGAGGAGTGGTGAGAGTGGGCATCTTTGCTTTGTTTCTGATTTTAGGAGATTGGTTGTAGTTTTTCCACATTAAGTATAATGTTGGTTATTGGTTTGTCGTATATAGCTTTTATTGTTTTAAGGAATGTTACTTCTATTCCTATGTATTCCAGAGCTTTTAATATGAATGAATATTGCATTCCATCAAAAGCCTTTTCCGTGCCAATGAAGGTAATCATGTGGTTCTTGACCTTGGATCTCTTGATGTGGTGGATTACACTTATTAATTTATGTATGATAAACTATCCCTGCGTCTCTAGGGTGAAGCCTACTTGATCATAATCAATGATCTTTTTTTGCTGTTTCTAGATTCTGTTGGCTAAAATTTTATTGAGAAGCTTCGCATCTGTGTTCATCAAGATTGCTCTGTACTTCTCTTTTTTTGTTGGGTGTTTGCCTGGTTTGGGAATGAGTGTGATATTGGCTTCATTGAATGAGTTTGGGATAGCGCCTTCTGTTGCTATTTCTGTGAAAACTTTGAGTATATGGATAGCAGTTCCTCTTTAAAGGTCTTATAGAATTCTGTAATGAATCTATCTGGTCCTGGGCGTTTCCTTGTTCGAAGACTTTTGATTTCTTCCTCCATCTTACTGTAAGATATTGGCTTATTTAATTAACTTATTTCTTCTTGGTTCAGTTTGGGAAATTCGTATTTCTCTAAAAATTCATCAATTTCTGCTAGGTTTTCTTTGATTATTGAGTATAGATTATGGAAATAATTCTTTATAATAGTTTGGATGTCTTGGGTATTTGTTGTAATTTTTCCCGTGGAGTCCCCGATCTTATTAATGTGGGTTTCCTCTCTTCTTTTTTTAGTTTATCTTGACAAAGGTCCACGAATTTGATTGATTTTTTTCAAAAATAGAGCTTTTTTATTAATTATATTTTTACTTTTCTTAGTCTCTATCACAATTTCAGCCCTTATTTTGGTTATCTCGCTCCATCTAGTAACGTTAGGTTCAATTTTTTCATGCTTTTATAACAGTTTTAGCTGCAACATGAAATTATTTACTTGGTCTGTCTCTATTTTCTTGATGTATGCACTGACATCAATAATTTTGCCCCTCGGGACTGCTTTTGCTGTGTCCCACAGTTCTCTTTGTGATGTATATTCACTTTTATTGAATTGTAGGAACATTTTAATTTCTTTTGTGATTCAGGTTTTGCTCAGAAGTGTGATGTTCAATTCCCATGTATCTGAGTAATTTCTATGGTATTCTTTGTTACTGAGAAGTAGCTTGATTCCACTGTGGTCAGACAGAATATAGGGGATTATGTCATTTCTCTTCTGTTTGCTTAAATTCTTTTTATGAACTATGATATGGTCTAATTTGGATAATGTTCCATGGGCTGCTGAGAACATGTACTGGGTTGTTGTAGGGTGGAAAACTTGGTAGATATAAATTAATTCCACTTGCGATAAGGCATCATTTAATCATTGGCTTCTTTGCTAATACTTTTCTTGGTAGACCTGTCCTTTAATGATAGTGGGGTATTAAAGTCTCCTAGCATCATTGTACTTGAATCTATTTCATTCAGTAAGTTTGAGAGTATTTGCTTGACATATTTGAATGCACCAACGTTTGGGGAATATAAGTTGATTATTTAATATCCTCTTCTTGGATTGTTCCCTGTATTAATATGTAGTTTCTTTATTTTTCTTTTTGTATTGATATATGAACAGTTTATTATGTCAGATCAGGATCACAATTCCTGCCTTTTTGCTGGGAGAATTTGTGTGGTAGATCTTCCACCATCCCTTCAGTCAGATTTTGTTTTTTATTTTTGGCTGTGTTTCTTGAAGGAATAAATGGATGGGTCTTGTTTTCTGATCCAATCTGCAGTTATTTTATTTTGACTGGTGATTGATCCTGTTAATATTTATGGTTATTATAGAGAGATGCATTTTGCTTCATGTCATTTTCTGCTTCCCTAAGTTTTTCTTTTTTTCTTTTCCTCCTGTGTTTACTAAGTTGGACTTGTAGTGATATCTGTCTGATGTGGGTCCCTGATCTTCTTTTCTTCATTTTGTATTCCCCCTATTAATATTCTTTGAAGTGCTGGCTTATTGTTTCTGAATACATTTACTTTTTCTTTATTATTAAAATATTAGTCTCTCCATCGAATGTGAATAATATCTTTGCGGGGTATAACAGTCTGAGTTGGCAATTATTGGTTCTCAGAGCTCAGATGATACTTTCCCAGGCTTTCCTTGCATTCAGTGTCTGTGTGGAAAGACCTGCCATGATTCTTAATGTTTCCCCATTATAATATGGCCCCTTCTTTGTTTTCACTGCATACAAGATTGTTTCTTTATTATTCAGATCTATCATTTTTACTATAATGTGCCTAGAAGTGTTTCTTCTGGGATCCAGCTTGTAAGGTGTTCTGTATGCTTCTCTTATGTAGATAAGAACATCATTATTAAAATTCAGGAAATTTTCAGTGATGGTCTGGTTGAATAGGTGTTTCATTCCTTTATTCTGCTATTCCTCACCTTCATCCACCCTAATTATACAAAGGGTAAATTTATATTTTTTGTATTTTTATTGTAAAAATACTGTACAGAGGGGTTACAGTTACATGAGCAAGGTAATGAGTACATTTTCTATCAAGCATTTTTGCCTCCTCGTTTATTTATCCCCTACCATCCCTTCCCTCCCACCTCCATAACTACCCCCCCCGCCAAAATTTTAATGTGCATCTCTTTGTTATAATGGGTCAACTTGTTTCCCTATTTAAGCTTTTTGTTTTATCCCTTTGAAGGTTAAATTTCTCTTGGAGTTCCCTTAGATATAGCTTAAGTAACTTTTCCATATCTGTGAATTTTTTTCCAGTTGCTGCATTCTATCTTTCTTATCTGATATTCTAATTTCTATTTCATTCACTCTGCTAAATATGGCTTCGATTGTTCTTTGCATGGAAGAAATTAAGCCATTTATGACTTCTATGTTGGTTCTCAGAGTATTAATTCTATCTCTTAGTGAGGCTTGTACTGTATCTATTTTTGAACACACCTCCTGTTTGAAAGCCTGCATCCCTTTTGATATTTCATATTTTCTTTAAATTTCAGATCCATTTTTTGCTTTAATTCTTGAGTCATTGCCTCCAACATGTCTTGGATGTAGTATTTGTCTTCCATTCCTGTTTTGCTTCAACTGGGCTCTTCCCTGGGTGGCTGCTGGCCTGTGTGGGTGGCTTGCTATCCTGACTATTGATAAATCTAATTTTTCACTGTGACGTTTTGCATGGGAATTCAGGGATTATTGGGACTAATCCCAAACTCTGTTTTAGTCGGTAGATGGTTGTCATTGCTTGGTTTTGGGTTGATTCTGGGATCAATTGATGAAGCTTGCTCTCAGCTCTGGGTTGGCTAAGAGAGTCTGTACCTGGTCTCGGTTCTGTTTGGGGTTAGACCGACCTCCAGCTGCTAGTCTGACCCACGTAGGGCTCTCAGCTATCGGCTCAAGATCACAAGCAGTTCCTGCCTTCAGCTAAGGACTAAGTAGCCTAGATTGCTCATGCTTCCTCCTAGGGGTGCTCTTGGGAAGACCAGATGGGCTGGTGTATTCTCCCAGTTGCTGGAATCTGGTATGAGTTGCTGACTATAATTAAGTTCTGGTAGCCTGAGCTGTCCAATCCTCAGCCTAGGATGTATAGGTCAGGCTCTGATGTTATTTGGGCTTCTGGTTTCCCTGCCCTGGAAACAAAGGGGTTTTTTTGCCATCATGAGCGTGGTTCCCATGGGGTGCAGTTTCCCTGCTTTCCCCCTCTGCTGAGGTGTGTACTCAGCTTCTGACTTCAATCAGGATGAGTGGGTTTTGCAGCTCAGGCACATGATACACAGGCCTGGCCCTGGCTCCTGGTCTGCAGCCTGGGACATGGTGGGTAGGCTCAGGATGGACCTGTGCTGCTGGGTATCCCACTCAGGGTACACAATCTGGGGTATACATTTTGTATTTCTTCTGCTGCTGGCTGCTGGGACCTGTGGGCACTATTCCTGCCTTGACCATTTAATCTCCCTCCCAGGAGTACCATTGCTCAAGCCCAGTGGGCTGAGTGTGCTCCCTGGGCTGATGGGGTACTTGCCCAGTTCCCAGTTTTAGTAAGACCTGTATTCCATGTGGTAGGGGGAAAAGTCCAGGTCAAGCTCTGAGGATTAGCACCAGGACTAGTCTCACTTGGGGCAGAAGGCTGTCCCCTGTGAGGTACACACTTATCCTGGAATTTCTTGGGAGCTCTCCAGTGGTACTGTGGCAGATCACTGTGTCTGTGCACAACAGGTCACTGGTTGCCACTGGCCTCCACATTCGGTTGAGATGATTTGTGGGCTACACAAGGTGGTGGTGGCTCAAGGTCTGTATTTCACATTTCTTTGCCTCTGTTTATGTTGTCCTGTCAGCACTGAGTGCATTTTGCTTGCACTGGCCTCCTATGGGCCTGGGTTCTCAACTTTCAGGGTGGCTTGCAAAGCTGCTCCATTGGCAAGGAGTGTGTGCTCAAGCCAGCAATCCTAGCTCCTTGGCAGACAGAGATTGAGGAATTCTTGTTTGGGTTCAGCCCAGGCACAAAAATTTGTGAGATTCTCTATCAACCAGTTACTTGGAGTGGTGGTATATGCCTATCATCCCAGCAATATGGAGAAGTACACATATGATCATGGTCCAGGCCAGCTTAGGAATAAAACACCCTTATCTCAAAAAGTAACTAGTGCAATGAGAGAGAAAGAGGTGGGGGGGAAGGACACAGAGAGAGAGTGGCACTACTAGATATACAACTTCTTTTTATCTTTATACCAAGTCAAAAAGTTAGCAATTGTAGAGGTCTTCTTAGAATCATGTGTCATGAATACTCAATAATTCAGAAAGCAATCATCTCTCATATATCAAAAGACATATAAGAATTATATACTAGATGTTAAGCCTTAATTTTGGACTATTTGTTTATTCCAAAGAAATCTGACCTGTTCTAAAAAATGATTTGTAGTGTTTCTTTTATAGGTCATATGCATGGATTGAAAGCTTAGTTCTGCAAGAGTTATGGTTCTTCCTTATACATCTTAACTTCTTTAAATTATCCATGTCAAAGATTAATTTCTAAGTCTAATTTTCAATAATATTCAATACAATTCTTTGTAATAATGATTTCAATTTATGATGCAAACTTAAACCAGAATGGAATTTTACTTTGTCTACAGATCTAACAGATCTACTGTTACCCTTGAAGAATACAATTTAATAAATATCCTTTATCCAAAGTACTCTTCTCTTGTGAATCTAAGCTATAGAGTCAGTCAACTTAATTTTCATAGTGCCAAATTACAATGAAACACAACACAAGTTGATTTTTTAAAATTTAATTTCATTGTCAAGGTGTTGTACAGAGGGGTTACAGTTACATAAGTAAGGTAATGAGGACATTTCTTGTCAAACATTGTTACTCCCTTCCTTGTTTTTCTCCCACTTTCCCTTGCCCCAACCTCACTCCCCGCACAAATCATAAAGTTAATTTTCAGCATGTTGTCTTGTGACATTGTTGCATTGGTTTGCCCTTTGTCCTTTGTCTCACCATTTTGTTGTTTCCTTTCCCTTTCCCAGATCAGAAAAGCGTATATACAAGACACAGAGTTCCAAAATCAAATATAGTGACAACAAGTAATAAAATACAGGGAAAAATGAAAGAAAAAAGAAATTACTTCACACAGAATATTGAAAACAACAACAAAGAAAAACTCTTGGTTCTATATCTTGGTGCTCATTTCAATTAGTTTTTTATATGGTCCTATGTACATAGCTATTGAGCTAGTGTGATCCTCTGCTGGGACTATCCTAGACATATACTAACTATTACAAATGAGGGAAACCATGGAGTCTATGTTTCTTTGAGTCTGGCTTATTCACTTATTTGATTTTCTCCAAGACTTTCCATTTCCATATAAAGAAGGCAATGTCGTTCTTTCAGAAGGAGAATTCCATTGAGTATGTGTACCACATTTTTTTGACCCATTCATATATTGAGGGGAATTTGTGTTGGTTCCATATTCTAACTATGGTAAACCAGAATTAAATGAATCAGAATCCAAAAAAAATGCATAGAAAGAATCAACAAAACAGAGTTGTTTCTTTGAAAAAATTAACAAAATTGATAGACCCATAGCAAATCTTACCAAAAACATAGAGAACATACCCAAATAAAATCAGAGATGTGAATGGAAACATCATGACTGAGAAAACAACCAAGATGCAGTACATTATAAGGTCATACTCTGCAAATCTTTCTGCTAATAAATTTGAAAATCTGGAAGAAATATAAGATTTTCTAGCAAATACAGGTTTATTTTCCATTGCATAATATAACTTAAAGTTAGCAGAGTATAGACAAAAGATCCATTAAGTGGTATCCCCATTCCTAAAGAGAAAAAAATATTCTTCAAAAGTAATTGAATTATTTGTATTGAAAGTAATGAAATTTGCAGGTCTTTTTTTAGTATATATTTTTTATTGTAAATATACTGTACAGAGGGGTTACAGTTACAGGAGTAAGGTAATGGCTGTTCCCATCCCCGCTAGGAGGAATGTAGTTTGTTTTCAACTAAAGCATCTTCAACATCCCAATACACTCAGCTCACAGATAAATTTAAGAAGAATGACTTACCTCATTTTCATTTAAGCAAAATATTTGAGCACTTCAACTACTTTACTAATCCCTGATAAAAGCAAGAACAAAAATTAGGCCTTCTGACTCCGTATTATGGTCTGTTACTACAGAATTGTGCATTTAAAAAACATATTTCAAATTAGTCCATTTAACAATACCAGTTCTCATATGTCAACCAAGTTATGTTTCTGTTGTTTTACAAAACTGAGAATTAAAATATTTTGTAGGATTTCTCCTAAGTACAAAATAGAATGAGCTTCTCTTTCTCTGTTCTTCTCTACCAACTAAATTATATATCTCCGGAAAAAAAGAGGAAACTACCATGGTAGGACTCTGAGAAGTAGTAAGAAAAATAACTGGTTGAAGACCTACCTACTAAAAGTAGTATAAGTACACTGATCTAGGGTTTGTTAAGTCTCCATTATTTATAAGGCCAAGGCTACCTATGACTGGAATTTCTTAACACTAAGCCAAGCATAGAGTATTGAACTAGCAGAGTAATTTTGCCTTTTCAATTGTCATCAAGAACAATAAGCCAGCCTACATCTCTCACCAGTAGGACCAGTAGAGATTTGACAATAAACAGCCAGGGAAATAACATCCTTTCTCATGATCATAATGCCTACCCTTGATTGTGGCCTGGAATAGTCTTGATAGAACAACATTATAGAAATAGAGAAAAAAATATTGTTTGCTCTGATTGAAGGACAGGTGAAAAGATGATTGATTCAGCTATGAAAGGACAAGAGGTTTATTTGTGGTATTCTATATCTTGATTATAATGCTAGCTTCTTGGTTGTAACCACTTTATTTCTTAAATCTTCATGTGAAAGCTAGGAATGGTGGTACGAGACTAAAAATCTCAAACTGGGTAAGCTGAAACAGAAGGCTCCCTAATACCAGGCTAATCGTGTCTATATAGCAAGACTCTATCTAAAGAAAGCAAATTAAAGAAGAACAAAAGAACTGCATGTAAATATATGTGTTTTACAAATTACTAAATTGCCACATAACTTTTTTTCCAGGTAAGGGATAGGTTTATTCATCATTCTGGCTGGCACCAGGACATGTTGGCCCTCCACTTGGTGGGGAAAGGACTGGGAAAGACCTGGGAAAGAGCTGGGAAAGAGAGAGAGCTGGGAAAAAGAGCTAAGACAGCTGGGAAAGAGCTGAGAAGGAAAGAGTTGAGAAAGAGCTGAGAAAGAGCGTCTGGGCCTTGGTTAGGCATTATCTAGGGTATGGGTGGAGAATGGTGTGGCCACCTCAAATTCAGATGTGACCTCAGCGGATGCAGATGTGACCTCTTCCAGGTGTGCCAGTTGCCTAGGTAATGCAGGTACTGAGTGGAGACTTTGCTTCCAGGACAGTGGAATCTTCTCGCCATCCAGGAGCGGACCTTACATTCCAACCTTTTAATGACCATTAAATAGGGCACACATTCTCTCTGGCTACTTCTTGCTGACAAGGAGCATCGACATTAGGGGTAAAAGGCTGGAATTTGGTCCCCTCCCAGAGAAGGCAGCGAGCAGCAGCTGTCCCTTGGTGGCGTGAGTCCTTAGATGAAGTCTAGAGAAGTCTTTTGAGGCATCGAGGGGCTGAAAAATACTAGAGAGCAAATAAATGGCAAGAGGAAGGACTTGGGGCTGAAAATTGTTGATAGAAATGTCCCTAGCTACTTCTGACATCTGGTGACTAAGTAGAGGAGAAGTCAGGTAACAAAGGCAAGAATATAAATTCCTGTTCAGTTAATAGGTAGACAGGTATGAACACTAGATGGACAGGCTTCTTACTGCTATTGACCTCCTGGCTCTGGTTAATTTTGAATGGGCAGGTACAAAGTTGCTGATGTGACATCATCTCCTCTTACTCCTTTCCATGGTTCCTTGTTCCCCAGACTGGCTGAGTCTAGGTGCTCATTGCTGGGATGGATTGTCCCAGTTGGTATTCAAGGAGGATTGAACTCAAGGCCAGGGCACTGTCCCTGAGCACTTCTGCTTAAGGCCAACACTGAACCACTTTGACTTATAGTACCACTTGCAGTGTTTGCTGGTTCGAGATAAGGGTCTTGAGCTATGCTTCTAGCCTGGCTCTTTGCAGGTTAGTTGGGAGATGGAGTCTTAGGGATTTTTCAGCCTGGGCTGTCTTTGAACTGCAATTTTTGCCACCAAAAAACCCTTTATTATTTCCAATTAAAGCAACAAGGAGATCAAGTGGAATAACTAGAGCTTACCTGGTCCTTATCTCAAATGGCCAACAAATATTCTGAAATGACAAAACTCATTAGATGTGAGAATCTTAGCACAGATATGCCCAATATTTTAGAGTCATGTAGTTAGTATTAGAATACACAACACAAAACTAAAAGGCAAAACTCAAAACCTAAAATTTTGAAAACAATGTTTAGACATCTTTGCTAACAAAGCACATCAGATGTTTGGGCCTCAGTTACCAGGGTCTGTGAATAGAGCAACTTGTTAGCAAGGCACCTTAGAATATATGGATGGAGGAGTAGTAAGCTTGGTGGAAGTTATGGGTCAGATGGGGCCAAACCCTTAACCCACCATGTGGCCAAGATGGCGAACTCAAGACAGCAAATTTCTGGAAAAAAACATGCAAAGAAAGCTTGAACAAATAGATCAAGCCTAGTTTGGCTAGCATTTGAGAGGGAACCTAGAGGGGGGTCCCCGGGACCCAGCCTGTGTCACACATTTTGGCACAAGCCAAAATGTTGTAGAAAAGAGAAAGGGAGAGATAAGAAAAGTTAGACATGAATGGCAGAGAGAGAGTAGAGAGAGCCTGAAAGTAAACAGACTTCTGACCATTTACCATTGCAGTGGCAAAAACTGTGTACATCTGAGAATGGCATAAAAATTAGGTGCTCTGGCTTTCCACAGAGCGCAGAAGGCTTTTCAAAGGGGTTTCACTGCTCAGGCGTGATTCGCAGCACCCCATTAAATGTGTAGGAGAGTCAGTCTGGTGAGTGAAGGAGAGCTTACCAGGCAGAAGCTGCCTCCCGACTTCCCCCAGAGCCTTACAGAGAGAAATGGCCAAGCCCCCCAAACCAAGCATCCTCAGCTTCAGAGGTGAATGGCCTTTCAGCTAAATGCTGTAGGAGCTCTCTGGCATGGCACCACATCTGGACAGAGACTGAGCAAAAGAAAACCATAGAGATTAGTTTCACTCACCAAAGTAGAGAAATGGTGTGGATGTGGATGTGAAGGCCAGCAATGGTATTGATGCACTGTGTCCGTAGTAGACAGACGGGATCAGAAAAAGCCTTCAAAACTGTGGGTAATCCTCAGAGCAAAAAAGGGAAGGGGAAACGGAAAGGAATCCCACCTATCCTGACTTTAAGCACTTCCGGGTTTCAGCACCATTTATGTTAGGTTTTTAAAAAGAAGTAGCCAAGTAAGAACAGCACCATGCACGTGGTATTCAGGAAAGGGGTAGGTTTCTTCATCGTTCTGGCTGGCACCAGGCCATGTTGGCCCTCCACTTGGTGGGGAAAGGCCTGAGAAAGACCTGGGAAAGAGCTGGGAAAGAGAGCTGGGAAAGAGAAAGAGCTGGGAAAAAGAGCTAAGAGAGGTGGGGAAGAGCTGAGAAGGAAAGAGCTGAGAAAGTGCCACATAACTTTTTTTTTTACAAGCATGTATTCTTATTTATTTATTTATTCTTATTGTGAAAATACTATACAGAGAGGTGACAATTACATGGGCAAGATAGTGAGTACATTTCTTATCAAGCATTGTAGCCTCCTCCTTTGTTTCCCCTTCCCATCCCTTCACAGCCTCCCCCCGCTCCCCCACCCAATCCTCCTCCGCCCCAAAGTTGTAAAGTTCGTTTTCAACATGACAAATTATACTTCTCATTGTTGCAACGGGTCCACCTGTATCCTTATTTAAAGACTTGTTTTTCCTCTTCCCCTCCACAAATTATACCGGCATCAAATACAGTGAAAGCAGGGGTTATACTGTGGGGGAGGGACATACAAAGCAACAAAGAAATAATCTTATAATTGCATTAGAAACAAATGCATGAAAGAAAAAAAAACATTTGAATACATATATTAGGCTTCATTTTCCTAACATCACATTATCTGTCCTTTTCTGCTTGACTCATACATATACTAGATATTGCAAATAAGGGAAGCCATGGGACCTATGTTTCTTTGGGCTTGGCTTACTTTTCCAAGTCTTTCCATTTCCTAACAAATGGGGCAATGTCATTTTTTCTGATGGAGGCATAGAATTCCATTGTGTATATATACCATATTTTCTTGATCCATTCATCTACTGAGGGGCATCTGGGTTGGTTCCATATCTTAGCTATGGTAAATAATGCTGCAATAAACATAGTTGTGCTGGTAGCTTTAGTATGGTCTTGTTTGTAAACATTTGGGTAAATGCCCAATAGTGGGATTCCTGGGTCATAGGGGAGCTCTATGTGGAGTCTTTTAAGGAACCTCCATACTACTTTCCAAAGTGGTTGAACACGTTTACACTCCCACCAACAATGAAGTAAGGTTCTCTACTGTCCACATCCCCTCCAGCATCTGTTGTTATTAGAGTTCTTGATTTTTGCCATTCTAACTGGGGTGAGGTGGTATCTCAATGTTATTTTGATTTGCATTTCTTTTATGGCTAGGGAGGTTGAGCATTTCTTCATGTGTCTATTGGCCATCCTTCTTTCTTCTTCAGAGAAGTTTCTCTTTAAGTCATTAGCCCACTTATTTATTTTGAATGCAGAAAACGACAAAGCTAATTTGGTCAAGTAACAAATTAAAATTATAATAATATTTACTTAGTATCTGTATTATTTTTATTTTATTTTATTTTTTTGTCAGGTATGCGGCTTGAACTCTGGGTCTGGGTGCTGTCTCTCAGCTCTTCAGCTTAAGGCTAGCACTCTACTACTTGAGTCACAGTGCCACTTCTGGTTTTCTGGTGGTTAATTGGACATAGAGTATCATGGAATTTCCTGCCTTGGCTGGCTTTGAACCACAATCCTCAGCTCTCAGCCTCCTGTGTAGCTAGGATTACCAGCATGAGCCTCCTGCACTGGGCAGAATATTTCATTTCTTTCAGTTTGCAGTAGTAACATTCCTAGTGCTAATTCTTCATTATTCCTTAAGTTTTATTAGACATTGACATCATTACAAAATAAAATTCTAATAACGTTTTCCTTGGAATCTGAACATTATCATCATCCTGTGAAAAAAATAAGCAAACTTGTTTGCATTGGTTTGAGATGCTTAGAGTCAAAAGATAAAAAAATTGTTAATCAGATCACAGATATGTACATAGTTTGAGTATTGGAAATGAGCTGCATGCCTGATGTTGGCCGGAGCTAAACTCTAATTCACTAATGATTATTAAACATTTCTCAACACCATGACTCTTCTAAATCACATACACATTGAAACAACATTCAATTTCTTTCTCACAAGATTCCTTTTGACATCAATCACAATTCTTAAAAATAATGATAGAACCACCAGCTTCTTTGTGACTTTAAATTGGAAGGGTTTTTCCTATTTTGAAAGCCTCAGAATACCCTTTTAAGGTTGTTTCAACCTGTGTTTCCTTGGATTGTGATTTTAATTAGTCACAAATAAATGTAATTTTGGGGTTTCAACTAGGTTGATTTTATTCTCTACAATTCTTCGTTGGTGGTATTGTTTTCATTTTTGGTTATTATTTGGACGCAAGACCTTACCATGTACTCTAGATTTGAATTAGATTCCATATTCTCCTCCATTAATCTCCTGAGTGACAAGTAGTAAGCTACTATTCCTCTTCTCTATTGACACATTTTCTTCTCTGCCTTTTACTTACTTATTCTTTTTAAACTTATGTTTGTTGTTGTTGTTTAGTTTGTTGGATTTTTTTGTCCAAGTTCAAATATGTCTCATTTGGGAAAATTGTTTATGATTAATCTATGCAGAAATGATTTCTGTATTTTGTGAATAAGTAGAATTTAATTATAGCCTGTATTGTCATGTGTGCTTCCACATTCTTAAGAACACTCATCTCTCTGGAACTGTGATTCTCAGTTGGAAATCATTTGACTCTTGTACTCCTAACCCACCAAGGAGAGAGATTTGAAAATGTCTAGATTTATTTTTGATTGCCACAACTTCAATACTAAGGCTAATAGCATATAGTGGATTAAGGCTAAGGAGACTGATAAGTATGGTAACATTCAGAGAATAGTCACTAACAAAAAGTATGTAGCTGGAAATTTCAACAGTGTTGAGGCTGAGAAAATTTGTCTTTAATTTCTAGCACAAAACTTTACCAGAGTTTTTCCACAAATAAAGCCTTTTTGTAGCAAAAGTTATTTATAGCTCTATATTTTAAATTACTTTAAAATATCTCCAATTGGTTGTTTCCAAATTTGTCTAAATTAATTGTGTGGGAAATAAAATTCACTACTTTCTCCCAATCTCTGATGCATTTTAATATGTCAGAGACTGAGAGTGGAAAGAATGATCTAGCTCAGCCTCTTTGTTAACAAGAGGGTGGCTTATACGTATTTGCTACAGTTTCTACTTAAGAACTTGGTTTCTTCATATTAAAAAGAATAAAACACATAGTGAAATTCTGCACCTACAATGGGAGGAAAAACATATCTCTAGAAGGATCCAGGTGGCCACTGAATTAGAGGTGGCTGAGAATTGACAGGTAGTAGGTAAGTGTACAACAGTATGAGAAAAAATATTGTCCTTTGCCCTCTACTCATACATAATGGCAGCAGTTTTGGACAGTTTTGAGTTTTGAGAATTTTGAGTTTTAAGAGAATTTTGTCATTACATCCTTAGACTATTGGAAAATGAAATTTAAATTTAATTGTCTATTAAACCACAAAGTTAGCTAATAAAATCAACTCTGATACAAATATAATGTAATCTCTATTGCCATTTTAATTTCTTCCCTAAATTTGTAGGTCCTTTACACAATTCCTTTTTTTCAATAGAATTTTACCACTGCAACCACCCAACTCTTCACTTTTACCTAGAAATTTCTTTCTTATCCATCAAGAAGTGCCCCAGTTAACATTTGTATGGCAACTTTTATGGAATCCTCTGCCTAAAATTCTATGCAAGTCAATGAATTAATTCATTTTTTGGAGGGGGGGCAGTCATGGGGCCTGAACTCTGGGCCTGGGTGCTGTCCTTCAGCTCTTCAGCTCAAGGCTGAGCCACAGCACCACTTCTGGCTTTTTTATTTTTTGCTTATGTGGTGCTGAGGAATCGAACCCAGGTCCTCATGAATGCAAGGCAAGCGCTCTACCACTGAGCCACCTTCAGAATTGTTATATGCTGAACGTTTTGTTTCACAATAGGATTAACAAGATGACTGATGATCAAGTTTGTCCTCAGGAAGCACACTGAATAGAAGAGACATACATGTATAAACAGCCATGCATTTTTATGAGGTAAAAATGAGATCTTGGTATTTCAATACCCTAATTAATATTAACTAATGCAGGAATATTAGAAATCTTTTGTATTTTATGATTGTCTCTGCTTGGAATGAGATTTAAAAAATATGAGAAAAGGAGTTTTTCAGTCAGAAAACCAGTTTGGGGGAAAGAGTCCAGGAAAATTTTAAGAAATTCCTATTTGTGAAAATGATTAGACTCAGTAATTTCCAAGTCTTTTTTAGCATTAGACTCACTCAGTTTTTTTAAACTATATATGTGATAATATTTAATCTGAAATCAATTAAAAATTAATTCTAAGGCTGGGAATGTGGCTTAGTGGTAGAATGTTTGCCTGGCATACATGATACCCTGGATTTGATTCCTCAATACCAAATACCCAGAAAAAGTCAGAAGTGGTGCTGTGACTCAAGTGGTAGAGTGCTAGCCTTGAGGAAAAGAAGCTTAGGAACAGTGCCCAGGCCCTGAGGTTAAGCCCTAAGACTGGCAAAAAAAAAAAAAAAAGGAAAAAAAATAACGAATTCCAGGGATTTGAGAGTTCTCCTACATAAAAATTAAAGCAATCATTTTTATATATGTAGCCAATGGAATTATGTCACAAGATACACATAAACACACACAAATATGTAATATATATTTTGTTACTTTTCACTCATGTTTTTTTTTCTGGTGCCTAAAGAAAGTGAACTCCCATTTCTCATTTACTAAAAATGCCAGTTGGAGTACTTCCATACTCACTCAAAGCTAGCAGAAATAAACTGTTCTTGGCCAGGGACTGTTTTCCTCTGCATATACTAGAGTGGCTGGCAAATTACAACACCAGAAATACTTGCTTTAGAAGGCAAAGCATTTAGGAATAGGTTTGGGTAGGGATCTACCCTGTTTCTCTGCCTGAAATTTATAAAATCTAAGCAACCCTTCATGACATCATAGCAGTTTACACTTCTTTGGGGGAGAGGAGTAGAAATTGGCTGCAAAACTAACATTTATAAGTGATTTAAAACATTCTTACTGATAGCATTAGAAAAATCTATAAATAGTCAACCATATTGTAGACACAAAACAGGTGAGATGAATAAATACCACAATGTAGAAAAACACATTAAACTTAGATAGATTTCCTTATTAATACGCTTCTTTTGTCTTGAGAAGTTTTAGGACTTAATTTACCTACTTTGCATATAATTAAGTACACTTGGGTAGACAATAAAATTTAATTTTGCAGTCATTAGTTCTGAAAGATTGAAAAGCAATGCAGATCACCCAATCGATATTGTGGTTATTTATTTGGTCCTATTAAAGTTCCAAAATCCTCAAAACTTTATAATTTATTATGCAAATTTTTACATTTAAAAATAAATATATCTAGTATGTCATGTGTGTGATGCACACAAAGCAGAAATCATAGTAGAACTTCAATATATGATTCTTAAAGATCCACCACTTTCAATAAAAATAATTTACCTTCAAATAACTTTTGTAAAAATAATTTTTGTAACATATGTAGTTGCACTTTACTCATTGATTTGTAAAGTAGTACATTTAGAAAAAGTATTTCCCTTTGCTTATATGATGTACATATAATTATTGGTGGAAGTGTAAACTTGTTCAACCACTTTGGAAAGTATTATGGAAGTTCCTCAAAAGACTAAACACAGAGCTCCCCTATGACCCAGCCATCGCATTTTGGGGCATTTACCCAAATGATCACAAAAAAAGGCTATACTAGTGCCACTAGCGCAACTATCTTTATTGCAGTACTCTTCACCATAGCTAAGGTGTGGAACCAATCCAGATATCCCCAGTTGATGAATGGATCAAGAAAATGTGATATATAGATATAGATATAGATATGCATATATATACATATTTTGTTGCTTTTGGTCAGTATTATTGAATCTTTTTTCCGCTCTATCTCTGAAAGCTTCACAATTTAGAATTCGTGTTATAGACCTGTCATGGTGTACATGTAATATTAATCACAATAAAGGTCACTCAGTGAAGACATTCAAGCAAGAAATTAGGGATATTATATTCAAGGATATCTTCCTGAGCTATTTCTTGAATAATATCATCTTTTTGAATTTGCATTGTTTGTTTTTGGTTTGGGACAGGATGTTGCTGGTCACAGTCTTGTGTGTTGGTGTCCAGAGTAAAGGGATTGTTGATTTGATCTTATAAGTTCATAGCTTTTCTTGCTTACCATAAGATCTAAAATTTTTAAGTGCCAGATAATGCAGTTGTCATTAAAAATGCACTTAAAATGCAGAAGGCAATTCCAATTGGGCCCTAGTGTCTTGCACCTTTATTCTTAGCTGTTCAGAAGGTTTCGATGCAGAAATTCTCCACAGTTCTGGTTGCTTTTTATTTATTTTTTTTTTGGGGGGGGTCCGGTCGTGGGGCCTGAACTCTGGGCTTGGGCGCTGTCCCTCAGCTCTTCAGCTCAAGGCTAGCTAGCGCTCTACCACTTGAGCCACAGCGCCACTTCCGGCTTTTTTCTTTTTGCTTATGTGGTGCTGAGGAATTGAACTCAGGGCCTCAGGCATGCAAGGCAAGCGTTCTACCACTGAGCCACCTTCCCAGCCCCTTTGGTTGCTTTTTAAAGAGTGATTACACAAAACTTGAGAGAAATACAATTTAAAGGAGTGTAAAGAATTTGCAGGGGGTTACTTAAGAGCTGATAGCCAGGGAATTTGAGTTTAAAATTCAGGAGACTGTGTTATCATTGCTCATGAAGTAGCCATTAAAATTAATGGATTTTAGGGAATCTGGCTTTCCTGTGGTCCATGGAGTTATGCAACATATATTGCATATTATTAAATTTGTAAATATCTTTTGCAAACAAATCCACCATTCATATTTGAATTCATTCAAAATTTTCACTTAAAAATTTACAGACTTTAAATATATATACAAGAAGTACACAAAAAGTGTGTTATTAATCATTTTGTAATTTTAATCAAATGTATTCTTTTTATTTTCTAGTTTATGTACTTCAAAATTCTTTTTCTTTCTTTACAAATTTTATTTTAAATTATTTTTATATTGTTTTATATTGTTTTCTTCTGGTTCTGGCAGCCATACCCAGAGTCTTAAATATGTTAGGCAAGAATTATACCTCTTAACTTGGCCAACAGCCCATTGACAGAAATTATTATAAATCTTTACTTCATTATTTTTCATTCTTTTATACTCTAATAATAAGATATTAATGATTATGAAATTTCTTCTGAATTGACAACACTTCAAAGTATGATATGAATATCCATTATTCTATATTTATATTATTTATACTTTTAATTTTAATTAATTAAAATGTAGAGAAGTTTATGTTGATTGTTTTGATGATTATTTTTTAAATCTAATTTCCTATTAATTTGTATTTCCTTATTTTTTGATGCTTTTCCATTTTATTTGTATGATTTTTAACCTTTATAAATTTTATAAATTTTAACCTTTGTAAATTTTATTTTTTGAGGGGGTTTATTGTGAAAATACCGTACAGAGGGGTTACAATTACATGAGAAAGGTAATGAGTACATTTCTTATATAGGAGTTTTTGTTATATAGTATAAAATATTTCAATAGCTTACAAGTCTACTGTGCTACATCTCATGCTATGTAAATTGGAAAGATTATTATGTAGAGGGTATTTATAGCCATGGGAGTATATGATCTTCTTAATGAACTTAAGTGTAGAGATTCAAGAACAAAAATCATGTTTTAAATAAATTTTATGAGATTTAGGCATGTAAAAGATTATGAGGTGAAAGAAACCAGCCCAAGAAAAAACATTGGAATGAAATATGTAGCAAATAAGGGCAATCATGGAAACCTTATGTTATAACAGGTAAAGAGAGAAAACAATGTGTAGCGAATGGGCTAAAGTACTGTCAAACTAGCTGGGCACAGGTGGCTCACGCCTGTAACCCTAGCTACTCAAGAGGCTGAGATCTGAGGATCAAGGTTCAAAGTCAGCCCAGGCAAATCCATGAGACTCTTATCTCCAATAAACCACTAGAAAACTGGAAGTGGCGCTGTGGCTCAAGTGGTAGAGCGCTTGCCTTGAGCTGAAGAGCTGAGGAACAGCGCCCAAGCCCAGAGTTCAAGCCCCAAGACCGACCAAAAAAAAAAAAAAAAAGAACTGTCAAACTATGTAAGTCAAATTATAGAATATCTTAATCCATTCAGGCTAATATAACAAAACGTCACAAACCTAGTGACTCATAAAAAGAAATATATTTTTCTTAGTTATTGCAATGTGAATCCAAGGTCTAAGTATCAATAGATTTGTTTTCTGGTTGGAGTCCACTTTCTGGTTTATATATGGACATATTTCTGCATTCTGTGTTGGGAATATTGAGCTGGATTACATTTAGAAAAAGACAAGGGCATGATTTGAATATGGCTCGTTCTCCCTGAAATGTATGCTACTGTTTAATGTACAATTTGAGGTATTTTTTTATTTTGGGGGGGTTATTGTGAAAATACCATACAGAGGTGTTACAATTACACTAGAAAGGTAATGAGTACATTTCTTATCAAGCATTGTTGCCTTCTCCTTTGTTTCGCCTTCCCATCCCTTCCCATCTCCTACTCATATTATGAAGATATTTAATCACACTATGGTGTTTTGGGGGAAGTGATTGGTATTAGACAAATTTGCTAGTATGAAGCCCAATCAAGGTTTCTTTATAAAATGAGAGGCACACACACACACACACACACACACACACACACACACACACACACACACACATACACACACGCCTTATATCTCTTATCATTTGGTGTCCTAAGGTACATTGGGTCTCTGCTAGCAAGAAGTTCATCATTAGAACTATTTACTCTCAGACTAGAACATGAGAGATATTAAGTTCTCTTCTTTATTGCTTATCTATTCTGCTGCATCATTTTATTATCATCAAAAAGTGGACTCCTATCCAGATTCCTCATGATCCAAACATGGCTGCAAACAAATAATGTTTGGGGAGACATATACATTCAGATCCGTTTGTAGTTAAAATTGTAGAAGTCATGAGTCACCTTGACAAAATCAGTTTCTGCAGTGTGGAAATGAGAGAGAAATTGGAGAACGGGATGGACAAGAGAAGAGAGAGATGAGGGAAGAGAGGGAAGGATAGAAGGAGGGAGATAAAAGTTATTTGATTTCTTAATAAATAGTATACAAAGGGGTTACAGTTACATGAGTAAGGTAATGAGTACATTTCATATGGAACATTGTAACCTCCTCCTTTGTTATTCCCCTACCACCCCTTCCCTTTCCACCTCCCTAACCTCCCCCTCCCCCTCCAAATTGTAAAGTTCATTTTCAACATAGTGTCTTGTACATGTCATTGTTACAATAGATCAACCTGTAACCTTGTTTCAGCATTTTGTTAGCAAAATGTATATACAAGATGCAGGGCACTGATGTCAAAAACAGTGAAAACAGGGGCTATACCGTGGGGGAAGATCATACAAGAGAAACAAAACAAAAATCACAGTACATTTTAGGTACATTAAAAACAATAGAAAGAAAGAAAAAAACAAGTTGTGTCCCTATCTTGGGGTTCATTTCACATAACATCATCTTATATGGTCATATATACATAGATTTTGACCTTTTCTGCTTGTCCCAAAGGTATACTAATTATTGCCAATAAGGGAAGCCATGGAACCTATTTCTTTGGGCCTGGCTTACTTCGCTTTGACAGAATAGGAAGGGTGCATGTTCTAAGATCTCTATCCACAATAGTGTCTAACACATGGTAGAAGCTAAAAGTATCTGCTAGATTAATTAATGAATTGACCATATCTTTGAAGAGCTTAAATTACAATTACATCAACTTTTAGGTTATTTTATAATCTCCAATTGGGATAACTGAGAAGAAAATTTAATACTGCATGCCAAGCAACAGCTTCATGGTAGAAGTGGATTTGAAAATAGCAGTTGAGGATAAATGGGGTTTTAGCCAATTTTTTTTTTCATCAATGTGTATGGATTGTCTACAACATTGGATTTTTTTGTGACATTTTGCTTAGCATGATGATCTCTAATTCTATCCATTTTACTGAGGGAAAAAATAAACATAAAAAAGCAAAATACTATCCTTTTGTGGCTCAATAATCTTTATTGGCTATGTATATAACTTTAATTTTCATTGTCCATTCATCTATTGATTGGCACTAAGGCAGACTCCTTAATTTTGGCTGTTGTTAATAGTATTGAAAAAAGTGGATGCACAGATATTGCTATTTTATATTTTTTTTGTCTGTTCTGAGGTTTGAACTCAGGGCCTGTACACTGTCTCTGAGCTGTATCCCTCAAGGCTAGCATACTATCACTTAAGCCATAGCTCTGCTTCCAGCTTTTTTGTTGTTGTTGTTGGTAGGTTAGTGGAGATAAGCATCTAGAAGTTAATCCAATGGATAGCAAAAGACAAATAATAATACTTGGACATGATTAATTAAACAGCACTTTAATCATTGCACAGTGAGAACAAAGGAGGGTATTATTAGAAGAGGATCACAATGACTCAATATCTATGTGCATATGACCATATAAATTTATGCTTATTGAAATGAACTCCAAGAAATGGAAACAAGAGGATTTTTATTGCACTGTTTTCAGTTATTTCTTTTTACTTTTTTATTTCCTCTGGCTTTTTATTTCCTGTTGTCACTGTTTTTGAATTCTATCCCCTTTTGTATATAATTTTCTCTGCTTTGGGTAGGGGAAGGGGACTTACAAAAATGATGAAACAAAGGGTGATACTCACTAGACAGTATGATAGAAATGAACTTTACAACTTGTGCGGAGGGTGTGGATGAGGAAATGTGGGAGAAAACAAGGGAGGGGGTAACACTGTTCAAAAAGAAATGTACTCATTACCTTACTTATGGAACTGTAACCCCTCTGCACGTCACCTTTATAATAACACTTGAATTTTTTTTTTAAAAAAAGAGTCTCTGACTTTCCTGCCCAAGCTGGCTTTGAATCATGATCCTCAGATATCAGCCTGCTTAGTAGCTAGGCTTATAGCCTTGAGCCACCCACTGGTCCCTAGACCTATTGTATTCCTTTTTCTCTCTAGTTTGGTCTTTTCTAATGGAATTTGGAAAAAGGTTTGAGCCTTACTTATCTTTTCAATTAGTACTTATTAATTATACAATGTTGTTATAATGTGATATTGTTATACATATATAGAGTGAATGTTGATCAAATTCACACTCTTATTCTTTTTTATTCCCTGTGGTAATAATTTTTAATTAAATTATAGACTTAGATGTATATAAGCCATAATTATTTTGTTTTACATTTCTTTTCTATTCTTAATTAAATAATAATAGCTCAAAAGAGCTTAGTGAGAAGAGGTAAACTATGTTAAATGTAATTACCAAAGTGCCTTCTATATTTATGTTTGATATACAGTATTAATTTTCAAATAATTATATCTATTTATGAGATGTATCATTGTTCTAACTGAAATTGGTATTAATTTGGGCCTGTACAATATATGTATGAAAATATTTTTTCTTGAGTTTAAAATAACTTTTTCTGTATGGCACTTATAGTAGTAAAGGTAATTTGTTTTACTTTATTTTTTTTTCATTCAAAGCTGGAGTTCTAATAATGGACTTGCTGCATGTGATGTGAGTGACCTACCATTGAGCTGTGTTGCTAGCCCTTGTCTTTATTTTATTCTTTTTTAATTTTTTATTGTAAAGATAATATACAAAGGGTTACAGTTACATGAGTAAGGCAATGAGTACACTTCCTATTGAGCATTGTTACCACCTCCATTGTTTTCCCCCTACCATCCCTTCCCTCCCTACCTTCCCCGAGGTTCTTATTTTTTAAATTGTGATTAAGTTATTACATAATTTCCCAAATTTCACAGTATTGTGGAATAATGATGCTCATTTAACGTCACGAGTTCATTCTAACTTTCCTGGAGCAAATTGTCTATCACAGTCTATAACATATAACGGTGTACACATATACAACATACATGTGATCGGCAGCATGGGGATATTTAGTAGTGGTTCGACCAGATGAGTGAGAGTTCTTTGTTTCTTAAGTCCTGTTTGTTTTGTCGTATCACCTAATATTTTGGATATAGAATCCACTTATCAGGGAAACCATGTACCGTTTGTCTCTTTGCTCTTAACTTACTTCGCTCAACACGATTCCTTCTGGCTCCATCCATTTCCCTGCAAATGCCATTATTTTGTCATTTCTAATGGCTGCATAATATTCCATTGTGTATAGATATCACAATTTTTGGATCCATTCATCTGTGGTGGGGCATCTGGGTTGTTTCCATATCCTAGTTATTGTGAAACAGTGCTGCAATAAACATGGAGGTACAAGTGTCCTTGTATATTGGTTCCTGTTGTTCAGGGTAGATGCCTGGAAGTGGTATGACTGGGTTGTAAGGGAGGTACAGGGAGAGTTAACTAAGTCCAAGTCTCAAAGCAGGAAATAGGTTAGATAGGATGAAAGTAGAGAGAGAGAAAACAAGAAGAAAGAGAAAGGGGAAAAAAAGACACCAGAAAAAATAGAAAAATAAAAGTTAATAATATGCAAATTCAAGAACAATCTATTCAAAGAACGAGAATATATTGAGAGAAGGGGAGGGATATAAATGAGATGTGAAAAACTTAAAAATAAAAATACTTAAAATGTTATATAGGTATAAAGAGGTAGTACTGCTATTAAGGAATTTAAGTCTCAGAAGTTTTGAATTGAGTAATAAATTTGTGGATTAAGTGTGTACACAATGGGGGATAGGTTCTAATAGTCAACTACAGGTTTATCTGAAGATGTGCAGAACAACAATTAAGTCCCATAAAGAAGAACAAAAGAGAGGAAAGGGTGAGAAGGATAAGGAAGAAAGAAAAAAATGATCAGAAGTTCAGTCGAGCTAAGCAAAAAACAAAAAGAGAGTAAGTTCCGGGAAGATGGCGGAGGAGAAGCTGGAATCTGAACAAGCTCTCGCATAGAAAGCAGCTTTAGAGTTCCAGTGAACAGTCCTAAGCCAGAGAATCACACCAAGTGTGCCATCACAGGACAGAGAGTTAGACAAGAGAGGGGAAGCCAAGGCAAGTGGTCGCCAGCAGCCGCCACGGCGGCGGTGGCGACAGGGTCGCAAGCGGCAGAGACCACAGCCGGGGGCCATACCTGAGCGCTCACACAGAGAGTCCGGGACGAAGGAGCCAGACGCAGCGGCCAAGCGGATTCTACTCAACACCAGCAAGAACCAACAAAGAGCGGACATCTTCACCCTGCAGCCTGCAGACCAGAGACGACCCAGGATCCAAGACTCGGCACCAGAGACGACCCAGGACCCAAGACTCAGCGTGAGTACAAGCCCGACATCCTCACTCCTCAGGGAGCAGAGGAAGGAAGGCCACCCCTCCCCCCCCAGCACCGGTGATCTCCATCTTGGATACCGACAAAGCTCGGAGTTGCTGCTAGCTTCAGCTCAGGCCTTGGAATAAAATGAGTCATTTAGCAGGTCACAAGAACTTAACGCCGAAGTGACCTGCCAGACTCAGCTCCATCCAGGGAAAAGTCACCCAGCACAGGCACCAGCCTAGCCTCACTGGGTAACCAGAGCCAGAGGCTGCCCCTCCCTCTAGCAGCCACCACAATCAATTGAAAAACAGAAACCCTGAGAATGGCTCCAGGCTGGGCGCTGTGAGTTATCACAAAATAGCCCCAGGGAAAAGCTACTGTTTGCTGAAAGGCCTCAACTCCACCCAGAACCTAGCCTCATCACCACATCCCCCTCTTTTGTGACTCTCAAAGCAGACCACCCTCCCAGAAAACTAACCTGGGAGGGGGATCTCAAAATCTTGGGTAAAGCAGAGCATTTTTCTGCCTCTTCCAACCAACTGACTTAAGAAACCAATCAAGCCACAGGACCTCAAGCTGACCAGAGACTCCAAGAGACTGGTTGCAGACAAAAGGGAGATACAGGATTCTTCCCACTCCTCCCCCCCCAAAAACAAAAAAACAAAAAAAAAAAAATCAAAAGACTTTTTTTTTTCTTCTTTTTTTTTTTTCTTTTTTTTTTTTTTTTCTCTTTTTTTTCTTCTTCTTCTTTTCTTTTTTTTGCTTGTTTTTTGTTTTTTGTTACCTTATATATATATATATATATATATGTATATAAATTTTTTTCCCTTCTAAAACTTTTATCAATCTTTAATTTTTGCCTCTTCTGAAAAAATAATTGTTTTCCAGTAACTTTTTTTTCTCATCTTATAATTTTTATTTCAGAATTACGTGAATGAGAGTTTTCCTTTCTTTTCTTGTCTTCTTTCTCTTTTTCTTTCTTTCTTAATTATCTTTTTGTTTTTTATCTAGCTCTACTGAACTTCTGATCTTTTCTTCTCCCTTAAAGCTTTTCACATCTCCTCAATGTCCCTCCCCTTCTCTGAACATATTCACATTCCTCTCTAAATAGACGGTCTTTTAACCTCTATAATAACATTAATTTTTACGTTTCTATTCTTTTTCTGGTCTCTCTTTATACCCCTTTCCGTCTCTTCTTTTTCTCTCTCTCTCTACTTGCATCCTACCCAACCCATTTCCTGCACTGTGAGTAGGACATAGTTAACTCTCCTTGTGCCTCCCCACACCAATCTATTCCTATTTTTTACCCACATCTCTCACTAATCCTAATAATTTCTGGTTTTCCAAATTCTTTTCTGCGGTTCGAAGTCCTTTAACATATAGTCGTTTGATGTTGAATAGATGTATCTGTTGAACTAGATTGTATCTGTAGACTATTGACTGTACAAATGCAAACTTTGGTTGATAGTTGCCTTAAGATAGTGTTCTAGCACAAAACTGGTGCAATCTTTATCTCAAATGGGCCGAGTAAGCCGGAAAAACACAAGAAAAATGGCAAATTCGGGTATCTCAATTCCCAACCTTGATAATCAGGGATTAGAACAGATAAAGAATAACCCAGAGGAGAGTTCCCAAATAGCTCTACAAACACTAATAGCAAACATGATAAATGAGAAGTTTGACAATGTACAAAGGACTCTGTATGAGCGTGATAGGGAGAGAGAGGAGGCATCCCAGAAGTTTATACAGGAATATCATAAGCGTGAGGAAGCTTCTCAAAAACTGATACAGGATTTGCATGAACAACTTGAGAATACTCAAAGAGAAAGGGAGGAATGGCGTGAGCAGGCAGAGAACACTCAAAGAGAACTGCAGGAATCCCACAGAAGGGAGGAAACTAATCAAAGAGTAATTCACGAATTAAGAGACCAGGTAGAGAATACACAAAGATCACTAAAGACATTCATGGAATCCATTAACAAAGAGCTGAAGGAAGTCAGGGAGACCACAAAGGGAATGTTGAATGGAACCCAACAGAAGGAATGGGAGTCCAAAGAAACCATAACCAATCAGCTAAGTGATTTGAGAACAAACACTGAACACCAAATTAAGGAAGTAAAGAAATTCATACAAGACCTAAAACAGAGCTTCAACAAAGAACTTGAAGCCATCAAAGCTGACCAAGTAGAAGGAAAAGAGATAAAAAACAAAGTAGAGAGTCTTGACAGCAGGTTAGACCATGCAGAAGATCGAATCTCAGGGATTGAAGACAGCCTAGATATTATAGAGAAAGAACATACAACCATCCAAGACAAGTCCAAGAAATATGATAGGTCTATCCAACACCTGGAGGACACCATCAGAAGGCCCAATTTAAGGATAATGGGTGTAGAGGAGCACCTAGAAACAGAAGTTAATGGTCTAGGAAATTTGTTTAACAGGATCCTAGCAGAGAACTTCCCAAATATACAAAAAGATAGGCCTATTCAGATACAAGAAGCTTTTAGAACCCCAAATAGACCAGACCAGAATAGGACATCCCACCGTCACATTATAATCCACACAGGATCAACCCAGACCAAGGAAAAGATCCTTAAAGCTGTCAAGGAGAAAAGATTAATCACCTATAAAGGGAAACCAATTAGAATTACCTCAGATTTCTCAGCAGAGACAATCAAAGCAAGAAGAGCCTGGAATGACGTATGCCATGCCCTAAAAACAAACAACTATCAACCAAGAATACTGTACCCAGCTAAACTCTCCTTCATAACTGAAGGCCAAATAAAAACCTTCCATAGCAAAGAAAAATTGAAACAATACATCTCCACCAAACCAGCCCTGCAAAAGATTCTTAAAGACGTCCTACACATAGAAAACCAACAAGAAAGCAACAAAGGCCAAGAAACTGCACACAAACGGAGAATCCAAGAACCTTAGGAAGAACCCAGTTTTCACAGCCCCCAAGAAGGTGGATAACATGGCAGGAACTCCCAAATACCTCTCAGTCCTATCTCTTAACGTTAACGGACTGAACTCTCCAATTAAGCGACATAGACTGTCTAGTTGGATTAAAAAACAAGACCCTTCTATCTGCTGCCTGCAGGAGTCACATCTTGCCCGTAAAAACAAACATATTTTCAAGGTTAAAGGCTGGAACAAAATCTACCAAGCAAACGGCCCTCATAAACAGGCGGGAGTTGCAATCCTAATATCAGATAAAATAGACTTCAAATTAAAATTCGTGAGAAGAGATAAAGAAGGTCGCTACATACTAATTAAAGGATCTCTCCTTCAGGAGGATATTACAATTCTAAATATCTATTCGCCAAACAATGGAGCACCCAAATTTATCAAAGAAACACTACTTTCCCTCAAATCCCAGATAGATCCAAAGACATTAATCGTTGGGGATTTTAACACACCACTCTCCCCACTAGATAGATCAACTCGGCAAAAACTCAACAGAGAAACCGCAGATCTAAACAGCTGCATAGATCAACTAGACTTAACAGACATTTACCGAACATTTCACCCAGCAGCATCAGAATACACGTTCTTCTCAGCAGCACATGGAACGTTTTCTAAAATAGACCACATTTTAGGCCACAAAGCAAACTTGTCTAAATTCAGAAACATTGAAGTTATACCTTGCATTCTCTCTGACCACAAGGGAATAAAATTAGAACTCAACACCAAAAGCCACCAAAGAAAGTCCGGTATCACATGGAGGCTGAACAACACACTACTGAATCATGAGTGGGTCATGGAAGAGATTAGAAAGGAAATTCAAATGTTCATGCTATTCAACAAAAATGAACACACAAATTACCAGCTCCTCTGGGACACAGCAAAGGCAGTACTCAGAGGAAAGTTTATAGCTCTGAGCTCCTACATCAACAAATTGGAGAGATCGGAAACTAACAATTTAATGACACATCTAAACCTCCTTGAAAAAGAGCAGCAAGATAAACCCCAATCCAGTAGACGGAAAGAAATAATCAAAATTAAATCAGAATTAAATGAATTAGAATCCAAAAAAACTATAGAAAGAATCAACAAAACAAAGAGTTGGTTCTTCGAAAAACTTAACAAAATCGACAGACCCTTAGCAAACCTTATCAGAAAAAGGAGAGAGCACACCCAAATTAATAAACTCAGAGATGAGAATGGAAACATCACCACGGAAACAACCAAGATTCAGAACATTATAAGGGAATACTTCTCAAAACTTTATGCTAATAAGTTTGAGAACTTGACAGAAATGGACCTTTTCCTAGCAAATATTGACATGCCAAAACTAAACCAAGATGAGTTAAACCAGCTTAACAGGCCCATATCAAGCATTGAAATAGAAACAGCAATAAGAGACCTCCCAGCTAAGAAAAGTCCAGGACCAGATGGTTTTACAGCGGAATTTTACAAGGCCTTCAAAGCAGAGCTCACACCAATACTCCTCCAACTCTTCAATGAAATTGAAAGAGAAAGCTCACTACCAAACACATTCTATGAAACCATCATAACCCTCATCCCAAAACCAGGCAGGGACTCATCAAAGAAAGAAAACTATAGACCCATTTCTTTGATGAACATTGATGCAAAACTTCTCAACAAAATTTTGGCCAATCGACTTCAACAATTCATCCAAAAAATCATACACCATGATCAAACAGGATTCATTTCAGGGATGCAAAGCTGGTTCAATATACGCAAATCAATTAATATTATTCATCACATCAACAGGAGCAAGAATAAGAACCACATGGTTATCTCAATAGATGCAGAAAAAGCATTTGACAAGATCCAACACCCCTTTATGATGAAGGTTCCGGAAAAATTAGGAATCCATGGAACATTCCTCAATACAATAAAGGCTGTATATGACAAACCTACAGCCAGCATTATACTCAATGGTGAAAAACTAAAGCCATTTCCTCTTAACTCAGGAACAAGACAAGGATGCCCACTCTCTCCACTTCTCTTCAATCTAGTATTAGAATGCCTAGCTACAGCAATAAGGCAAGATGCAGACATAAAGGGGATCCAAATAGGGAAAGAAGAAATAAAACTTTCCCTCTTTGCAGATGACATGATCTTGTATTTAAAGAATCCCATAGACTCCACTCCCAAATTACTCAAGCTGATTCAAAACTTTGGCAAAGTAGCAGGTTATAAAATTAACCCCCAAAAATCAATGGCTTTTCTATATGCCAACAATGAGAAAAGTGTGGCTGAAATTAGGAAAGCAACTCCATTTGTAATAGCCCCACAAAAAATAAAATACCTAGGAATTAACTTAACCAAAGAAGTGAAGGACCTCTATGATGAAAACTTTAAAATCTTGAAAAAGGAAATCAACACAGAACTTAAAAAATGGCAAAACCTCCCATGCTCCTGGATTGGCAAGATTAACATCGTGAAAATGGCAATACTTCCCAAGGCTATCTACAAATTCAACGCGATACCTATCAAAATTCCACCCTCATTCTTCAAGGAAATAGAGGAGGCAATCCAAAAATTCATATGGAACAATAAAAGACCCCGAATAGCAAAAACGCTCCTCAACGGAAAGAACACTGCTGGAGGAATATCAATACCAAATTTCAAACTCTACTATAAAGCCATAGTAATCAAAACAGCTTGGTATTGGCATAAGAACAGACCTCAGGACCAATGGAATAGAATTGAAAACCCAGAAATGAACCTACAGACCTATAGCCATCTAATCTTCGATAAGGAAGCTAAAACAATAGAATGGAAGAAAGACAGCCTCTTCAGTAAATGGTGCTGGCAAAATTGGTTAACTACATGTAGAAAACTAAAGCTAGATCCTTATATATCACCCTGCACCAGAATCAACTCCAAATGGATCAAAGACCTTGAACTCAAAGCAGACACTCTGAAAACATTACAGGATGGAATAGGAGAAACCCTAGGTCTCCTTGGCTCAGGTCGAAATTTTCTGAATAGAGACCCGGAAGCACAACAAATCAAAGAAAGGTTGGACAAATGGGATTGCATAAGATTGCAGAGCTTCTGCAGGGCAAATGACATAGCTGGCAAGATCAATAGAAAGCCCACCGATTGGGAGAAGATCTTTACTAGCCATACAATGGACAAAGGTCTCATATCAAAAATATACTTGGAACTCAAAAAATTAAACCACCCAACAACAAATCCTCAAAGAAACAACTGCCCAATAAATAAGTGGGCGAAAGACTTAAAGAGAAGCTTCTCTGAAGAAGAAAGAAGGATGGCCAATAGACACATGAAGAAATGTTCAACATCCCTAGCCATAAAAGAAATGCAAATCAAAACAACATTGAGATATCACCTCACTCCAGTTAGAACAGCAAAAATCAAGAACTCTAATAACAACAGATGCTGGAGGGGATGTGGACAGAAAGGAACCTTACTTCATTGTTGGTGGGAATGTAAACTTGTTCAACCACTTTGGAAAGCAGTATGGAGGTTCCTCAAAAGACTTCACATAGATCTCCCCTATGATCCAGCAATCCCACTTTTGGGCATTTACCCAAATGTTTACAAACAAGACCACACTAAAGCTACCAGCACAACTATGTTTATTGCAGCATTATTTACCATAGCTAAGATATGGAACCAACCCAGATGCCCCTCAGTAGATGAATGGATCAAGAAAATGTGGTATATATACACAATGGAATTCTATGCCTCCATCAGAAAGAATGACATTTCCCCATTTGTTAGGAAATGGAAAGGTTTGGAAAAAATTATATTAAGTGAAGTAAGCCAGGCCCAAAGAAGCATAGGTCCCATGGTTTCCCTTATTTGCAATATCTAGTATAGGTATGAGTCAAGCGGAAAAGGCCAGATAATGTGATGTTAGGAAAATGAACCCTTAAATATGTATTTTAATGTTTTCGTTTCTTTCATGCATGTATTTCTAATGCATTTATAAGATTATTCCTTTATTGCTTTGTATGTCCCTCCCCCACAGTGTAACCCCCGCTTTCACTATATTTGATATCAGTATATCATGTGGAGGAGATGGGGACAAACAAATCGTTTAAGGATTCAGGTGGACCTGTTGCAACAATGAGAAGTACAAAATGTCATGTCAAAACCAGCTTTACAATTTCGGTGTGGGGGGGGGAGGGGGGTATAATTGGGTGGGGGGAGGGGGGTAAAATTGGGTGGGGGGAGGGGGGAGGCAGGGAAGGGAAGTGAAGGGTAAACAAAGGAGGAGGCTGCAATGCTTGGTAAGAAATGTATGCATTATTCTGCCCATGTAATTGTAGCCCCTCTGTACAGTATGTTCTCAAATAAAATAAAATACAATTTAAAAAAAAAAAAAAAAAAAAAAAAAAAAAAAAAAAAACAAAAAGAAAATTTTTTTTAAAAGAAGAGAAAAAAACAAAGAAAAATGCACATACACATGTATCCCTAAAATAAAGATTAAAAGGGTGAAAAAAAGTTACTAGAAAACAATTTTTTTCAAAAAAGGTAAAAATTAAAATTTAAAAAAGTTTTAGAAAAGAAAATTTTTTTTTGTAAAAGGTATAAAAAAAAAGAAGAGGAAAAAAAAGTTCTTTGATTTTTTTGGGGGGAGGGTTTGGAAAAATCCTATATCTCCCTTGTGTCTGTAATCAGCCTCTGGTTGGAGTCTCTGTTCTGTTTGTGGTCCTGTGGCTTGGTTGGTTTCTTAAGTGAGTTTGTTTGGACAGGCAGAAAAATGCTCTGCTTTACCCAGGATTTTTCGATCCTTCTCCCAAGTTAGTTCAATGGGAAGGGGGTGTGCTTTGAGTATCACAAAAGAAGGAGATGGCTTTTTCCTCAAGTTTGGAGATGCTGTGATGATGCTAGGTTCTGGGCAGAGCTGAGACCTTTCAGTAAACAGTAGCTTTTCCTGGGGCTAGTTTGTGAGAAACTCACAGAGCCCAGCCTGGAGCCACTCTCAGGGTTTCTGTTTACTGAATTTCAGTTGATTGTCCAGGCTGCTAAAGGGAGGGGCAGCCTCTGGCTCTGATTACCCTAGGAAGAAAGTCACCCATAGGGCTGGCGCCCGAAGTGGGTGACTTTTCCCTGGATGGAGCTGAATATGGCAGTTCAAGCCGCCGTTAAGTTTTTGTGACCTGTTAAATGACCCTAGTTTTATTCCAAGGCATGAGTTGGAGCCTGCAGCTCCTCAGAGCTTTGTCAGTATCCCAGATGAAGATCTCCGGTTCTGGGGGAGAGGGGTGGACTTCCCTCCTCTGCTCCCTGAGAAGGAGTGAGGACGTCAGGCTTCTACTCATGCAGACTCTTGGATCCTGGGTCATCTCTGGTCTGCGAACTGCAGGATGAAGATGTCTGCTCCTTGTCGGTTCTTGCTGGTGTTGAGTAGAATCCGCTCGCCCGCCCCGTCTGGCTCTTTTGTCCCAGACTCTGTCTGTTTCAGGTATGGCAGTATGGCCGCTGCCTCCGCAGCAGCAGCTGCTGGCAAGATCTCAGATGTGTCTCCTTGCCTGAATTTTCCTTCTCTGCCCTAACTCTGTCCTGTAATGGCACACTTGGTGTGATTCTCTGGCTTAGGACTGTTCACTGGAACTCTAAAACTGCTTTCTATGCGAGAGCTTGTTAAGCCTCCAGCTTCTCCTCCGCCATTTTCCCCTGGGATTCCAATCTTTAGCTTTCTAAGGACCCTCCAGACTGCTTTCCAAAGTGGTTATATAAGTGTACATTCCCACCAGCAGTGTAATAGGGTTCCTCTTTCTCCACATCCCCTCCAGCATTTGTTGTTGGCTGATTTGTGGATGTGGGACATTCTGACTGGGGTAAGGTGGTATCTCAGGGTTGTCTTTATTTGCATTTCCTTCACCACCAGGGATGATGAACATTCCCTCATGTGTTTCTTTGCCATTTTTAATTCTTCATCTGAGAAGTCCCTCTTTAGTTCCCTTGCACATTTAGTAATTGGTTTGTTAGGTTTGGGAGGGATTAGTTTCTTGAGTTCCTTGTATATACAGGATGTTAACCCCTTGTCTGATATATTTCTGGTAAATATTTTCTCCCAATTAGTTGGTTGTCTTTCTAGCTTGGTTGTGATAGATTTAGCTGTGGGGAGCTTTTTATTTTAAGGTAGTCCCATTTGTCGAGTCTCTCTCCAAATGTTGTGACCCTGTGACTCTGTTCAGGAAGTTCCTGCCTGTGCCTATTCAAGTGTCTCTCCTACTCTGTCCTGCAGTAGTTTCAGAGATTCAGGTTTAATGTTAAGGTCTTTAATCCATTTTGAATTGATGTTGGTGCATGGTGATAGGCTGGGGTCCACTTTTAGTTTTCTGCGTGTGGCCGCCCACTTTTCCCAGCACCAGTGGTTGAAGAGGCTGTGTTTCTTCCATTGTATGTCTTTGGCTCCTTTGTCGAATATCAGCTGGCTGTAGGCCTGTGGATTTATTTCGGGGTCTTCTATTCTGTTCCAGTGGTCTTCAGGTCTGTTTTTGTGCCAGTACCATGCTGTCTTTGTTATTATAGCTCTGTAGTAGAGTTTGAAATTTGGAATGGATAGCCCTCCCATGTTGTCTTTATTCTCTAGAATTGTTTTGGCTATTCTAGGTCTTTTGTTGTTCCATAGGAATTTTTGGACTGTTTTCTGTATTTCAGTGATGTACATCATTGGGATTTTAATAGGAATTGCATTGAATTTGTATATTAATTTTGGAAGTATTACCATCTTTACTATATTAAGTCTGCCTATCCAAGAGCATGTGAAGTCTTTCCATTTCCTAGTGTCTTCTGTAATTTCTTTCTTTAACTTTTTATAGTTTTCATTAAATAGTTCTTTTACATCTTTGGTTAGGTTAATTCCTAAATATTTTATTTTTTGGGAGGTTATTGTGAATGGGGTTGCTCCCTGTCTTTCCCTCTCTTCTTGTACATTGTCAGTGTACAGGAAGGCAACCGATTTTTGTGGGTTTATTTTGTATCCTGATACTTTGCCAAAGTGATTTATGATTTCTAAGAGTTTGGGGATGGAATTTTTGGGATCATGAAGGTATAGAATCATGTCGTCTGCAAAAGGGGATAGTTTAACTTCTTCTGTCCCTATGCGGATCCCTTTAATGTTTGTCTTGCCTTATTGCCCTGGCTAAGGGTTCCAGGACTATATTGAAGAGGACTGTAGACAGTGGACATCCTTGCCTTGTTCCTGATTTTAGGAGAATTGGTTGTAGCTTTTCCCCATTAAGTGTAATATTGGCTATTGCTCTGTCATAAATGGCTTTTATTGTTTTAAGAAATGTTCCTTCTATTCCTATTTTCTCCAGAGCTTTTAGCATGAATGAACGTTGAATTTTATCAAAGGCCTTTTCTGCATCTGTGGCGATAATAATGTGATTCTTGACCTTGGCTCTATTGATTTGTTGGATTACATTTATTGACTTACCTATGTTAAACCATCCCTGCATCTGTGGGATGATGCCTACGAGGTCATAGTGTATGATTTTTTTTTATGTCTGGATTCTCTTAGCTAGAATCTTGTTAAGGATCTTTGCATCTGTGTTCATAAAGGAAATTGGACTGTAATTCTCCTTTTTGGTTGGGTCTTTGCCTGGTTTGGGTATGAGTGTGATATTGGGTTCGTAGAATGAGTTTGGGATAGCCCCCTCCTCCTCTGTTTCTCTGAAGAGCTTGAGGAGTATGGGTATTAGTTCTTCTTTAAAGGTCTTATACAATTCTGCTGAGAATCAATGTGGTCCTGGGCTTTTTTTTGTTGGAAGACTTTTGATATCTTCCTGTATCTCATTGTAGGATATTGGCTTATTTAGTTGTTTACTTCTTCTTTGCTCAGTTTGGGCAACTTGTATTTCTCTAAAAATGCATCTATTACTGCCAGGTTGTCTTCCTATAGACAGTATAACTTTTGAAAGTAGTCCGTTGGAATTGTTTGGATAACTTGGGTACATTTTGTGATTTTTCCAGTGGCATCCCGAATCCTGTTCATATGGGTTTTCTCCCTTACAAAAGATTCTTAAAGATGTCCTACACATAGAAAACCAACAAGACCAAAATAAAGGCAAAGAAACTGCACCCAGACTGAGAATCCAAGAACCATAGGAAGAACCCAGTTTTCGCAGCCCCCAAGAAGGTGGATAACATGGCAGGAACTCCCAAATACCTCTCAGTCCTATCTCTTAAAGTTAACGGATTGAACTCTCCAATTAAGCAACATAGACTGTCTAGTTGGATTAAAAAACAAGACCCTTCTATCTGATGCCTGCAGGAGTCACATCTTGCCCGTAAAAACAAACACATTTTCAATGTTAAGGGCTGGAATAAAATCTACTAAGCAAATGGCCCCCATAAACAGGCGGGAGTTGCAATCCTAATATCAGATAAAATAGACTTCAAATTAAAATTACTGATAAGAGATAAAGAAGGTCGCTACATACTAATTAAAGGATCTCCATTTCAGGAGGATATTACAATTCAAAATATCTATTCGCCAAACAATGGAGCACCCAAATTTATCAAAGAAACACAACTTTCCCTCAAATACCATACAGATCCAAAGACATTAATTGTTGGGCATTTTAACACACCACTTTCCTCACTAGATAGATCAACTCGGCAAAACCTCAACAGAGAAACCACAGATCTAAACAGTTGCATAGATCAAATAGACTTAACAGACATCTACCGAACATTTCACCCAGCAGCATCAGAATACACGTTCTTCTCAGCAGCACATGGAAAGTTTTCTAAAATAGACCACATTTTAGGACACAAAGCAAACTTGTCTAAATTCAGAAACATTGAAGTTATACCTTGCATTCTCTCTGACCACAAGGGAATAAAATTAGAAATCAACACCAAAAGCCACCAAAGAAAGTCCGGTATCACATGGAGGCTGAACACCACACTGCTGAATCAAGAGTGGGTCATGGAAGAGATTAGCAAGGAAATTCAAATGTTCATGCTTTTCCACAAAAAAGAACACACAAATTACCAGCTCCTCTGGGACACAGCAAAGGCAGTACTCAGAGGTAAGTTTATAGCTCTGAGCTCCTACATCAACAAATTGGAGAGATCTGAAACTAACAATTTAATGACACATCTAAACCTCCTTGAAAAAGAGCAGCAAGATAAACCCCAATCCAGTAGATGGAAAGAAATAATCAAAATTAAATCAGAATTAAATGAATTAGAATCCAAAAATACTATAGAAAGAATCAACAAAACAAAGAGTTGGTTCTTCAAAAAACGTAACAAAATTGACAGACCCTTAACAAATCTTATCAGAAAAAGAAGAGAACACACCCAAATTAATAAACTCAGAGATGAGAATGGAAACATCACCACGGAAACAACCAAGATTCAGAAAATTATAGGGGAATACTTCTCAAAACTTTGTGCTAATAAGTTTGAGAACTTGACAGAAATGGACCTTTTCCTAGCAAATATTGACATGCCAAAACAAAACCCAGATGAGTTAAACCAGCTCAACAGGCACATATCAAGCATTGAAATAGAAACAGCAATAAGAGACCTCCCAGCTAAGAAAAGTCCAGGACCAGATGGTTTTACAGCGGAATTTTACAAGGTCTTCAAAGCAGAGCTCACACCAATACTCCTCCAACTCTTCAATGAAGTAGAAAGAGGAAGCTCACTACCGAACACATTCTATGAAGCCATCATAACCCTCATCCCAAAACCAGGCAGGGACTCATCAAAAAAAGAGAACTATAAACCCATTTCTTTGATGAACACTGATGCAAAACTTCTCAACAAAATTTTGGCCAATCCACTTCAACAATTCATCCAAAAAATCATACACCATGATCAAACAGGATTAATTTCAGGGACGCAAAGCTGGTTCAATATACGCAAATCAATTAATATTATTCATCACATCAACAGGAGAAAGAATAAGAACCACATGGTTATTTCAATAGATGCAGAAAAAGCATTCGACAAGATCCAACACCCCTTTATGATGAAGGTTTTGGAAAAATTAGGAATCCATGGAACATTCCTCAATACAATAAAGACTGTATGTGACAAACCTACAGCCAGCATTATACTCAATGGTGAAAAACTAAAGCCATTTCCTCTTAACTCAGGAACAAGACAAGGATGCCCACTCTCTCCACTTCTCTTCAATCTAGTATTAGAATGCCTAGCTATAGCAATAAGACAAGATGCAGACATAAAGGGGATCCAAATAGGGAAAGAAGAAATAAAACTCTCCCTCTTTGCAGATGACATGATCTTGTATTTAAAGAGTCCCATAGACTCCACTCCCAAATTACTCAAGCTGATTCAAAACATTGGCAAAGTAGCAGGTTATAAAATTAACCCCCAAAAATCAATGGCTTTTCTGTATGCCAACAATGAGAAAAGTGTGGCTGAAATTAGGAAAGCAACTCAATTTGTAATAGCCCCACAAAAAATAAAATACCTAGGAATTAACTTAACTAAAGAAGTGAAGGACCTCTATGATGAAAACTTTAAAATATTGAAAAAGGAAATCAACACAGAACTTAAAAAATGGCAAAACCTCCCATGCTCCTGGATTGGAAAGATTAACATTGTGAAAATGGCAATACTTCCCAAGGCTATCTACAAATTCAACGCAATACCTATCAAAATTCCAACCTCATTCTTCAAGGAAATAGAAGAGGCAATCCAAAAATTCATATGGATAAATAAAAGACCCCGAATTCTATGCCTCCATCTGAAAGAATGACATTGCCCAATTTTTTAGGAAATGGAAAGCCTTGGAAAAAATTATATTAAGTGATGTAAGCCAAGCCCAAAGTTACATAGGTCCCATGGTTTTCCTTATTTGCAATATCTAGTTTAGGTATGAGTCAAGCAGAAAAGTTCAGATAATGTGATGCTAGGAAAAATGAAACCTTACATATATATTTAAATGTTTTTTTTCTTTCATGCATTTGTTTCTAACACATTTATAAGATTATTTCTTTGTTGCTTTGTATGTCCCTCCCCCACAGTATAACCCCTCCTTTCACTATATTTGATGTCGGTATAATTTGTGGAGGAGATGGGGAAAAACAAGTCCTTTAAGGATACAGGTGGACCGTTGCAACAATGAGAAGAAGAAGTTGCCATGTCGAAGGTGAACTTTATAACTTTGGTTCGGGGGGGTGGAGGGGGGGGAAGAATTGGGTGGGGGGGTGGGGGGAGGCTGGGAAATGATGTGAAGGCTAAATAAAAAGGAGGCTGCTATGCTTGATGAGAAATGTACTCATTATCTTGCCCATGTAATTATAATCCCTCTGTACAGTATATTCACAATTTTTTTTTTAATTTAATTTTATTTTATTTGTGAACATACTGTACAGAGGGGTTACAATTTCATGGGCAGGATAATGCGTACATTTCTTACCAAGCACTGCTGCCTCCTCCTTTGTTTACCCTTCACATCACTTCCCAGCCTCCCCCGTCCCCCCCCCCCCAATCCCCATCCTTCTCTTTCTCCCCTCCCCACCCCACACCAACATTGTAAAGCTCATTTTGGACATGACAACTTGTACTTCTCATTGTTGCAACAGGTCCACCTGTATCCTTAAACAACTGGTTTTTCACCATCTCATACACAAGTTATACTGACATCAAATATAGCAAAGAGATAATCTTATCAATGCATTAGAAACACATGCACGAAAGAAAAAAACATTAAAATACACATCTAAGGGTTCATTTTCCTGACATCACATTATCTGATCTTTTCCGCTTGACTCATACATATACTAGATATTGCAAATAAGGGAAACGATGGGACCTATGTTTCTTTGGGCCTGACTTACTTCACTTAATATAATTTTTCCAAGTTTTTCCATTTCCTAACAAATGGGGCAATGTCATTCTTTCTGATGGAGGCATAAAATTCCATTTTATATATATACCACATTTTCTTGATCCATTCATCTACTGAGGGACATCTGGGTTGGTTCCATATCTTAGCTATGGTAAATAATGCTGCAATACACATAGTTGTGCTGGTACCTTTAGTGTGGTCTTATGTGTAAACATTTGAATAAGTGCCCAAAAGTGGGATTGCTGGATCATAGGGGAGCGATATGTTGAGTCTTTTGAGGAACATCCATACTGCTTTCCAAAGTGGTTGAACAACTTTACATTCCCACCAACAATGAAGTAAGGTTCCCTTCTGTCCATATCCCCTCCAGTACCTGTTGTTATTAGAGTTCTTGATTTTTGCCATTCTAACTGGTGTGAGGTGGTATCTCAATGTTGTTTTGATTTGCATTTCTATTTATGGCTAGGGATGTTGAGCATTTCTTCATGTGTCTATTGGCCATCCTTCTTTCTTCTTCAGAGAAGTTTCTCTTCAAGTCTTTACCCCAGTTATTTATTGGGCAGTTTTTTCTTTGAGGATTTGTTGTTGGGGGATTTAATTTTTTGAGTTACAAGTATATTTTAGATATGAGACCCATGTCCACTGTATGGTTAGTGAAGATCTTCTCCCAAACTGTGGGCTTTCTGTTGATCTTGCTAGCTATGTCCTTTGCCATGCCAAGCTCTGCAACTTCATGCAATCTCATTTGTCCAACCTTTCTTTGATTTGTTGTGTTTCCGGGTCTCTATTCAGAAAATTTTGTCCTGCATCAGGGAGACCTAGGGTTTCATCTATTCCATCCTGTAATGTTTGTAGAGTGTCTGCTTTGACTCCGAGGTCGTTGATACATTTGAAGTTGATTCTGTTGCAGGGTGATATATAAGGATCTAGCTTTAGTTTTCTACAAGTAGTTAACCAATTTTGCCATCAACATTTACTGAAGAGGCTGTCTTTCTTCCATTCTATTGTTTTAGGTCCCTTATCGAAGATTAGATGGCTATAGTTCAGTAGGTTCATTTCTGGGTTTTCAATTCTATTCCATTGGTCCTGAGGTCTGTTCTTATGCAAATACCATGTTGTTTTGATTATTATGGCTTTATAGTAGAGTTTGAAATTTGGTATTGATATTCCTCCAGCAGTGTTCTTTCTGTTGAGGAGCGTTTTTGCTATTCGGGGTCTTTTATTGTTCCATATGAATATTTGGATTGCCTCTTCTATTTCCTTGAAGAATTAGGTTGGAATTTTGGTAGGTATTGCGTTCAGTTTGTAGATAGCCTTGGGAAGTATTGCCATTTTCACGATGTTAATCTTTCCAATCCAGGAGCATGGGAGGTTTTGCCATTTTTTAAGTTCTGTGTTGATTTCCTTTTTTACGATTTTAAAGTTTTCATCATAGAGGTCCTTCACTTCTTTAGTTAAGTTAATTCCTAGGTATTTTATTTTTTGTGGGGCTATTACAAATTGAGTTGCTTTCCTAATTTTAGCCACACTTTTCTCATTGTTGGCATACAGAAAAGCCATTGGTTTTGGGGGATTAATTTTATACCCTGATACTTTGCCAAAGTATTGAATCAGCTTGAATAATTTAGGAGTGAAGTCTATGGGATTCTTTATATACAAGATCATGTCATCTGCAAAGAGGGAGAGTTTTATTTCGTCATTCCCTATTTGGATCCCCTTTATGTCTGCATCTTGTCTTATTGCTTTAGCTATGCATTCTAATACTAGATTGAAGAGAATTGGAGAAAGTGGACATCCTTTTCTTGTTCCTGAGTTAAGAGGAAATGGCTTTAGTTTTTCACCATTAAGTATAATGCTGGCTGTAGGTTTGTCATATACAGCCTTTATTGTATTGAGGAATGTTCCATGGACTCCTAATTTTTCCAAAACCTTCATCATAAAGGGGTGTAGGATCTTGTCGGATGCTTTTTCTGTGTCTATTGAGATAACCATGTGGTTCTTATCTTTGATCCTGTAGATGTGATGAATAATATTAATTGATATGGGTATAATGAACCAGCTTTGCATCCCTGAAATGAATCTTGTTTGATTATAGTGTATGATTTTTTGGATGAATTGTTGAAGTGGATTGGCCAAAATTTTGTTGAGAAGTTTTTCATCAATATTCATCAAAGAAATAGGTCTATAGTTCTCTTTCTTTGATGAGTCCCTGCCTGGATTTGGGGGGAGAGTTTGATGGCTTTGTAGAATGTGTTCGGTAGTGAACTTTCTCTTTCAATTTCATTGAAGAGTTGGAGGAGTATTGGTGTGAGCTCTGTTTTGAGGGCCTTGTAGAATTCTGCTGTAAAACAATCTGGTCCTGGACTTTTCTTAGCTTGGAGGTCTCTGATTGCTTTTTCTATTTCAATGCTTGATATGCGACTGTTAAAGTGGTTTAATTCATCTGGGTTTTGTTTTGGCATGTCAATATTTGCTAGGAAAAGGTCCATTTCTGTCAAGTTCTCAAACTTATTAGTTTTGAGAAGTATTCTCCTATAAAGTTCGGAATCTTGATTGTTCCTGTGGTGATGTTTCCATTCTCATCTCTGAGTTTATTAATTTGAGTGTGTTTTCTTCTTTTTTTTTTTTTATAAGATTTGCTAGGGGTCTGTCAATTTTGTTAATTTTTTCGAAGAACCAACTCTTTGTATTGTTAATTTTTTCTATAGTTTTTTTTGGATTCTAATTCGTTTAATTCTGATATAATTTTAATTATTTCTTTCCGTCTACTGGATTGGGTTTATCTTGCTGCTCTTTTTCAAGGAGGTTTAGATGTGTCATTAAATTGTTAGTTTCAGATCTCTCCAATTTGTTGATATAGGAGCTCAGAGCTATAAACTTGCCTCTGAGTACTGCCTTTGCTGTGTCCCAGAGGAGCTGGTAATTTGTGTGTTCATTTTTGTGGAAAAGCATGAACATTTGAATTTCCTTTCTAATCTCTTCCATGACCCACTCGTAATTCAGCAGTGTGTTGTTCAGCCTCCATGTGTTACCTGAGTTTCTTCGGTGGCTTCTGGTGTTGAGTTCTAATTTTATTCCCTTGTGGTCAGAGAGAATGCAAGGTATAATTTCAATGTTTCTGAATTTGGACAAGTTTGCTTTGTGTCCTAAAATGTGGTCTATTTTAGAAAACGTTCCATGTGCTGCTGATAATAACGTGTATTCTGATGCTGCTGGGTGAAATATTCTGTAGATGTCTGTTAAAACTATTTGATCTATGCAGCTGTTTTGATCTGCAGTTTCTCTGTTGAGGTTTTGCCGAGTTGATCTATCTAGTGGGGAGAGTGGTGTGTTAAAATCCCCAACAATTAATGTCTTGGGATCTATGTGGGATTTGAAGGAAAGTAGTGTTTCTTTGATTAATTTGGGTGCTCCATTGTTTGGCGAATAGATATTTAGAATTGTAATATCCTCCTGAAGGAGAGATTCCTTAATTATTATATAGCGACCATCTTTATCTCTTCCCACAGATTTTAATTCGAAGTCTATTTTATCTGATATTAGGATTGCAACTCCCACCTGTTTATGCGGGCCGTTTGCTTGGTAGATTTTACTCCAGCCTTTAACATTGCAAATGTGTTTGTTTTTATGGGCAAGATGTGACTACTGAAGGCAACAGATAGAAGGATCTTGTTTTTTAATCCAAGTTGGCAGTCTATGTCACTTAATTGGAGAGTTAAGTCCTTTAATGTTAAGGGATAGGACTGAAAGGTATTTGGGAGTTCCTGCCATGTTATCCACTTTCTTGGGGACTGCGAAACTGGGTTCTTCCTATGGTTCTTGGATTCTCAGTTTGGGTGCAGTTTCTTGGCCTTTATTGTGGTCTTGTTGGTTTTCTATGTGTAGGACATCTTTAAGAATCTTTTGTAGGGCTGGTGTGGTGGAGATGAATTGTTTCAATTTTTCTTTGCTATGGAAGGTTTTTATTTGGCCTTCAGTTATGAAGAAGAGTTTAGCTGGGTACAGTATTCTTGGTTGATAGTTGTATGTTTTTAAGGCATGGCATACATCATTCCAGGCTCTTTTTGCTTTGATTGTCTCTGCTGATAAATCTGAGGTGATTTCAATTGGTTTCCCTTTATAGGTGATTAATCTTTTCTCCTTGACAGCTTTAAGGATCTTTTCCTTGGTCTGAGTTGATCCTGTGTAGATTATAATGTGACATTGGGATGTCCTATTATTGTCTGGTCTATTTGGAGTTCTAAAAGCTTCTTGTATCTGAATAGGCCTATGCTTTTGCATGTTTGGGAAGTTCTCTGCTAGGATCCTGTTAAACACATTTCCTAGACCATTAACTTCTGTTTCTATGTGCTCCTCTTCACCCATTATCCTTACATTAGGCCTTCTGATGGTGTCTTCCAATTTTTGGTTAGATCTATCATATTTCTTGGACTTTTCTTGGATGATTGTATGTTCTTTCTGTATAATATCTAGGCTGTCTTCAATCCCTGAGATTCGATCTTCTGCATGGTCTAACCTGCTGTCAAGACTTTCTACTTTATTTTTATTTCTTTTCCTTCTATTTGGTCAGGTTTGATGGCTTCAAATTACTTGTTGAAGCTTTGTTTTTGATCTTGTATGAACTTCTTTACTTCCTTAATTTGGTGTTCATTGTTTATTCTCAAATCACTTAGTTGATTGGTTATGGTTTCCTAGGACTCCCATTCCTTCTGTTGGGTTATAATCAGCATTCCCTTTGTGGTCTCCCTGACTTCCTTCAGCTGTTTCTTAATGGATCCCATGAATGCCTTTAGTGATCTTTGAGTATTCTCATCCTGCTGTCTCAATTCCTGTGTTACTCTTTGCTAAGTTTCCTCCTGTTCCTGCCATTCCTGTAGTTCTCTTTGAGTGTTCTCAGCCTGTTCATGCCATTCCTGCCTTTCTCTTTGAGTATTCTCAAGCTGCTCACGCAAACCCTGCATCAGTTTTTGAGTAGCTTCCTCACGCTCATGATATTCCTGTATAAACCTTTGGATTGCCTCCTCTCTTTCCCTCTCACACTCATACAGAGTCCTTTGTAGGTTTTCAATCTTTTCCTGCATTGATTTTTGTTTGCCTCCTCTCTCTCCCTATCACGCTCATACAGAGTCCTTGGTAGTTTTCAGTCTTTTCATTTATCATGTTTGCCAGTGGTGTTTGTAGAGCTATTTGTGAACTCTGCTCTGGATTATTCATTATAGGTTCTATCCCCTGATTATCATGAGTGGGATTGGAGATATCCGGACTTGCCATTTTTATTGAGGTTTTCCGGCTTACTCTGCCCATTTGGGATGAAAATAACACCAGTTTTATGCTAGAACACTATCTTAAGGCAAGCATCAACCAAAGTCTGAATTAGCACAGTCAATAGTCTGCAGATACTATCTAGTTCAACAGATACCTCTATTCAACATCAAACAACTATATATTAATGGGGCACGAACCCCAAAGAAGTATTTGGAAAACCAGAAATTATTAGGGTTAAGGAGAGATGTGGGTAAAAAATAGGAATAGGACGATGTGGGAAGGTACAGGGAGAGTTTACTTAACTAAGTCCTAATCTCAAAGCAGGAAATAGGTTGGATAGGATGAAAGTAGAGAGAGAGAAAAAAGAAGAAAGAGATAGGGAAAAAAAGTGACCAGAAAAAATAGAAAAGTAAAAATTAAAAATATTATGCAGATTCAAGAACAAACTATTCAAAGAACTTGAATATAATGAGAGAAGGGGAGGGATATAAAGAAGATGTGAAAAACTTAAAAATAAAAATACTGAAAATATTATAAAGGTATAAAGAGGTAGTACTGCTATTAAGGAATTTAAGTCTAAGAGGTTTTGAATTGAGTAAGAAATTTGTGGATTAAGTGTGTACACAATGTGGGATAGCATCTAATAATAAACTACGGGTTTATCTGAGGATGTGCAGAACAACAATTAAGTCACATAAAGAAGAACGAAAGAGAAGAAAAGGTGAACAGGATAAGGAAGAAAGAAAAAAAGATCAGAAGTTCAGTAGAGCTAAACTAAAAAACAAAAAAAAATTAAAAAAAGAAAGAAAAATGCACACACACACATGTATTCCTTAAATAAAGATTATAAGAAGAAAAAAAGTTACTAGAAAACAATTTTTTTTCAAAAAGTAAAAATTAAAAATTAAAAAAGTTTTAGAAAAGGAAAAAATTTATAAAAGGTATAAAAAAAAGAAGAAGAAAAAAAAGTTCTTTGATTTTTTTGGGAGGGTTGTGACAAATCCTGTATTACCCTTGTGTCCGCAATCAGCCTCTTGTTGGAGTCTCTGTTCTGCTTGTGGTCCTGTGGCTTGGTTGGTTTCTTAAGTCAGTTTGTTTGGACAGGCAGAAAAATGCTCTGTTTTACCCAGGATTTTTTGATCCTCCTCCCAGGTTAGTTCAATGGGAAGGAGATCTGCTTTGAGGATCACAAAAGAGGGAGATGGCTTTTTCCTCAAGTTTGGAGATGCTGTGATGAGGCTAGGTTCTGGGTAGAGTTGAGACCTTTCAGTAAACAGTAGCTTTTGCTGGGGCTAGTTTGTGAGAAACTTACAGAGCCCAGCCTGGAGCCACTCTCAGGGTTTGTGTTTACTGAATTTCAATTGATTGTCAAGGCTGCTAAAGGGAGGGGCAGCCTCTGGCTCTGATTAACCAGTGAAGAAAGCCTCTCCTGGGGCTGGCGCCCGAGCTGGGTGACTTTTCCCTGGGTGGAGCTGAGTCTGGCAGGTCAGGTTAGGCTCTTGTGACCTGCTAAATGACTCTAGATTTCTTCCAAGGCCTGAGTTGGAGCTCAGCAGAGCTTTGTTGGTATCCAAGATGGAGATCCAAGATGGAAATCCCCGGTACTGGGTGGGGGGAGGGGTGGACTTCCCTCCTCTGCTCCCTGAAAAGGAGTGAGGATGTCAGGCTTCTATTCACGCCGAGTCTTGGTTCCTGGGTCGTCTCTGGTCTACGAACTGCAGGATGAAGATATCTGCTCCTTGTCGGTTCTTGCTGGTGTTGAGTAGTATCCGCTCTTTTGTCCCAGACTCTCTCTGTTTCAGGTATGGCAGTATGGCCGCTGCCGCCGCAGCAGCAGCTGCTGGCAAGATCTCAGATGTGTCTCCTTGCCTGGATTTTCCTTCTCTGGCCTAACTCTGTCCTGTGATGTCACACTTGGTGTGATTCTCTGGCTTAGGACTGTTCACTGGAACTCTAAAACTGCTTTCTATGTGAGAACTTGTTTAGCCTCCAGCTTCTCCTCTGCCAACTTCCCAGAACATCTCCTCTCTTCTTTTTTTAATTAATCTTGCCAACGGGCCATCAATTGTGTTTATTTTTTCAAAGAACCAGCTTTTTGTTTGGTTAATTTTGGCTATAATTTTCTGATTTTCTAATTGGTTATTCTCTGCTCTTAATTTGGTTAACTGGCTTTGTCTAGTAACTTTAGCTTCCATTTTTTCTTGTTTTTCTAGCTGTGTTAATTGCAACATGAAATTATTTACTTGGTCTGTCTCCATTCTCTTGATGTGGGCACTATTGGCAATAAATTTGCCCCTCAGGACTGCTTTTGCTGTGTCCCACAAGTTTCTTTGTGAGGTGTTTTCATTTTCATTGAGTTGTAGGAAATGTTTTATTTCTTCTAAGGAGTGTGCTGCTCAATTTCCATGTATTAGAGAAATTTCTGCAGTATGCTTTATTATTGAGAACTAGCTTGATTCCACTGTGGTCAGATAGGATACAGGGGATTATGTCAATCCTTTTGTATTTGCTTAAGTTCCTTGCATGAACTATGATATGGTCTATTTTGGAGTAAGTTCCATGAGCTGCTGAGAAGAATGTGTACTGTGTTGTTTTAGGGTGAAATACTCAGTAGATGTCAGTTAATTCTGGTTGAAGTATGGCCTCACTTAATTCGGTAGCTTCTTTGCCAGTCCTCTGGTTCTTAGACTTGTCCTTTGGTGAGAGTGGTGCTTGTCTTTATTAAAACAAATTCAGGAATGTAATATATGAGTATAAAATTTTTGGTAAAGCAAACTCAGGAATGTAGTATATGAGTATAAAATTTTCCTTAATATTTTAGTGATTGGCATATTAACATAGTGTAATAGTCCTATACCTATGAACTTAAAAATGCAAAGCTAAATCAATTTTATGGCTTTAATTTAAATTACAGAGTAAATTTTCAAAAAACCATATTCTCACTCATTATTTTAAACTTAAGACCAATATATTAATGTGATATACTTTATCACATATATTCTCCACCTGAAACATATTCCAAGATTAGTACAAAATTTAAAAAATGAATAAATTCAGAAAGAAAATATGCTTTCACATGTGATTTAGGGTTACCAGTCACTTTCATTAAGGTAAATTGGAATGTAGAAACTGAGACTTACAATCCATCTAAGACACAACAAAATTTCATAAAAGCATAATTATATAGGATAAATTTATATTATAGAAAAATTTCTTATTCACTAAACACAGTATAAAGTTTCCAAGCTTCAATATAATTATCTTTCCAATTCAAATTTGCAAAACTTCTTTCTTAGATTTTTAAATGTTTTTCCATTTTTTTAAATTTTTCTATTGCTTAGGTCTATTGAAATACTTACTCATTTTTCCATTATTATTCCAATGATACTTCTTACTATATATTGTTTATACCAATAAACAGGTTTAATTGAAACAGTCATTCATATTTATAAGATAGTTTGATATTCATCTTCATTATCTTCTCTTATTGCCTTCATTCTTGATCCATATTTTTCCGTACTATACTCCCTTCTTCTTTCAGGTTTTCAACCTAGATTACACATATGAGAGAAAGTATCAGATATTTGTACTTTGGATAAAGAAAGTTATTCTTCAAAAGTTAACTTAATAATAAAGTTACACACTTTAAAATACTATTTAATTAGATATTCTTTGATTATGATAAAATGTACCACAGTTATATAATATTAAATTTTTGTCCTATTTTTTAAATCAGTCACTTTTAATATGTTTGAATGAGTAGTCAAGGAATTTTCTTCCAATTTCATCCCTATACCAACAGTTTTCCCCAAATTTAAACTTTAGCTAGAACTGTATTCATGTACAACAATATAGTCATTGTATAACAAGATACTCTAAATGAACAAATGTTTGGAATAAATTATTCCACTACTACTCCCTTGATCCATGCATTGTATGTGTTTTCTATCATTGTAAGTTTTATCCTTTCTTGGAAATCATTAAGTTGAAAGCTCTTATTTATTGTAAGAAATTCAGTGGATTGCATTCACATCCATGCCCCACCACATCTATTTGCCTTTCAAACAATTCTGCCTTAAAGGAATGATTTCATTCTGCTTTGGCATTGCTGTTTTTGCAAAACTTTTTTGATGCTAGTTGCTAAAGCACAATAAGGCTGACTTTATTAGGTACCTTCAGAATAGGTACCTGAACAATGGCAATAGAATCTTACTATATGGGTAGGGATCATGTGCAATTCTAAACACAGCATGAGTAAGTGGAAATTTATAGACAAGGAGAAAGGTGAGGATCAATGAATGTAGCTTACTAAGAAGAAACAGCAAGTATGAGAGGAATCCTGCAACTGTACAACTTGGGGGGTGGGTGGAGGTGTTGGGGAGTTGGGGATGGAAGGAATGGTCGGGAAAAATAACAGAGGAAGTAACAATGCTAGATAGGATATGTACTCATTACCTTACTCATGTAACTGTAACCCCTGTGTACAGTATTTTTACAATAAAATATATATGTAGAGAGAGAGAGAGCAAGAGAGAGAGAGAGAGAGAGAGAAAGGAGAGAGAGAGAGAGAGAGAGAGAGAGAGAGAGAGAGAGAGAGAGAGAGAGAGAGAGAGAGAGAGAGAGAGAGAGAGAGAGAGAGAAACTACCCTTTCTCATATGGAGAGGTTTTTCCGCTACATTCTTTCACTTTCAAATATACTTATTCTATTTACCTTTAAAAAAAAGAGGAATACTAGCTAAATTTTCCAAAGAATTCTCTTTCCATGATGATTAGATATTAACTAGGAGATAGAAAAACTTCAGAAACCAGTTTTGGATGGGTTTGCTAAACTGGCAGCATATATCTTTACTAAAACTGGATTTTTTCAGATGAGTAAATATCTAAAACTGAGCTTGGCTGGCATCCAGGAACTTGATTGACTTAAAGTTTAGCTAATCAAAGAATCACTGCAAAATCTATTATTTTAATATGATCTGGTATTACTTTTAGTTGCTATTTAGAAAAATTAAATATATAGTCAATGTGTTTTACTTACCTTGTCCAGGGATAGATTGGAATAAGGTTGATAAAGGTCATATAACTGGGTGCTTGATAAAGGCTTCCTTCAGCTTCCCAGTTTCCATGCAATCATATGTTCTTGAGATCCACTCCTGAAAAGTAGTTTTAAATGTCTCTCAAGAAAAGAAGTTTCAGAATGTGAAAGTTTTAGCAAGGGTTTATTTTACTATAACAGGTTAAAAAGAAATGAAGAAGAGCTAGAAAAATTGCCTGCTCCTCATGCAGAAAATAGGAGTTAAAGATGGAAAATGGTAACTGTAACCTCTCTGTACATCATCTTTACAATAATAATTTTTATTAAAAAGGTGGAAAGTGTTTGCTATCATCTATAGCCTTTATACTCTGTGAGCTGGAGGAATACAAATGGCCAGATGCCTAGCAATCCCCAGACATGAAATAACTTCCAGTCAGTAAAACGGATACAGGTGTTTTTCTAACCTGTGGAGATGTGTCTTCGCCTACCCAGAAGATAACAATAGGTGAGTTTTAGGGCTTTCTTTCCCTAACTATGCTTCCCATCTTTTTATCTCTACCCATTCAGGGACTGTTTTCAGTCTTGTACTATTTCAAAGAAAGGGCAGATTTAGATACCCTGTTTATGTCTCCCTTTCTGGTAGATTAATGTTAAAAGGGAAGTATGATGAAACTGAAGCTTAGCTTATTATTTTGGTTTACTTCCTGGTTTCAGCTTCAGAGATGTCCCCTTGATACTTGTTAAAAAATACGTAATTTCCTTCATCTATCTATCCTATCTCAATTAAAATTACATCCACAGATTTTTTTTATTAATGCACACATTTTGTATACTCATATTTAAAATTTAAATACCAAAAAGTCCCCAGTGGGTTTGAGACTAAAATATCTGATTCCCTATAAGGATATAGATTTGATTTATCTGCTCACTCTATCTGGGAACATCCTTCAGAGTTCATGTGACTTACTGAGGACACCTGACCTTTTGAAGCTTCATAATTCACGACTAGAGGTCAGCAGTCTTTCCCATGTTAACAGTTCTGACTCTGTTTTATTATATGTGCCTTTGGTGCTGAGCCATGAAAGCTACAAGAGGAGATATGATGAACATCCATAGAATTATATTATCAAAGAGCTGGACTTCCCCGCTCAATGCAGAGGTGCTCCAATATGCCAAAGAAGTAGTGGATTTCAGTTCCCATTATGGATGTGAGAATAGTATGTCCTACACCATGTGGAACTTGGCAGGTGTACCGAATGTATTCCCAAGTTCTGGTCACTTTACTCAGATATCTGTGTTTTGAACATATAGAACATGATGGGATCAGTGTCCAAGTGCTTCCTTGCCATTCTCGAGCACCCAATTTTCAGAGCCAGGACTATGTGGAACTTACCTTTGAACAGCAGGTGTATCCTACAGCTGCTCACGTTCTAGAGACATATCCTGGAGCAGTCGTCAGAATTCTGGCTTGTTCGGCAAATCCGTACTCCCCGAGTCCTCCAGCTAAAGTAAGATGGGAGACTCTTTGGTCAGAGAGACCTACAAAGGTGAATGCTTACCAGGCTCGCCAGTTTAAACTTTGTATTAAGCAGAAAAAATTCCCCACACATCTTATACGGCTGGAAGTAAATAGCTCTCTTCTAGATTATTACACTGAATTAGATGCAGTTGTGCTACATGGTATGAAGGACAAGCCACTGCTTTCTCTCAAGACTTCACTTATTGACATGATCTAGATGATGATGACTATGAAGACAAAGATGGTTGTGTAATTGACAGTCTTAGAAAAAAGTTTAACAGTGCTGCCCTAAAAGGAGGGCCGAATAATGGATATTTTGAAAAGCTACCATATGAGCTTATTCAATGGATTCTGAATCATCTTACATCACCTGACCTGTGTAGATTAGCACAGACTTGCAAACTGATGAACCAACATTGCTGTGATTCTCTACAATACATCCACCTCAATTTTCAAACTTACTGGGCAAAAGTAAATGACACTTCTCTAGACTTTCTGCAGACTTGATGAATTCTTGTCCAATGGCTCAATTTATCCTGGTCTGGCAATAGGGTTTTCATCTCTGTTGCAGGATTTAGCAGGTTTCTGAAGGGTTGAGGATGTGAATTAGTATGTCTTGAAATGTCTTGAAGCCACTTCCTTAATGAAACCTGTTTGGACGTTATTTCTGAGATATATCCAAATCTCCAGGACTTAAATCTCTCATCTTGTAATAAACTGCCACCTCAAACTTTCAACGACATTGCCAAATTATAGAGCCTGAAACGACTCATTCTTTATAGAACAAAAGTACAGCAAACAGCACTGCTCAGCATTTGGAACTTCTACTCGGAGCTGCAGTACCTCAGTTTGGGCAGCTGTGTAATGAAAGAAGACTATGACGTGATAGCTAGCATGGTAGGAGCTAAGTGTAAAAGGCTTCAGACCCTGGATCTGTGGAGGTATGTAAGAACATTTTGGAGAATGGAATAGCAGAATTGGCTTCTGGTTGTCCACTTCTGGAGGAAGTTGACCTTGGCTGATGCCCCACTCTGCAGAGCAGCACTGAGTGCTTCACCAAACTTGCACGCCAGCTGCCAATCTTGCAGAAACTCTTCTTACAGCTAACAGGTCTGTGTGTGACACAGATATTGAAGAGCTAGCATCTAATTGTACCAGATTACAGCAACTGGACATATTAGGAACAAGAATGGTAAATCCAGCATCTTTACGAAAACTGCTTGAGTCTTGCCAAGATCTCTGCTTACTTGACGTGCCCTTCTGTTGACAGATTGATAACAGGTCTGTTCTTGAACTTAATGCAAGCTTTACGAAAGTGTTCATTAAAAAGAGCTTTACACAGTGATTTCATGTGTGTCCTGTCATTAAAATCAGTGTGCTTTTGTAAGTTTTATTGTGGGTTTGGCTTTATGTTCTGTTTTGTTTAATTTTTGTAATGTGAGAATTAAGACATTTCTAGATTTTAAAGAAAAATAAGAAACTGTCCATTGAATTTAGTAAAAATATAAAATATTCTCATAAAATATTGCAAGCACTTTTCAAGAATGTGTTAAATGGATAATACTTTTACATTATGTGAATCAGTGATCAATAGTTACACATTAAAAGAATAATGTGGAAAAAATGAACTTATTTTTAAGGAATCCTTTTAAGAATAAAGTGTCATATTTGTGCAAGAATTAAAAAAGAAATAAAAGGCAAGGAATAATTTAAACTTTATTTGAAAATGAAAGAAAAGCTACACAAAGAATATAGCTAGGATCTCCATTTGGAGAAGGGTTCCAAAGAGGAAGTAGAGTTCTATTGGAGGGCAGCTACAGTATTGAGATCTCCTCAAATTTCCTCCCCAGAGTTTTGCTCTGATTGCTTGATGGCTTGTGCATCAGACATACTGGCTCTTTTCACTCATTGAGTTGGCACTCCAGACATAAGGAGAAGTGTTGCAGCAGGAACTCACAGCATTATGGGGAGAAGATGCAATAGAACAGAAGCTTGAGGCACTATAGTAACAAAGTGTGCTATGAAACACCACATATTATCTGCTACATTAACTGCCACATGTTATTCCTCTGTTTTTATCCCCATCTTCCTTACAGTTACTCTTTCGTGATAAACAAAATAAGTAGATATCAAACTTTTAAGTTTGTCAAAAAGGAGTGATAAAAATAGGCAAATGGTCTCTCTTGAAGGGAAAACATACAAAAATATTTAAACTAGAATTTAAATATAAAAAGGCAGACATAGAGAAAAAATACTTTTTGCAAAAACAGTTAAAGATTATTAGGTTCCCCCAGAGGCTGATAGTCAATTCTGTGGGACTCTCAGAAGTAGGTCTTAAACTCATTAAAAGGTAGTAGCATTTTATCTGGAATGTAAATTTCTTCCTAGAAGAAATCACTAGACAATACAACATTCTATCCCAGATAAAGATCCTGGCAATTGCCTGTCTGTATTCCTGTTCTGATCAAGATAATAATTAAAGTTTTGCCTTAGAAAAAAAAAGATTCATTTCATTTGCCTAAGATTATTACATTAGTAATAGCTTAATCATAGTGCACACTTTTTACATATCATGGATATTTTAGCACTGTCTTAATTCATGAGTATATGTCATTATATTCATGTATTTTATATATCATTATTTTAGTCATTAAAATGAAGTTCATTTATTAGGGATGATTTCTCAAGCTAGACTTTTGCTGGTAACCTAGTGACAACTACAACATTTCATCTACAGATATATGCTTTATACTTTTCTAGCATAAGCTTGCTCTATTTACACAGGTAGAATAAAATCATTAGAAACCTTGCTTATAATCAAAGAAACTAGGGATTTGCATAACTGTTAAAGAACTTCCATTTGTGTGTGTGTGTGTGTGTGTGTGTGAGGAGAAGATCCTGGGGCTTGAACTAAGGGCCTGAGTGCTGTCACGGAGCTGATTTGCTTAAGACTAGTGTCCCTACCACTTAAACTACAACTCTGAACTTCTGGCTGTTTGGTACTTAATTGTTGAAAAATGTCTAAAGGACGTTCTGGCCCAGTCTGCCTTTGAACAAACATCCTCAGATCTCACCCTCTTAAACAGGATTAAAGGCATGAGCCACCAGTACACAGGTTAGAGAACTTTTGAAGTCTAGATCAATTTGAGCACTAATTGACAATATCCAGACATAAATTCTGAAATTATTCCTATAGTACAGAAAGTATTTTCTTGTATATTGCTGATATAAATGAATAGCAAAACAAGCAGGCTAGGGAATTGTGGTCTATGGAATGTTCTGATGGCAAGAAAAGCTGATGAACCAAAACCTGCCTGTCAGTGAAATGGGGGCAAGAAGCTACAAAAGATTGAAAATGTAAGGACAAAAAATGAGGAAATAAGGACAAGACAGTGAATTTTTGGTCTCAAAAACTTACACGAAGCAGAAAGGAGTCTTGCCAATCAGAAAGTCATCTTCAGGACTCTAATTCTCACTTTTAACTCAAGAATAAGGTCTGTAAGTCAGAAGATAGTCAAAATGATTTACTTGAGCTGAACTGTTGTCTTCTCCTGGGATATCTTTCTCTTTCATATTCTTTTTCCTAAACATTTCTATCATGATATGTTAACATCTTACCTGAATTCCTTTCTTGTTGAATACAAGCACTGAGGTTGTTTGAGGTTTTTTAGCTGCCCTAAACTTTCTAGTAACATTTGGTGCATTGACTGGGAAGGGAATAAGTAGGCATTTTATTGGCTTGGACTTAGAAATATATTCAGTCCTTATCACATCCTCTATTTAGTGCCATGAACAAAAACTTTAGGAGCTCTTCTCTGTATTTCAAATAAAGTATGTTTTATCCTCTTTTCTCTGAATACTGATTCTGTCCAACAGTTACTATGACAGCAAAAAGGATTACTGTAGTCACATGAGCATAGTCAAGAGGGGCAAAGGAGAGCACTTAGGAAAAAAAAAAAACCCTAGGGTTTCCCAAGACTTCTGGGTCATCGTCGTCATCATCATCATCATCTTCTTCTTCTTCTTCTTCTTCTTCTTCTTCTTCTTCTTCTTCTTCTTCTTCTTCTTCTTCTTCTTCTTCTTCTTCTTCTTCTTCTTCTTCTTCTTCTTCTTCTTCTTCTTCTTCTTCTTCTTCTCCTTCTTCTTCTTCTTCTCCTTCTTCTTCTTCTCCTTCTTCTTCTCCTCCTTCTTCTTCTCCTCCTTCTTCTTCTCCTCCTTCTTCTTCTCCTCCTTCTTCTTCTCCTCCTCCTCCTCCTCCTCCTCCTCCTCCTCCTCCTCCTCCTCCTCCTCCTCCTCCTCCTCCTCCTCCTCCTCCTCCTCTTCCTCCTCCTCCTCCTCTTCCTCCTCCTCCTCCCAGGTAGAGAAATGTGGAGAACCTGAATCATTACTATTTTAGGCTTCTAAAAGAGAAAGGAGCAAGGAACTTTGGGATTCTGTGTAAGGAAGGAAGGAAAACCTTGGGAAAGTACATGAAAATCATATTTACCAATGAAGATTATTATTATACCTATTACTTTTGGGTGATGAGTTTTCTCCTAAAGTAATTCTCTTGCTGGTACAGGAAGGCACTTTTACAAATGGACATTTATGGCCATATTAGTATGCGCATTGGGAAAAGACAAAAGGCTCCTTCTTTCTTACCTATAAAGAGTTCCCTCAATTCATAATGACCTACTATCTCAGTTACCCCATCAAAACATGAACATATTTTGAGTAAAAAATGTATTTAACACACCACAAACTTTCCAAAGTTCGTAGTTTAGCAGAACACGACACTACTGAGTGTGTAGAATTCTAATTGTAGTGATTATCACATACATGCCTGACAGAGATGTAGCCCATTGCTAGTGCCAGTTTCACTAATAGTATCATTTCTACTAAACATATGTTTTTTTTTCTTATCATCCTAAAGTTTGAATATACAAACATAAAAAAAATTAAACCATCATAAGTTGGAGGATGGGCATACAATTGGTTAAAATTTAAAGTAATTTTTATACTTAAAGTGACATACTTTGAGCTCGAATAACCTATGTATATGCACAGTGAAAACAAAGAAAAGTTGAACTGTAGTTCCTATAAAACTAGGATTTTATTACGGTTTTATTGATAAAACAAAGTACACATATTCTAAATTCATTGTAGTAGAGCCAGAAAATTAAAATTCCACTGAGGTTTCATTACCTTGTAATTATTTCTCCATGTTAATTGAGATGTCCTAGATAGTACTTCCTATTAAAATAATGAAAATATTGAGGGATTTTTAATTCTATTAGAGTCTATCCAGATCACACAATACCGTACCTGAATTTGGATCATCTTCGATATAGTTTTTTTTTATTTTCACAGTGTATGTATTAACACTAATTACCTTTAGATTTCTTTATTGAAATTTAATTAGCCTAACAAGACTAATATATTGTTTTATCACACAACACTGACTTTTTTTTAGATCTCAAAGGGAATAGTTTACAACTGTTTTCTATTGTGTAGGTAAAAGGAGTTTTGTCACCAGTTAAAAGTTTTATAATACTGACATCCTAAAAATAATTTAGTGATCCCATAAAACATTTTATAATTTCCTCTATCTCTCCTCATTATGGAAGTGGTATATATGCTTTAAACTAAATTGGGTAGGTAGGTGGTTAGACTGTGATTTCACAGTCTACCACAGTCTGACACTCACACAGAAAATATGTGTGGTTTTATCCAAGGCATATGTATTCATCAGCTTACTATAAAAAATTCTTAAGGGCAGTAGAAAATTTACCTTTGTCCTTAAGGAAGTATGGACTTCAATTAATACTAATTTATCAATATTAATTCATTGATTACAACAAGAAGCATGAATTACTTTTGTATATTTCCTTTACTACATATTCTACAAACCTGCTAAATTTATTCACTACTATAATACTATTCTGTGGAGTTCTAGAATTTTCTAGAATCAAGTTCATTTTATCTCTTAAAAGAGACAATTTTCCTCTTCAATTTGTATATGGAAGTTTTCCTTTTCTTTATTCCCTTGCTCCCTCTGTCCCTTCCCCCATCTCTGACTTTATTCTGTGGTGCCAAGGATTGAACTCCAATTTTCCCATCTATAAAGGTGATCATAACTTTTGGAACTTTTTCTATTAATATGATATAGTATAGTATAGTTTTTAAACTTTAAGATATCTAATCTAGACATATAATCTTGAGATAAATATGTTTCCCATAGCATTCTTTTTTGTGTTATACTTACCATGGAATTAATAACTATAAGTCATATATTTGGATTGTGTTTATATATATACTTCTGTGTTTGTGTTACTATTACCATGCAATTGAGATTTCTAACGTTGTATCAGGTTTCAAAATCAATGGTTATGAGTCCTACAATTTTATTTGCTTTTTAAAAATTGCTGTAGGTCAATATTTTCACAATTTCATATGAACTTGAGGACAACTTTTTGAGTGTATAAAGCATTTGGTGTAAGGACCAGAATGACTCTAAAAATATTTGTCTAACTTTAATATTAAATGTCCTGATACATGAAAAATGACTATATTTCTTTTATTAGATATTTAATTTCTTTCAAGAAATTCTTATAGTTTTAGTGGACAAAAATTATATTTGTTTGGTCACATGCATTCTTAAAATTTTTCTTCTTTGTATATTATTGTGAATAAATTATTTATTAATTTTATTTTCTGATCTTTATATCGGAAGAAACTTTAGTATATTTAACTTGTATTATGTAACATTGATAACTGAAATAATTAGGCTTGATTATTTGGTACAGATTCTTTAGGCTTTCCTACTATTAGCTAAAGGAAAGCCCACCAAAGATCAGACACCCAATATAAGATGCTACTAATTAAATAGCAATTTTTCAGTTATCAATATTGTAGATTTTTCATGTTCTAGCCTTTCTTCAATCAAGAAAAATATTTTATTGAGGGAAATTGTGTCTAGTAGACATGCCTTGCAAGAGATGTAAAAAGAAGCTCTTTAGAGAGAAAGAAACTGGGAACTACATACAAAAGAGGAAAAGCACAAAGAATGAACAATTAAAGGTAAATTTAAAATTAAAAAAAGAAAATTATTTTAGGCATTAAATTCCAAATATATAACACAATAAAAATAGACAGTTAAATTGTAACGGGGGCTTTAGATTGGTTTACATGTTTCTCATAAGCAATAGGCTGGTTGTAATATATACATAGTATGAAACTGCTATGACTGCAAAGAGTATGCAAAAGTTATGCATCTAGTAGATGCTAATGAACAAGTGACCATGTGATTTACCCACACTGAAAAAAAGATTACATAATATGATCTGAGAAAGTCTCCAACTCTACATATTTTAAGAAGTAAATTTAACAAAAATGGTAATTCTAAGAAGTAAGATATTAAAAGATTTCAAAAAAAGTTTATATTTGGTTTATCCAAAATTTTGTAAACTGTTTTCAAAAATGCGATGTCAACTTTGCTCATACCTGTTGCAAATTTATAGTTTTATGAATTTGTGTTCTCCATAAAACACCTAGAATTTCTAATTATCATAGTATCCAAATGATTTTCTACAGTATAAGACAAGAGAGCTTATTTTTACATGTTTTATGCATCAAAAACTACTTGTTTTGTTAACTGTAATGCAACTTAATATGAATATGTGAATCTTACCTACAGTTTCACATAATGTGATAAATTAGTACTAATGACCATAATCATCATATAAATTCCTTAAAACTTCAATTAATTGAACAGGCTTTGGGCGATTTTTAAAATATTATTCAATGATAAAATTTCAAATCTGTTTCTTATATGTCAAATGCTACTTTGATTTTTTTGTATTTTCTGTACTTTCATCATAGATTAAGCAGGACTTCTTTCTAAGATATAATTTCCTATTTTTGACATCTTGCTTTTCTTAATTAGATTAGATATTAAAATATGATATTAGATTTGATAATAAAAAACTGGGTGGTAAAATGTTTGTCTCATCTTCTTTATCTTTAAAATTAATATGAACATAGCCAAATTCCAAGTCAGTATTAATTCTAAATGAAAACTGTATCTATCTATCTATCTATCTATCTATCTATCTATCTATCTATCTATCTATCTATCTATCTATCTATCGTGATCTGTCTGTCTATCTATCTATCTATCTATCTATCTATCTATCTATCTATCTATCTATCTATCTATCTATCATCTACAAAGGACATATCAGAATGCCTAATACTTGAAGGTGATTGTTAGAGATTGGTAAGATAAATAATAATTGTGGAGAATTTTAAATACCTGAGTAAAATTTATTTTGTATTTAGCAGAGAGGTTAAAAAATGACCTCTGATAGGCTGGATGCTATTGTTTCACACCTGTAACCTAGTTACTCAGGAGTATCTGAGTATCAAGGTTAAAATCAGAGTCAGGCCATGAAAGTCTCTGACACTGCAATGCCAATTAGTCACTAAAAAGCTGGAAGAAGATGTGCTACTCAAGTGGCCAGCTTTTAGTGAAAAATCGAAGGAACATTTCCAAGATCTTGAGGTCAAGCTCTAATACTGGGAAAAAAATAAAGGCTTCTCATAATCAAGTAATCATCCAAATTTTCATGGTATAATTTAGTTGAGATCAAACCTGGATCAAATACTGTATCATTGTGTCTTAACACCTCAATTATGCCAGTGTCATAAATTCAGCCAAATAAACAAAACAAAATCATAACAATGTGTGCAGCAGAAAGACAAAGCATTGTTCATTTAACCAAAGTTAACTGAGTGCAAAACAATGACTGTCCATTGAATAGAAAATAAACTGAAAATTGTTCTAAGTGAGACAAGATGATGGAGAGGTTAGTGTGAAGGTCCTGACTAAGATTATTGATTGTGACTGAAGCTGTGAAAGTTGATGAGCTCAAAGTCAGTTCACCTTCATTGGAGATTTGCCATGCCTGACAACGGACAGGAAATGAAAATTCAGTTTTTATTTGAGTAGAGGCTTTGTCAGTGAATTGCTTCATCTGAGAAACTGAACTTAATAAGAAACTAGAAGCTTAAAGTAAATGTGCATTTATATGCACAGCAGTGTTACTTCTCACATTATTTTATTTTTTTATTTTTTATTTTTATTTTATTTTATTTTATTTGTGAACATACTGTACAGAGGGGTTACAATTACATGGGCAGGATAATGCATACATTTCTTACCAAGCATTGCAGCCTCCTCCTTTGTTTACCCTTGACCTCCCTTCCCAGCCTCCCCCCTCCCCCCCCACCCGATTCTTCTCCCCCTCTCCCCCCAACACACATTGTAAAGCTCGTTTTTGACATGACAATTTGTACTTCTCATTGTTGCAACAGGTCCACCTGAATCCTTAAACGACTTGTTTTTCCTCATCTCCTTCACAAGTTATACTGACATCAAATATAGTGAAAGCGGGGGTTATACTGTGGGGGAGGAACATACAAAGCAACAAAGAAATAATCTTATAAATGCATCAGAAACACATGCCTGAAAGAAAAAAAACATTAAAATACATATCTAAGGGTTCATTTTCCTAACATTATCTGACCTTTTCCGCTTGACTCATACATATACTAGATATTGCAAATAAGAGAAATCATGGGACCTGTGTTTCTTTGGGCCTGGCTTACTTCACTTAAGTTTTTCCATTTACTTCTCACATTATTTTAAAGTTAAAAAAGAGAGAAAAAATAAAAGGTATGCATGTTGAAACATTTTCAAAAGCCACAGAGGAATGTACTAGAAAAAGTTTTTTGTTTGACATGAAGAAAAATAACTAAATTTGAGACATTTAAAAAGTTTTCTAGAATGAAAATCATGAAGATTTATTTTTGTGAAAATTTGCTACTATCTCTAATTAATAAGAAAAATATAACCCAGTATGTCTCCTTTCCTGCAAATAAAATAGGGCTATAATTTTATTTACAGATCTCATATGTTTGTATTTAAGAATGTTTTGGGTGAACATTATAAATTTTAATGGCCCTAAATACTGAATTATGATTTAAAACACAATAGTGTATTAAAATTTACTACTCAACTATGAGAAAGATTGTCAAATTTTTTCCAGAGTATCAGATTTGTCCAGTTTGCATTATTATGTAAAGCAAATCATATAATTCATATAATCAAGTCATTTGTCTTTTCTCACATTTTCTTCACATACTAGTTATTGGTAATTTATTATCACCTTGCCTCTGCCTCTGAATTTTGGAATTATAGGGATGTCTCATCACGTCCCATCAATTGTTTATTTGTTTGGTCTTAAAAAACTACCCTTCTTAGAATAACCAGACAATATTGACAGGAATATTTTAATCTTATTCAAAACATTAGAAGAAATCTATCACTCTTACACCATGTAGTATAATGAATGCTAGGTACTTTTCTTTTTTTAATGTTTTTTTTATTGTGAAATACTGTACAGAGGGATTACAATCACATGAGTAAGGTAATGAGTACATTTCTTATCAAGCATTGTTGCCTCCTCCTTTGTTTTTCCCCTACCATCCCTTCCCTCCCATCTACACAACTACATTTCCCCCTCCCCCCACTTCCACCCACCTAAACTGTAAATTTCAAAAATATTCTTCCCGAGTTTCATATAGTTTCTTCATTGTTTTTATTATGAATGGATGGTAGATTTTTATCAAAAGCTTTTTCTTTTTTTCAAGAGGAAGGATGATTTTATTGAGTTCTTTCTTTTGAAATTATGTTCAAAGCTTATTATGCTCCAAGGTAGTTTTCAATATGTTTATTTTATTTTATTTTATTTTTGCCAATCCTGTGGCCTGAACTCAGAGCCTGGGCTCTGCCCATGAGTTTCATTGTGCTCAAGGATAGTGCTCTACCACATTAGTTACAGAGACACTTCTGGCCTTTTCTTAGTAGTTTATTGGAGATAAGAGTCTCACAGACTTTCCTGACCCGGCTGGGTTTGAACCATGATCCTCAAATCTCAGCTCCTTTAGGAGTGTCTAGGTGTGAGCCACAAGCAACCAGCTATATTTAAATATTTTTAATGTCCATTAGCTTTGTAAAATGATTCCCTAAATTTCCCCACATTAATATGTGTCTGTTTACATAAACCTTTTTTGGACCATATTTTTATGTCTTTAAAAAATATTGTAAAGTTGATGTACAGTGGTGTGCAGTTACATAAGTAAGGCAATAAATACATTTATTTTTTAACGGCGTTACCCCTTCCCTTAATTTCTCCCACATTTTCCCTTCAGACCCACCTTCCCCCAAGTTGTAAAGTTCGCTTCCAACATAGTTTCTAGTATCACTGTTGAACTTGTTCACCCTTTGTACCACCATTTCTGTGATCCCCCTTCCTTTCCTTAAATCAGGTAAATTTACATAAAAGACAATGGGTACAGAATTTAAAAACAGTGACAGCAGGAAATAAAACAAAGGGAAAAAAGAAAGAACTGCAAACATTACAATAACATCTGTTGAGCTCATGAATCCTTTTTACATTATTTCATTGATACATTGAGCTACTCTTTATATTTTAATCCTGCCTACTATTCCTCAGATAAATCTTACCTGATTATTATTTATAACTCTTGCCATATACTTCTGAATTCAAATGACCAACATCTTGTTTAGCATAATTCCATTTACACTTGTATTAATGTGTGGTTTTATTGAGATGGATTTGCCTTAAGCAGGACAATGTTGGCTTCATATAACTAGTTTGTGTTTACATCTCCTGTACTATTTGGAAGAATGGGAAATAGTGTTATTTCTTTAAATATTTTTTCAGAATTTATCAGTAAGATCATTCGGCTCTGAACTTTTCTTTGTATGAATATTCTAGAATTTTTGCTATAGGTCTACTCAGATTCTGTGTATTTTTATGTACATTTTGATAGTTTTCTTGATATCCTTTGTGCTTTTCTATCCTCTATAATTTTTTAATAGTCATTATTTCCTGTTTTGCTTTTGATTTAGTTTATGCTACTATTATTTTTAATTTGGAAGACTAGATCACTGAAATTGAAGAATGAAAATCTACCTGAGTTTATTTACATAATAACAAGGACATAGTAAGAACTAAGATTTGCTCCATCATTGACTTTAATTTTTGGTTCCATAAAGGATAAGTATTATTTTGGGTGCTGGTCCTGGGCACTATTTCTGAGCATATTAATTCAAAGCTAGTGTTCTGCCAACTGAGCATCATCCTTACTTTTGGGTTTTTGGTAGTTGGAGATAAGAGTATCACAGACTTTTCTTCTTGGGCTTGCTTTTAACTACAATTCTCAGATTTCAGATCTCTGCCTCCTGAGCAAGAATCACTTTTGGCTTTCATTTTAAGGTAAAAAGAATGTACTAATTTTTATCTCCGTGCTCATTTCCATACTGCTCGCTGATTATATCATTTTTGCTTAGATAATTAAACACATCTATGTAAACTAAAATTCAAGTAAGATTTGGTTAAAAGGAATATTTTACTCATTCATTTGTTATCGACAAAGTCTATTTCAGATTTGAAAGAAAAATATGACACCTATATATTAAGTTTTTAACACAATACACTATTAAATAAATTGAGCACTATTCAAGATTAATACTTAGATTAACAATGAGTTGACTGAATTGGAGAAAAGGAATAATAAAGGAAACTTGATTTTAGATGATTTTGGAGATTGGTTGAAAGATACACTAACCCTGGAAAGATGCAAGTGAGAAGTATGGATTACCGTTTAGAGAACTCCCAAATAATTTTTATTTCTTATGCTTCAGATAAAGCCTTTTTGATGTCTCCATATTATATGGGTCCTCCATTAAACTTAGGTTTATATAAAGTTTTTACCTATGCTCATAAGTGAGATATGTATACAACTGTAGAAAATTACTTTGTTCACATAGATTATTATGAGAAATATCCTTCCCTACAGCTGCACAGCATAAGACTGAGCAACTGTATTTTGGAGATCTGGAATCTTCCTAGGCCTAGAGTCATCCAAAGTTAGCCATATACAGTTTCTGATGAATGTACCAAAACACTGTTAAAATTTTAAAACCAAGGATACAGGAAGAACTAATAAAAAGATAACAATAAGGAACATCCCATAATTACTACTTCATTGAACATTTAAACTGAACATTTATCTATATCTATGAATCTAGAAATATTTCTTGACATATTGTAGCATGGATATCGATATATTGCCTAAAATTGTCCACATTAGACTTAAAAAAATCACTTTGAATTGCATTTATATTCCTCTTGAAGGAATTTTGAAAAATTAATTGTGTAAAATTCCACTTTTTCATGTATAATTGATAACTTTTTCCTTCAGCATATCTGGAAACTATGAAATTGAAATTCATAATTAATAAATCATTTAAATATTAGGACCAGACAAGTTTTATTTAAATATTTATAAATTAGAATAATTTTGAGCTCAATATATTTGGGGAGTTCCATGTACTTGTAAGTTTATATAGACGTTGATATGGAAACATTGTGGATATTAATAAAGTAATGAAGCATCAGAAACATAACTTTTATACACATACACAAATACAAATAAAAAACACAGTTTTGCCAGAATGTGTTTATGTTTAATAAATATAAGTGCTTTCATAGATCTGTTACGATTAGCATGATTATTACAAGTTATTATTAAAGGCACCAGAGATTTAAAAATTAAAGAAATGTAGTTAAAACAATTCAAGTAGAATGTTGCAATACATTTCAGAGGGAGGGTTTCACGCTGCAGGGAATAAGGTACCTCTTTTAGCACCTTAGTGCAGTTCATTGTGGTGCTGTTTGTTTTTACCTGAATTCTTTCTTCAATGGAAAATGTTGTTATTAATCTTCCTTTCATATAACCTTCATTTTTTTGTTTTCTAAATTAGTTTAAAGTCCTTGTTATGTTCAGATACAGTATGCTTAGCATGCTTAAGATCCTCTTCCAAGTCTCAGCACTTTAAACAAATTCCAGGTTTTTAAACTTGCTTCCTATAAAGTACATATAAGTCTGATGAGTATGTTTTTAGTGGAATATGGATACATTGGTGTCAATTTTAAAAAAACAACCCACATATTTTAGACAACCTTACATATTTAATGCTTTCAATATAATGTTAAAAACATTTTATATGCTAACAATATATTTGTTACAAGTTATAAAGTTCAGAAGTGTATATGAGATTGACAGTTCCTATTTTTTTAGACACAGAAAAATATTTGTTAATTTTGTTTTCAAAATGTCAAAATCATTCACTCACTTTTACACTTACAAATTTTCATATTTATTACAAGATGGTTTGAAGGTCCAAGAATGAAAACAAATTAGGGAGGATAATGTATAACAGTTATTATACACTATCATGTTGTATTAAGGAACTTAGCTAAATGTTTTTTAATTTGTCCTAATGAATGTGTCAAGAATGTTTTTTTTAATTTGAAATGACTTTAGCCTTCTTTATTGGAGAGATGATTTATTGAAATTCCAAAGAAACCATAAGAAAAATTTTATAATCTTTAAAGTTGCATCTTCCATACCAATAACATGCTAATATGTCAACATTTTATTAAATGTATTTTATAGTGAAGAAAATTGATCATATTTAAAAATTCAAAGACCTATCAGTACCCTATGTGCATCTGTTAAATTTTGAGAAAAGAATGGGAAAACACAGATTTTTTTTTTAATTAGGAGTTGGTCTTTAGAATTTAGGAAATGGTGAGAGATCAGCTCCTCAAAGAATTGTCCAGTCAATGGTTAAATAAAGTTTGGGATTCTGAAAGGCATTGCCCATTATTGTTTTTTAGCCTATCTTGTTTTGTAGAAATGTGGTATACTTTCAGGAATATACTGCACATTTATTAGTAAGTACAGACAATTTAGGGGATTATTAAAAAAAAACCTATGGTAAATTGCAGCGTGGGAGTTACCAGTTTCTTAACAGCTATGAATATTTTGACTAGGTACACTGGAGATAGGAAGACTACTGAAAAATTTTGCACTTGGATTTGTTTTTAAGACCTTAATCTTTTTTTTTTTTCTTTATAAAATAGTAGAATCCATTCCATTCCAAAAAAAATTCAAGTAGAAAGTATCTATCTTGGCATTTAACACAACTATCTCTATTTTGTTAAGCGGTTGTGGGGCTTAAACTCTGGGCCTGGCGCTGTCCTAGAGCTCTTTAACTCAAAGCTATCACTCTACCGCTTGAGTCACAGCAACATTTTCGGTTTCCTGGTGGTAATTTGGATCTAAGAGTCTCATGGAATTTCTTGCCCAGGCTGGCTTTGAACCATGATCTTCAGATCTCAGCCTCCTGAGTAGCCTAGGAGTACAGGTGTGAGCAATCAGTGCCCAGCAACACATTGATATTTTTAACTGATGACTGAAGAAAACACATTTTTTCATATATGAAATCAAACATTTGCCCTTAACTGTGTTAAGTCAAATGACATCAAGTTTCTTATCCATTTTCATTGTCTACGAATTTGATTAAAATGAAAGAAATGACTCAAATGCTCTTACCTTTTACTTTTGTGGAAAAAATAAACATCCAGTAAAGAAAATTTTGTTGAACTTCTCACTGGTGGATCACACTTATAATTGTAGCTACTCAATGAGAGTAAAATCTGAGGATCATGATTTGAATCCAGCCAGGACAGCAAAGTACATGTGAGATTTCTCTCTAAGAATCAAAAAGCTGGAAATGAAGCTGTGGCTCAAATGATAGTGTGGCAACCCTTGGTGAAAAAGCTAAAAGACAGCAACAAGTCCCTGAGTTCAAGCTCCAGTGCTGTCATTTTCTCTCTCTCTCTCTCTCTCTCTCTCTCTCTCTCTCTCTCTCTCTCTCTCTCTCTCTCTCTCTCTCTCTCTCTCTCTCTCTCTCTCTCTCTCTCTCTCTCTCTCACACACACACACACACACACACACACACACACACACACACACACACACACACACATACACACACACACAGAGTTCCTAATAACACCTTTCTTTATTTACAGATTAGTAATTGTTTCATGTATTTGCAGGAGTTTTTTGACAGAAAAATGTTTAATAAAGTAAAACAAATTTTACTAAACCATATGAAACACACACTGGAATGTTTACCATTCTAGGAGGTTGTCTATAACAGATTCATTACAAAATTAAGTATTTGGACACATTTCAAAATTCATCAAAGCACTGTAAGTCTTTCACTAAATCTGAGGTTTTGGTATTTCATAATACCAAGCCCTTGTTAATAAAATTAGCTAAGTGTAAATAGTAAAACTTTGTTTTAAATAACAGGAAAGTTGATTAACAGATTTTCAATTAACATTCAAAACTTAAATTGAATATTAGCTAATAATTTCCTTTGGAAATAACTCTTTTTAGGAACATATAGAACATAGAGAAGACAATATATTAATTTTTAGAGTTAGATTAAAACTTCCTACAGCATTTAATATGAAAATATATTCCTCAGCACATTATTTAAACAAATAAGATTATAAGCCTCAAAACAATCATTTTATTTTATTTTATTTTGTTGGTCATGGGGCTTGAATTCTGGGCTTGGGCACTGTCCCTGCATTCTTCAGCTCAAGGTGAGTGCTCTACCGCTTGAGCCACAGCACCATTTCCAGTTTTCTAGTGCTTTATTGGAGGCAGGAGTCTCACAGAGTTTCCTTCCCAAGCTGGCTTTGAACCATGATGCTTAGATCTCAGCCACCTGAGTAGCTAGGATTACAAGCAGGAGCCACCAGCACCCAGCTCAAAACAATCATTTCAAAGAGCTGATGTTCCCCAATGTACTTAGTTAATCACAGTTCTCTTTTACTCTATAGCATGTATTTATTTGGCTCTCATAAGAGAACATTTTGATAATAAATGTATGTCAGATATATCTTGTTCCTAATGTGGAAATGACTAAAGATCCATTACCTGACAAGCATTTATATCAGCAAGAAAGTAAAAGTTGTTTAACATTCTTGACATTGTGTTTTGTTGCCTTTGGGAGTTGTCACTTTGCATATTATAGCAGATCTTCATGATTTTTTTTCTTTGAAAATCTTGGAAAAAAAGCTCTCTCTGTTCTTTTCTAGCTCTCCTTGCTCTAGGCTCTCTCTGCTCTCATGCTCTATTCTAGCTTTCTCTGCTCTTTCTGCTCTTTTCTAGCTCTTTCTTCCCTCTTTCCCCTCTTTCCCAGCTCCCTCTCATTCCCAGGCCTTTCCCAGCCACGTGGAGTGCCAACCTGGCCTGGTCCCAGCAGGTCTACTGAATAAACCTACCCCTTACCTGAAAAAAGAAAAGAAAAGAAAATCTTGGCTCTATAATTAAGCCAATCAAAAGACACAATCTCAATTTCTGTCACATTTTGGGAGGGCATTACTAACACAAAGCCCAATCACTTGATTAAGTACTGCATAAGTATATATAAAAATAGAGTAAGGAAATCCAATAAAATTGCAAGAAAAATGGGGATAAGAAAGATGAGAATAATAGAAGAATTAATTTGATTGAACTATATAGCTATATACTAGAATCACAATGAAATCCTTGTTTGTTATTAATATATACTAATTTAAAGATTAAATGCTAAGAAACAAAAAGACTGCCATCACTCATCGTGCCCTCTGGTCAAAGATGGTAATAAGTACATGGTAGTCAAACTAAAGAACAGCAAACACAGGATGATAGAATAAGCTGAGTAATCTCAGAATAAACAATTGGCTTCTAAATAAAAATATAAATCATAATCCTACAAATATTTGAATTTCTTTCAAGTGCTCAGACTAAATGGAAGAGAAATTATAATCAGCTAGGCTACTAAGAATCAAATTATGTCTCATGTAAAAGCAAAATACGAACTGGGTGCCAGTAGCTCATGCTGTAGTCCTAGATACTCAGTAAACTGATATGTGGAGGATCTCAGTTAAAAGCCACCTCAGGGAGAAAAGTTTACAAGATTCTAACTCCAAATTACCAGTAAAAAATAAGACCAAAAGCATGTCTCAAGTGGTAGAGAGACAGCTGATCAATCAAGCAAATAACATACAAGCCCAGTACTGGGGGAAAAATGGAGAATTTCTGTACAATTAGTTCAGGTTAGGTAAAATTCAATGTCTGAAATGTGAAAAATAAGCTCTTTTTAATTGATTATTCCAATAATTCAGTTCAAAATTATTAGTAGTATATATAGGTTACTACTGGTGAAATCCTTGTGGATTGAGAACCGGATGATGGAGCAATATTGATCTGCTGGTAATTTAGAATGGACTATAGTAATGGACTCAAATTTCAGTGTTCATTGCTTTTGTAAACAAATTGACCCCACGAAGCTTACACAGTGTTATTGAGAGAAGACAAAAGAGATACTATCTATTCTAATAAGGTAGAAACTTGAAATACCTGTCAGTCTCAGAATGTATTGTATTCATTTCCAATAAAATTTCTAAGAGTTCACTTTTGTGTCTTAGACATGATAAAAGAGGATGACAGGATATAGGACCCCAAACTAAAATTAGCCTAATCTACTCCACTCTGTTATATATGTATATAACATATATCTTTACTGAGTTCTCGTCCTCTTCTCCTCTTCATTGTCTAGCCCTGTACTCATGACTCCACTTCACCCTTTTCCAATACCTGTTTCTTTGTGTTTTATTTTGTTGTACTTTCACTTTGTCTTTCTAAGCAATTACACTATTTGAGTTATCCCTTTTATCTACCATAGTTCAAGCAATACATTTGTACACATTTGCATACCACACAACATATTTACTTATAAAGGAAAGTACATTCAAGGTTTAGCCAGAGGACGACTTTGTGACTTTTTGAAAAGGAGCTTTTGAGGGATTGCTCATGAGCTCCTAAGGGAAAGAGGAAATCACCCCAGTTGGAGGTATATTAACCCAAACGACTGATGAAAACAGCCTAAGAAAAAATAAATGCCAAGTGAGTAATCCATGCTAGCCCAGCAGAGTCTTCAATTTATTAAAAAAAAAAGTGCAGTTATCACTTCAGAATTCTGATGTAAATAAATGATACTGATTCAGGACTTTTAATTGCTTGGATGGTTTTTGGTAGTCTAGAAATCACAAAAGGTTTCCTATAATTGCCTGGGCTGTCTCAAGTAATGCTGCCCGCTCTGGCATTAAGCTTTCAGAACTAACAGCAGGCATAGTCTTATTCTCAGCAAGCATGACTAGGACACTACAGTTATTGAAACACACTGCTCAGTGGGGCCTTAACTGTGGAATTAAATCCTGGATATTGGATGAACTGTCTATCTCATATGCAGATGCCTTCAGGAAAGACTGTTTCTAGATGGAATGAACACTAATAGAGTAGGTTTTGTTCTTACTTAGTGATTCCTGACCAAAGCTGTCAGGCCAAGGGTTCAAATTGCAGGAGAGAAACTCCCCACCCCCATTCACACAAACTTGTTTTGTGAGAATAAATCAAATCAGACATTCAACATTCTCTCAGTACTGTCTCAATCCTATGGGCACTGCAAATATTTGCACTGAGAATTGTGCAATTTGATGGTAGAAATTGCTAAGTAAGGACATGATAGTCTGACGTTATAACTTCACCTTTTTTTGATGTACGCATACATTTCTAACTTGTTTTATTATTAAATGTAATGGTCATCATACAGAATGCTTTCCTTTATACACAATTATTAAATGGTCTGTATTTATTCTAAAAATTAAAAATCTGAATTTTAACCCAAATGTCCTTTTGAGTCTGATTTGTTCTCATATTTTGTAATACTATCAATACAATAGTTTAGGAGAAAAAATATAACTGAGAAATTAACAAATTTTTATATGAAAGACGGCAGAGGAGAAGTTGGGGCTTAAATAAGCTCTTGCATAGAAAGCAGTTTTAGTGTTCCAGTGAAAAGTCCTAGGCCAAAGAGTCATACCAAGTGTGCCATCATAGTACAGAGAGTTTTGCCAGAGAGGAAAAATCCGGGAAGCTTGGTTAAGGAGATAGATTATATCACTTGCCATTGTCTTCAGTGGAGGTGGTGGCTGTGGCTGCCATACCAGCAGATAAGAGTGCAGGACAAAGGTGCCAGAGGTGGTATGAAAACAGATCCTACTCACCTCCAGCAAGAACTGACAAGAAGCAGGCAACTCATCGTGCTGACCACAGATAGTCACAGATCCTGGATGGCCCAGAAACCAAGGGTTGGAGTGAATATCCTCAGACATCCTCACTCCCTCTCACATAACAGCCACCACACATCACCAGAGAAGAACTCCATCTTTGATACTGACAAAGACCCGGCCAGAGCAGCTAGCACTCTATGCAGACCTAGGGAGAAGACAATAAGAGCTGTTCCAAAGGTCACAAGAACCTGACCTGCCCAGCTCAGCTCAGCTCCACCCAGAGAAAATTTGCCCTTCCCAGGCAGAGATAGTTCCACCCACGGAGGAGTGACTGTCTCTACTGTGTAAATAGTCAGAGGTTTCCCCTCCACACTGTGGCCTAGGCAGCATACCCAGCACAGGAGCGGTAAAAGAAAAACAATTGAAGCTCAATAAACATAAATCCTGAGAAAGGCTCCAGGCTGGACTCTGTGAGTGTCTCAGGAGCTAGTTCCAAAGGATAAACCTACTGATCTCTGACAGGCATCACCCCCCCACAACCCATCACAGCAACTGCAAGCTAGGGGAAACAGCCATCTCCCTCTTTAGTGATACTCAAAGCAGGTCTCCCTCCCACTGAACAAGCCTGGGAGGAGGGTCATAAAGTTCTGGGTAAGGCAGAGCTTCTTTCTGTTTGCTCAAACTGACTAAAGAAACCATTCAAGCCACAGTGAAACCAAACACCACAAGCAAACCAGAGACTCCACCAGGAGACTGATTATGGACACAGGGGAGAAACAAGGTCTCCCCACCCCATCAAAAAAGCAATTGAAGAACGATTTTTTCTATCAAATCTTTTTAATTTTTTTTTAAATTGTGGGTTTTTTTTTTCATCATTTGTATTTTAGGTGTGTGTGTGTGTGTGTGTGTGTGTGTGTGTGTGTGTGTGTGTGTGTGTGTGTGTGTGTGTGTTTAAACTCTTTTTACTCTCTTCCGTTTTGGTCTTTTTAGGGTTATTTTAGTGTGACTTAATTGCTGTTCTGCTCATCCCCATATATATACTTGTCTTTGATTATTAGACCTTATCCTTCATTGTGTGCCTATCTAATTCAGAAATTGATTACTCAACCCATAAACTCTCAGTCTTAACTCATTTACTAGTAGTACTATTTCTTTATGCTTGTATAATTTTTAATTGGCTCATTTAATTTTTTTATTTTTATTTTTTCATTTTTCCTTTTGTCTTTATCTCTCTCCTCCTTTCATTGTGTCTATTTCTTCTCTCTGAATTTAGGTCTTGGTTAAATTCCTTCTCTCCTTTTCCATCCTCATATTCCTCTAATCTTATCTTCTCCCAACAATTCTCCCTAAACCTATTGATTTCTGGTACGCTGACTCCTTCCTTGATGCTTTTAGTCCATTAATACATAGTTGTTCGTTCTTGTACTAGATTGTATTTGTTGAAATAGATTGTATATGTACTCATTTTGACTGTGTCAAACAATCAGTGCAACTACAGGATTTTGGTTGATACTTGCCTTAAATATTGTTCCAGTGCTAAACTGGTTTTGCTTTTATATCAAGTGGGCATCACAATGAATGAAGCCCATCAGAAAGAAAGGAGTCCAAGGAAACCATAACCAATCAATAAAGGGATTTGAGTATGAACAATGAAAACCAAGTAAGTAAAGAAGTCCATACAAGATCTAAAACAAAGCTCCAAAAAAGAATTTGAAGCCATCAAAGCCAAACAATTTGAAGGAAAGTAAATAAAAAACAAATTAGAAAGTATTGACAGAAGGTTAGACCATGAAGAAGTTCGAATCTCTGTGATTGAAGACAGCCTAGATAACACAGAGAAAGAACATACAACTGAACCACACAAATCCAAGAAATATAATAGATCAATTCAACATTTAGAAGACACGATCAGAAGGCCTAATCTGAGGATACTAGGAGAAGAGGAGAACCCAGAGACAGAACTTAATGGCCTAGGCAATTTATTTAACAGGATCCAAGCAGAGAATTTCCTAAACATGCAAAAAGATAGGACCATTCAGATACAAAAAAATATTTAGAACCCCAAAGAGAGCAGACATGAACAGGACATCCCATTATCACATTATAATCCATACAAGAACAATTCAGATCAAGGAAAGGATCTTTAAAGCTGTCAAGGAGAAAAGATCAATCACCTATATAGGGAAACCAATCAGAATAACTTCATATTTCTCAGCAGAGACAATTAAAGCAAGAAGAGCATATAATGATGTATGCCACACCCCAAAGTATCAACCAAGAATACTCTACGCAGCTAAACTCTCCTTCCTAACAGAAGGTCAAATAAAAACCTTCCATAGCAAAGAAAAATGGAACAATATATTTCCACCAAACCAGCCCTACAAAAGATACTTAAAGATGTCCTACACAGAGAAAACCAACAAGACCACAATAAAGGCCAAGAAACAACACCCAAACTAAGAATACAAGAACCATAGGAAGAACCCAGTTGTCACCGCCCCCAAGAAGGTGGATAACATGGCAGGAACTACCAAACAACTCTCAGTCCTAACTCTCAATATGAATGGACTTAAATCTCCAATAAGCAACATAGACTGTCTAGTCAGATCAAAAAGCAAGATCCTTCTATTTGCTGCCTTCTGAGACACACCTTGCCCACAAAAAAAAAAAAAAAAAAAATTCTGAAAGTAAAAGCCTGGAATAAAATCTTCCAAGCAAATGGCCCCCATAAACAGGCATGAGTTGCATTCCTAATATCATATAAAATAGACATCACATTAAAACTAGCAAGAAGAGATAAAGATGGGCATTACATGTTAATTAAGGGATCTCTCATTCAGAAGACTATTACAATTCTAAATATCTAATCACTGAACAATGGAGCACCCAAATATATCCAAGAAACACTACTTTCCCTCAAATCTCACATAGATCCAAACACATGAATTGTTGAGGACTTTAACACACCACTATCTGCGTTGGATAGACCAACCTGGCAAACATTTAACAGAGAAACCTCAGATCTAAACAACTGCATAGATCAACTAGACTTAACAGACATCTACTGAATATTTCACCCAACAACATCAGAATACATGTGCATCTCAGCAGCACATTGAACTTTCTCCAAAATAGACCACATTTTAGGTCACAAAGAAAATTTGTCAAAATGAAATTATGCCATGCATTCTCTCAGAACTACCAAGTGATGATACAAAAATTATGATACAAAGTAATTCTTTACTTTTTGCAAGTTGATTATTTCAGGTGTTTGGGGTTTTTTTAGTAATGGAAAACTTAACATTTCAGGCAAGCACACTGACAGAAAATAGGACTGTGTTAACTCTTTTCCTTTTTTTTTTAAATTGTGATTAAGTGATTACATAATTTCCCAAATTTCACAGTATTGTGGGATAGTGATGCTCAGTTAAAGTCACAAACATATTCTAACTTTCCTAGAGCAATTTGTCTATCACAGTCTATAACATTTATGAGTTCTATGAGTTTTGTGATACAGTTATTTCTTCCAAATTGGGTGGTATGCACATTTCTTTTGTTTTGTATAGCATCAGCTGTACCCTTTTCCCACTTGTTACCTCCCTCCCATCACTGCCATTAAGTTGCTTAGTTCATTTTGGTCAATGTCCAGTGCAGGTAATGGGTCCTGCTGTTGTATGATTTTCCCTGATTCCCTCTAGTACAGTGTTATCTTCTTGGTTCCCCTCTGGTGTATACATATATACCATACGTGTGATCAGCATCATGGGGTTATTTAGTAGTAGATTATTGGTAGTTCTTTGTTTCCTAAGTCCTGTTAATTTTGTTGTATCACCTAACATTTTGGATTTAACATCCACTTATCAGGGAGACCATGTACTCTTTGTCTCTTTGCTCTTGGCTTATCTCACTCAACATCATTTTTTCTTGCTCCATCCATTTCCCTGCAAATGCCATTATTTTGTCCTTTGTAATGGCTGCATAATATCCCATTGTGTATAGATACCACAATTTTTGGATCCATTCATCTTTGATGGGACATCTCGGTTGTTTCCATATCCTGGCTATTGTGAACAGTGCTGCAATAAACATGGAGGTGCATGTGTCCTTGTATATTGGTTCCTGTTGTTCAGGGTAGATGCCTAGAAGTGGTATGACTGGGTAATAAGGGAGGTCAATATTTAGTTTTCTGAGGACTCTCCAGACTGATTTCCAAAGTGGTTGTATAAGTGTACACTCCCATCAGCAGTGTAATATGGTTCCTCTTTTTCCACATCCCCTCCAGCATTTGTCATTGGCTGACTTGAGGATGTGGGCCATTCTGACTGGGGTAAGGTGGAATCTCATGATTGTCTTTATTTGCATTTCCTTCACAACCAGGAATGGTGAACATTTCCTCATGTGTTTCTTTGCCATTTTTATCTTTTCATCTGAGAAGTCTCTCTTTAGTTCCCTTGCTCATTTAGTAATTGGTTTGTTAGGTTTGGGAGAGATTAGTTTCTTGAGTTCCCTGTATATACTGGATATTAACCCTTGTTTGATATATTGCTGGTAAATATTTTTCCCAATTAGTTGGTCGTCTTTCTAGCTTGGTTGCAATAGCTTTAGCTGTGCAGAAGTTTTTATTTTATGGTAGTACCATTTGTCAAGTCTCTCTCCAATTGGTTGTGACCCTTGGACTCTGTTCAGGAATTTCCTTCCTGTGCCTATAAGTTCAAGTGTCTCTCCTACTCTGTCCTACAGTAGTTTCAGAGATTCTGGTTTAATGTTAAGGTCTTTATTCCATTTTGAGTTGATATTGGTGCATGGTGATAGGCTGGGGTCCACTTTTAATCTTCTGCATGTGGCTGCCCAATTTTCCCAGCACCAGTGGTTGAAGAGGCTTTGTTTCTTCCATTGTATGTCTTTGGGTCCTTTGTTAAATATCAGCTGACTGTAGGCATGTAGATTTATTTCTGGATCTTCTATTCTATTTTATTTGTCTTCGGGTCTGTATTTGTGCCAGTACCACGCTCTATAGTAGAGTTTGAAGTTCGGCATGGATATCCCTCCCATGTTGTGTTTATTCCCTAGAATTGTTTTGGCTACTCTAGGTCTTTTGTTGTTTCATATGAATTTTTGGACTGTTTCCTGCATTTCAGAGATGTACGTCATTGGGATTTTAATAGGGATTGCATTAAATTTGTATATTAATTTTGGCAGTATTGCAATTTTCACTATATTAACTTTGCCTGTCCAAGAGCATGGGAGGTCTTTCCATTTCCTAGTGTCTTCTGTAATTTCTTTCTTTACCTTTTTATAGTTTTCATTAAGTAGTTCTTTTACATCTTTGGTTAGGTTAATTCCTAAATATTTTATTTTGGGGGAGGTTATTGTGAATGGGGTTGCTTCCTTTATTTCCTTCTCAGCTTGTACATTATCAGTGTACAGGAAGGCGACTGATTTTTGTGGGTTGATTTTGTATCTTGCTACTTTACTGAAGTGATTTATGATTTCTAAGAGTTTGGGGATGGTTTATTTTGGAGAGAGTTCCATGAGCTGCTGAAAAGAATATGTACTGTGTTGTTTTAGGGTGAAATACTCAGTAGATGTCAGTATGGCCTCACTTAATTTGGTAGCTTCGTTTCCAATCCTCTGGTTGGTAGAACTGTCCTTTGGTGAGAATGGGGTGTTAAAGTCTCCTGGTATTATCGTATTGGGATCTATTTTATTCTGTAAGTTTGAGAGTATTTGCTTAACATATCTGGGAGCACCAATGTTTGAGGAATATAAGTTGATGATGGTAATATCCTCCTCTTGGATTGTTCCCTGCATTAATATATAGTGTCAGTCCTTGTCTTTTTGTATTGATTTTAATGAAAAGTTTATTTTGTCAGTTATCAGGATTGCTACACCTGCTTTCTTACTGGGGGCATGTGATTGGTAGATCTTTTTCCAACCCTTCACTCTGAGTTTGTATTTTGGCTGAGAGGTGGGTCTCCGGAAGGCAACAGATGGATGGGTCATGTTTTCTGATCCAATCTGCAGTTATTTTTCTTTTGATTGGTGAATTAAGCCCGTTAATATTAAGAGATAGTATAGAGAGATGCAATGTTGTCCCTGTCATTCCCTGTTTTCCTAAGTTTTTCTTCTTTCCTTTCCTCCTGTGCTTGCTCAGTTAGACTTCTATTAATGCCTGTCTGGGTGCAAGTCTCTTTTCCTGGTTGCTTTCTTCAGGTTGTGTTCCCCCTCTTAGGATTCTTTGTAAAGCTGGCTTAATGTTTATGTATTCATTTAGTCTTTCTTTGCTATTAAAAATTTTCAGCTCTCTATCAAATGTGAATGCTAGCTTTGACTGGTATATCAGTGTGTGTTGGCAGTTATTGGCTCTCAGGGCTCATATGGTACTTTCCCAAGCCTTTCTTGCATACAGTGTTTGTGTGGAGAGATCTGCAGTGATTCTAATTTTTTCCCATTGTAGTATAGCTCCTTCTTCATTTTTGCTGCATGCAAGATTGTTTCCTCATTATTCAGAGCTATCATTTTTACTATAACGTGTCTAGTTTTTCTCCTGGAATCATGCTTGTTAAGTGTTCTATATATTTCTGTTATGTAGGTAAGATGCTCTTTTTCAAAATAGGGAAAATTTTCACTGATTATCTTGTTGAATAGATGTTGCATTCCCTTGCTTTGATATTACTCACCTTCATCCACTCCAATTATAAGGTTAAATTTCTTGGCACTGTCTGCTTGCTCTTGAATTTCCCTTTGGCATAATTTAAGTGATTTTTCCATACCTGTCATTTTTTTGGTCCAGTTTATGTATTCTGTCTTCTACATCTGACACTCTACATTCCATTTCATTCACTCTGTTAACTGTGACTTCCATTGTGGTTTGCATGGAGGAAATGGACTCCTTTATGGATTCGATGTTGGTTCTCAAACTACTGATCCCATCTCTTAATGAGGTGTGTAATGCCTCTATTTTGGCACTTATCTCACTTCTTAGTGAGGTGTGTACTGCCTCTATTTTTGTGTGTACTTTCTGTTGGTGGTCCTGCATCTCTTTCAATAGTACATCCCTGTGTTCTTTCAATTTCTGGTCTATTTTCACATTATTTCTTGAGTCATTGCCTCCAGCATCTCTTAGATGTAGCTTTTGTCTTCTGTTCCTGCTTTGCTCCCACTGGAGCTCTCCCCTGGGTGGCTGCTGGGTTTTGTGGATAGCTTGGTATCCTGGGTGTTGATATACCTTGTAATTTTTCTCTGTGTTTTTTACATGGGGATTCAGGGATTATTGGAGACTAATCTGAAATTTTGTTTTAGTCAAAAGGTATCTGTCTTTGCTTGGTTGCTGTTTCTCTGCTGGTAGAGCATGTCTGTACTTGATCTCAGTTCTGTTGGAGGCCAACCTCCAGCTGTTCATCTGACCCACATAGGATTCTCAGCTCTTTGCTGTATATCACTGGCAGTTTCCGCCTTTGGAAGGGTTGAGAAGCCTAGACTGCTCCTGTTTGCTCCTACAGGTGCTCTTGGTGAGATCAGATGTGCTGGATATACTCTCCCAGATGCTGGAGTCTGCTATGGGCTCCTGATGTTTTTTATTTGTTTGTTTGTTTGTTTTTGGCCGGCTGTGGGTTTGACCTCTGGGCTTGGGTGCTGTCCCTCAGCTATTCAGTTCAAGGCTGGCACCTTACCATTTGAGCCACATCACCACTTCTGGCCCTTTCTGCTTATGTGGTGCTGAGGAATCAGATCCAGGACCTCATGTACCCAAGTCACTCTACTGCTGAGCCACCTTACCAGCTTGAGCTCCTTACTATTAACAGGTGCTGGTGGCATGTGTTGTCCAATTCCCAGCCTAGAATATATGGATCGGGTTCTGGTGGGGTTTGGGCTTCTCTTGTCCTGAGCCCGTGGGTCTTTTGCTGTCATAGGTGTGCTTCCCAGGAGGTGCAGGTCCCTGTTTTTCTCCCCTCTGCTGAGGCTTATGCTCAGCTTCTGACTTCAGTTGGGAGGAGTTGGTTGTGTTGCTCAGGCACCAGATCCTCAGGCCTGGTCCCAGCCCATGGCCTGGGGCACTCCAGTTGGACCTGTGTTGCTGTGTTTCCTATCTAGGTTACACAGCCTTGGGTACACAGTTCAAATTTCTTCCACTGTTGGGTCTCTTGACCCAGGGGTGCTGTTCCTGTCTTGGGCATTTAAGCTCTCTTGCAGGGGTGCTCTTGCTCTAGCCTGGACAGCTGGCTGTGGTCCATGGGTTGGTGGAGCTCTCGAAAAGTTTCCAGTGTTTTAGTGGGTCCTGTGGTCCAGGTGTTGGTGTAGGGGATCTGGGTCAGGCTCTGAGGATTCCCACCAATTCTGGTCTCCCTTGAGGGATACACTGTCCCCTGTGGGGTACTCACCCTGGAGCTAGTTGTTGTTTTTGTGTGATGTAGGTCATTTTTTACCACTGCAATCAGAGTTCACTTGAGGTGGTTGTGGACTGGGCTGGCTGGTGGTCCCTCTGTGTGTTTCTATTCTGTCTCTACCTTTGTTGACACTGTTTGAGTCCGTGCTGCAGGATGGGCCTCAGGCCTCCATCCGAGGGGTGGGGGAGGGGCCTCCATGCAGGTTCTGAGTGCTGGGGTTTGTCTGTTTGCACTCTCTGGATCAGCACCAGTTCCTTGCAGGTTTTCTGCTCTGGTGTTCTGTGGGGGTCCCATGTAGCTCTGGGATTCCTGCCTTGGGGCTGAGTGGCTTTGGTGGGATGGAGCCTCTCTGCTCCGATGGAGAGTGATGGGTGGGAGTCGGATCTTTGTGCAAGCTTCCGGCTCGGAGGTTTCTCTGTTTGTGGCGATCAGTGGGTCTGATACTGGTACCTCAGGTGATCTGTAGACAACCCCCTGTGTCTCTGGAACTCCAGCAACCCCCACCAGGCCAGCTGGCTGAGGCTTGGCACACTGCTGCATGGCCAGTAAAGGTTGGGGGAGGGGTCTTCGTGCTTCTCCGTTCTGAAATTCTTTTTCTCTCTCTCTTTTTTTTCTACCTTCTGTTTTTCACTGGGTGTTCTTCTTTTTGTTGTTGTTGGTCTCTTGGGGAGATTAAGTGTTGGAACTTGAACTCTCTTTTTGGTTGGGGAGAGCTGTGGCGTTTCCTTACTTCCCTGTCGCCATCTTGTTCCCCCCTCTCAACTCTTTTCCTTTTAAAGGGATCATCTTTATCTTTTTACTTTTCTGTACTGAAATTTTGAACTCAGGTCTTCATGCTTTTTAAGCAAGCACTCTTAACTGGGCCAATATCCTTAGCCCACTTCTTATTTTGTTTTTCAGATAGATTCTTATACTTTTGCCCAGGGCAGTCCTCAGATCATCCCCACTGACATATACCCAGCATATATCCTGGATTGCATTTATGCACCACCATACTACTCTTTAAATTTCTCTAGCCGGGGGCTAGTGACTCATACCTGTAATCATGGATACTTAGCAGGTTGAAATCTAAAGACTATAGTTGGAAGTCAGCCTGAGCAGGAAAGTTCATTTAACTCTTAACTCTTATTAACAATCAGAAAACCAGAAGTGTAACTGTGGCTCAAAGTGGTAAAGCACTAGCCTTGAGCTAAAAGCTCTGGGACAGGGCTGAGGCCCTGAATTTAAGCACCACTGGCAAAAACAAACAAAACAAAACAAAACAAAGGGCTGGGAAGGTGGCTCAGTGGTAGAGCACTTGCCTTGCATGCATGAGGCCCTGGGCTCGATTCCTCAGCACCACACAAGCAAAAAAGAAAAAAAAAAACAGAAGTTGTGCTGTTGCTAACGTGGTAGAGTGCTAGCCTTGAGCTGAAGAGCTGAGAGACTGCGCCCAGGCCCAGAGTTCAGGCCCCAAGACCAGCCCACCCCCCAAAAAAAAGAAACAAAAATAAGTCTCTAATTCACTTATAACTGCTTGGGTCCAACCCAGTGTGCTTACTTCTAGATTTATAGGCTCATTCTAACTCCCACAAATGGGGGAAACTATCAGGGAACAAATGAGAGAAACCATGCCACCTGCATTTCACTGGGTCTGGCTCATTTCACTTAATATATATTTTCTAAGTTTTATTCATGGATAGCACAGTATAATTCTTTAGAAAGACTGAGTCAAAACCCAACAAAATAAGTACTAGTATTTACAAGGAAGGGGGAAAAGGGGAAAAGGTTAGGAGAATAAACAGGGGAAATAAGTAGAATTCAGGAAAGAATCCGTTGTACATGCCCCAGAACTGAATATAAAATAAGGGAAGAGTTGGATCAAAGGCAGGTTGCAGATGTTGGAGGGATGACACAAATCAAGATGTGTTTTACACATAAGCTGTTTTGTTAAATGGCAACAAAATTCAATACATAACCTAAAAATTAAGAAAAGGGAGGGAAGGGGTAGGGTGGGTGTGGTGAGAATGTTAAAAAGGGTGACAGTGAAGAAGAGGCACTGTATTCACAAACTGAATGACAACTCCTTTGTACAACTAAGTAAAGAAAAAAATTTACAAATTTCCCTGATTATAAGAAGTGTTAAAATTGCCTTTTTCTGAAAAGCATGATGACTAACTTGGATCCATGAATTAAGTAAAAGCAAAAGCATCTTTGTATCTTGTTTCCATTTTCTATGTGTCTCTGCTCTAAAAACATTGTCTCGATATTCACTTAGTAATTATCTTGGAGTCCAGGAGGGACTGGACTTACCATTACCATTAATATACGTATAGGGACAAAAACTAATGCTCCTTTTTGGTTAGGTTCCTGCCTACTCATCTAGAGTAAAATGAACTACTCACTAAAAAAGAAGGGAAAACATTTATTAAGACAAAAGAATATTATAGATGAGAGTGACCTGAGAACTACTGCCAAAACCATAAAATTGTGAAGGAAGGCACTGCTCTTTTACTACCATCACTGGGGCTAAAGAATCCTGATATACACAATGGTCTTACAAAGGTCACCTTTCCCCCCCTTATCCACCCCCAGATTGCTTTCTATGATTTTGTGGGAAAAATTGAATTCAAAGTTACTGCTCAATCAAACAAGAGTTGTGAGGGTAGCCTCAGCTCTTGCTTTTCCACATAAGATGTCTTCAGGTATCATCAAAAGGGTTAAAAGTTTACAACAGTGACTCCATGAGAGTGTCTGTGTATTTGTGTGTGTGTGTGTGTGTGTGTGTGTGTGTGTGTGTGTGTGTGTGTGTGTGTGTTTTCTTGTCCTGGGGCTTGCATTGCACTCTGGTCCCAGGTACTGTCCCTAAGTTTCTTTGTTCAAGGTTATTGCTCTCCCACTTGAATTATAGCTCCATTGTCAGCTTTTTGATGTTTAATTGGAGATAAGAATCTTACAAAACTTCCTAACCAGACTAACTTCCAACTTTGATCCTCAGATGTTATCTTCCTGAGTTGCTAGATTGCAGGCATGAGCCAATGGCTCCCAACAGTGACTCCATATTTAACCCAGAATTTATATTGTACTATGGTGATTGTCATATGATCTTGCTGCCATGTAAAAAGAAAGATAATTGCACAAATGTAGTTTCTTCCCTAGAAAAATAATATCATCTGAGCAGATATGCATTAGAAGTACATTTGTCCTGCAATCATAAGTATTGACAAAAAAGCTATTTAACCCACATAAAATTCCTCTTTTGTGCTGAAATAACTTTCAATATCCTCTTTAATAGGACACATTCTGCTGTACTGGAACATATGTATGCCTCCCAAATTGAATTGCACTTTTTTGTGTGTGTTAGTCTGAGGCTTAAACTACGGTCTGATCACTCTCTCTGAGATTTTTCTCCACAAGGATGATACTCTACCACTTAAGAAACAACTATTCTTTCAATGTTTTGGTGGTTGTTTAGAGATAAGTCTCACGGACTCTTCTGTGCAGGCTGTCTTTGAACTATAATCTTCAGATCTAAGTCTCCTTCCTAGTTAGGAGTACAGACATGAGCCACTAGCACCTAGAAGAATGCACTATTAAGACTTCAAATAAACATGTTTTGGTTTAAAGATTTTCTGAACCTGTTGGGATGATACATAGAATAAGTGAGCTCATGTTGTAATTAAGAATTTTTTCACCATCAGAAGGCCTAACTTAAGGATAATGGGTGTAGAGGAGCACCTAGAAACAGAAGTTAATGGTGTAGGAAATTTGTTTAACAGGATCCTAGCAGAGAACTTACCATACATGCAAAAAGATAGGCCTATTCAGATACAAGAAGCCTTTAGAACCCCAAATAGACCTGACCAGAATAGGACATCTCACCATCACATTATAATCCACACAGGATCAACTCAGAACAAGGAAAAGATCCTTAAAGCTGTCAGTGAGAAAAGGGCAATCACCTATAAAGGGAAACCAATTAGAATCACCTCAGATTTCTCAGCAGAGACAATCAAAGCAAGAAGAGCTTGGAATGATGTATGCAATGCCCTAAAAACAAACAACTATCAACCAAGAATACTGTACCCAGCTAAACTCTCCTTCATAACTGAAGGCCAAATAAAAACGTTCCACAGCAAAGAAAAATTGAAACAATACATCTCCACCAAACCAGCCCTACAAAAGATTCTTAAAGATGTCCTACACATAGAAAAACAACAAGACCACAATAAAGGCCAAAAAACTGCACACAAACTGAGAATCCAAGAACCATAGGAAGAACACAGTTTTCGCAGCCCCCAAGAAGGTAGAAAAAATGGCAGGAACTCACAAATACCTCTCAGTCCTATCTCTTAACGTTAACGGACTGAACTCTCCAATTAAGCGACATAGACTGTCTAGTTGGATTAAAAAACAAGACCCTTCTATCTGCTGCGTGCAGGGGTCAAATCTTGCCCGTAAAAACAAACACATTTTCAGTGTTAAAGGCTAGAACAAAATCTACCAAGCAAACGGCCCTCATAAACAGGCGGGAGTTGCAATCCTAATATCAGATAAAATAAACTTCAAATTAAAATTCGTGAGAAGAGATAAAGAAGGTTGCTACATACTAAATAAAGGATCTCTCCTTCAGGAGGATATTACAATTCTAAATATCCATTCACCAAACAATGGAGCACCCAAATTAATCAAAGAAACACTACTTTCCCTCAAATCCCATATAGACCCAAAGATATTAATTGTTGGGCATTTTAACACACCACTCTCCCCACTAGATAGATCAACTCGCCAAAAATTCAACAGAGAAACCGCAGATCTAAACAGCTGCATAGATCAACTAGACTTAACAGACATCTACCAAACATTTCACCCAGCAGCATCAGAATACACGTTCTTCTCAGCAGCACATGGAAAGTTTTCTAAAATAGACCACATTTTAGGACACAAAGCAAACTTGTCTAAATTCAGAAACATTGAAGTTATACCTTGCATTCTCTCTGAACACAAGGGAATAAAATTAGAACTAAACATCAAAAGCCACGAAAGAAAGTCCGGTATCACATGGAGGCTGAACAACACACTGCTGAATCATGAGTGGGTAATGGAGGAGATTAGAAAGGAAATTCAAATGTTCATGCTATTCAACAAAAATGAACACACAAATTACCAGCTCCTCTGGGACACAGCAAAAGCAGTACTCAGAGGCAAGTTTATAGCTCTGAGCTCCTATATCAACAAATTGGAGATATCTGAAACTAACAATTTAATGACACATCTAAACCTCCTTGAAAAAGAGCAGCAAGATAAACCCCAATCCAGTAGACGGAAAGAAATAATCAAAATTAAATCAGAATTAAATGAATTAGAATCCAAAAAAAACTATAGAAAGAATCAACAAAACAAAGAGTTGGTTCTTTGAAAAACTGAACAAAATTGACAGACCCGTAGCAAATCTTATCAGAAAAAGAAGAGAACACACCCAAATAAATAAACTCAGAGATGAGAATGGAAACATCACCATGGAAAAAACCAAGATTCAGAACATTATAAGGGAATACTTCTCAAAACTTTATGCTAATAAGTTTGAGAAATTGACAGAAATGGACCTTTTCCTAGCAAATATTGACATGCCAAAACTAAACCAAGATGAGTTAAACCAGCTTAACAGGCCCATATCAAGCATTGAAATAGAAACAGCAATAAGAGACCTCCCAGCTAAGAAAAGTCCAGGACCAGATGGTTTTACAGCAGAATTTTACAAGGCCTTCAAAGCAGAGCTCACACCAATACTCCTCCAACTCTTCAATGAAATTGAAAGAGAAAGCTCACTACCGAACACATTCTATGAAGCCATCATAACCCTCATCCCAAAGCCAGGCAGGGACTCATCAAAGAAAGAGAACTATAGACCGATTTCTTTGATGAACATTGATGAAAAACTTCTCAACAAAATTTTGGCCAATCGACTTCAACAATTCATCCAAAAAATCATACACCATGATCAAACGGGATTCATTGCTGGGACGCAAAGCTGGTTCAATATACGCAAATCAATTAATATTATTCATCACGTCAACAGGAGCAAGAATAAGAACCACATGATTATCTCAATAGATGCAGAAAAAGCATTCGACATGATCCAACACCCCTTTATGATGAAGGTTTTGGAAAAATTAGGGATCCATGGAACATTCCTCAATACAATAAAGGCTGTATATGACAAACCTACAGCCAGCATTATACTCAATGGTGAAAAACTAAAGCCATTTCCTCTTAACTCAGGAACAAGACAAGGATGCCCACTCTCTCCACTTCTCTTCAATCTAGTATTAGAATGCCTAGCTACAGCAATAAGACAAGATGCAGACACAAAGGGGATCCAAATAGGGAAAGAAGAAATAAAACTCTCCCTCTTTGCAGATGACATGATCTTGTATTTAAAGAATCCCATAGACTCCACTCCCAAATTACTCAAGCTGATTCAAAACTTTGGCAATGTAGCAGGTTATAAAATTAACCCCCAAAAATCAATGGCTTTTCTGTATGCCAACAATGAGAAAAGTGTGGCTGAAATTAGGAAAGCAACTCAATTTGTAATAGCCCAACAAAAAATAAAATACCTAGGAATCAACTTAACTAAAGAAGTGAAGGACCTCTATGATGAAAACTTTAAAATCTTGAAAAAGGAAATCAACACAGAAGTTAAAAAATGGCAAAACCTCCCATGCTTCAGGATTGGCAATATTAACATTGTGAACTTGGCAAATCTTCCCAAGGCTATCTACAAATTCAACGCGATACCTATCAAAATTCCACCCTCATTCTTCATGGAAATAGATGAGGCAATCCAAAAATTCATATGGAACAATAAAAGACCCCGAACAGCAAAAATGCTCCTCAACGGAAAGAACACTGCTGGAGGAATATCAATACCAAATTTCAAACTCTACTATAAAGCCATAGTAATCAAAACAGCTTGGTATTGGCATAAGAACAGACCTCAGGACCAATGGAATAGAATTGAAAACCCAGAAATGAACCTACAGACCTATAGCCATCTAATCTTCGATAAGGAAGCTAAAACAATAGAATGGAAGAAAGACAGCCTCTTCAGTAAATGGTGCTGGCAAAATTGGTTAACTACATGTAGAAAACTAAAGCTAGATCCTTATATATCATCCTGCACCAGAATCAACTCCAAATGGATCAAAGACCTTGAACTCAAAGCAGACACTCTGAAAACATTACAGGATGGAATAGGAGAAACCCTAGGTCTCCTTGGCTCAGGCCGAAATTTTCTGAATAGAGACCCGGAAACACAACAAATCAAAGAAAGGTTGGACAAATGGGATTGCATAAGGTTGCAGAGCTTCTTCAGGGCAAATGACATAGCTATCAAGCTCAATAGAAAGCCCACCGATTGGGAGAAGATCTTTACTAGCCATACAATGGACAAGGGTCTCATATCTAAAATATATTTGGAACTCAAAAAATTAAACCACCCAACAACAAATCCTCAAAGAAACAACTGCCCAATAAATAAGTGGGCGAAAGACTTAAAGAGAAGCTTCTCTGAAGAAGAAAGAAGGATGGCCAATAGACACATGAAGAAATGTTCAACATCCCTAGCCATAAAAGAAATGCAAATCAAAACGACATTGAGATATCACCTCACTCCAGTTAGAACAGCAAAAATCAAGAACTCTAAAAACAGATGCTGGAGGGGATGTGGACAGAAAGGAACCTTACTTCATTGTTGGTGGGAATGTAAACTTGTTCAAACACTTTGGAAAGCAGTATGGAGGTTCCTCAAAAGACTTCACATAGATCTCTCCTATGACCCAGCAATCCCACTTTTGGGCATTTACCCAATTGTTTACAAACAAGACCACACTAAAGCTACCAGCACAACGATGTTTATTGCAGCATTATTTACCATAGCTAAGATATGGAACCAACCCAGATGCCCCTCAGTAGATGAATGGATCAAGAAAATGTGGTATATATACACAATGAATTCTATGCCTCCATCAGAAAGAATGACATTTCCCCATTTGTTAAGAAATGGAAAGGCTTGGAAAAAATTATATTAAGTGAAGTAAGCCAGGCCCAAAGAAAGATAGGTCCCATGGTTTCCCTTATTTGCAATGTCTAGTATAGTTATGAGTCAAGCGGAAAAGGTCAGATAATGTGATGCTAGGAAAACGAACCCTTAGATGTGTATTTTAATGTTTTTGTTTCTTTAATGCATGTGTTTCTAACGCATTTATAAGATTATCTCTTTGTTGCTTTGTATGTCCCTCCCCCACAGTGTAACCCCCGCTTTGACAATATTTGATATCAGTATATCATGTGGAGGAGATGGGGACAAACAAGTCGTTTAAAGATTCAGGTGGACCTGTTGCAACAATGAGAAGTACAAAATGTCATGTCAAAACCAGCTTTACAATGTCGGTGTGGGGGGGAGAGGGGGGTGTGATTGGGTGGGGGGCAGGGGGGAGGCTGGGAAGGGAGGTGAAGGGTAAACAAAGGAGGAGGCTGCAATGCTTGGTAAGAAATGTATGCATTATCCTGCCAATGTAATTGTAACCCCTCTGTACAGTATGTTCTCAAATAAAAAAAAAAAGGAGTGTATTTCTGGAAACAAAGGAGGAGGCAAAAGTGCTTGATAAGAAATGCACTCATTACCATGCCCATGTAATTGTAACCCCTGTGTACAGTATTTTCACAATAATAAATAAATAAATAAATAAAAATAAAAAAAAGAATTTTCTAAAACAAATTGCTACGGGTGATCTTTCTGAATTAAAGATTGCAATCAAATATTCAGACAATAAGACCACCTCCCAATTTACCCATCAGTGGAAATTGCAGGACAAAATTAGAGAATCTATGTCCTTGTGCTGCTGCATTAGTGTATGGCTTTCTTACTCTCTCTCTCTCTCTCTCTCTCTCTCTCTCTCTCTCTCTCTCTCTCTCTCTCTCTCTCTTTCTCTCTCTCAGTATATGTGTGTGTGTGTGTGTGTGTGTTTGTGTGTGTGCTCTGTGATTATTTTGTGCTCTCTGTGATTATTCTTCTTGTGTCCTGTGTGTGCATGTTCATGTGTATGTATAAGAAAATAAGAGAGTAGAGACTAGATGCTATCTATCTATCTATCTATCTATCTATCTATCTATCTATCTATCTATCTATCTATCTATCTATCATATACCAGTCTCCCTGTCAGAAGAATTAAGTGGTCAGAGATGTATAGTGTGATATGTATTCCTGCAAACTTCATTATTCCATTAGAAATGTGCTGGATGTTTTTTTTCTTTTATACATGTCCTTCCTGCCCACACAGGTATAGATTTTTGTATGAGCCCTTTGTGACTATGTTTCTTATGCCCTGTGTGTGTGTGTGTGTGTGTGTGTGTGTATGTGTGTGTGTGTGTGTGTGTGTGAGAAAGAGTGATTCAGAGATAGAGACATAGAAAACAAAATATATATTCTCTCTATCATATTCTGAAACATTGATTTTTTTTGAGATACTTCATGTGGTAAGTTTTCATACACTAGAACTTATTCCATTAGAGTGTTGGTATAAAGTTTGCTCTGGATTCTACTCATGACCAAAATCTTGTCTAGAAGGCATTCAATATTCAGCCTAACTTCACTGACCAAAATAGGAATGTTAACAGAATTTTTCACACATATCCTCCTTTTGGCCCAACGTAAAAATCTATGAAAATTGTTCATATCTTTTGCTGTACTTAAGTTTATGCTTCTGGCTAGTTGGACAAAGTTAGTATGAACATTTAAGGAGGAAACCAGTGGTATTTCTAAGATAGACTTACATGGTTAAAACACTTGTTCAACTTTAGCGACACAAGATCCTGAGAGTGTATGGCCAAAAAATTTGTAGAGTTGACATCTTCATACCTGTGGAGATATCATCTTACCATTGTAAATAGCTATATAAATGTTGTTTAAGGCAAACTTAGCAAGTTTGGTTCTATTTACTCCTTTTTGGGAAGATTAAAATAAAATGACCACTATAGTGTCAGGATGTAGGAAATTATGCCAGAAGACAAAGACAGAAAAACACATACATGAAGTAGAATTGTGAAGTGTGGAGAAAATACACTTGCTTTCATGTAGACTTGGGGCACACTAAAACAAATCGCTAAAAATTTAATGTGATACATTTGGGGTCAAGTTAGAAAGTTAATTTATCAAAATGCAGGTAATTAAATTTTTCACACAAATTTGTGAAACTCTGAAGGTGTATGTTTACATTTCAAGGAAAAAAATGAGGTAGGGATCTTGGAAGCAAGCCTAAATCATATAATCCATTAACATCAAGACCTTATAGAGATATATTTATGTTTAAAAAGAAAATATGATAATTCAGTTGCTCTGACTTGAATGAATGTGTCCCCCAAAGGCCCATGTCTTAAAAGCTTGGTTAGTAGCTTGTGGTGCTATTGAGACGTGGTGAAATCTTTAGAGAGTGGAGTCTAATATCAAGAAGTATGGACATTGAGGGTGTGTGCTGGAATAGAGTAGCAACATGGTCCCTTTCTGTATTCCTATAACTCTGCATCACTTCTGCCTTACCACAAACTGAGTAGGATTTAGTTCTTCTCTTTTTTCAGATAGAATTAGTCTCTCTTATCTATGATTTTCTCCCATGAATTTTTACCAGATGTAGTCATGGCTATCCAAACACTCAAATTTGGCTGGGTAATTATTTATGTTTTAAAAACTCTAAGCAGTGACTCAACAGTCAGTCGTTGGGCCTGAACGCTAGGCCTGGGTGCTATTGCTCAGCTCTTTAGCTCAAGTCTAGCACTCTACCACTTGAGCCACAGAACCACTTCCAGCTTTTTCTGTTTATGTGGTGCTGAGGAATCAAACCTAGGGCCTCATGCATGCGAGGCAAGCACTCTTCCACTGAGCCACCTTCCCAGCCCCACAAATATTATTTTTAAATTGAACATATAAAGAATTTAACACTATAAGCAAATTATATCTGTTTAGTATCTAAGAGCATATATAATATTTACTTTGTTTTAGGAAAGAGTGTGACGCTCCTCCTCATAATAGATACACAGAAAAACTAAAGTTTGATAGCAACTATTGTCTATGAAGAGTCTGATGGCTTGCATAGATTCTTCTATATATTTGGCTGTTTTGATTGCCTGTCATTAGAATAGAAACATAGTGAGTGGCAGAGTTCTTATGGAAATATTAATATCTAATCTGTTAATCATATAGAACACATTGTGTACATATTCAAGATGTAATTAATAAAAATAACACTAAAGTTTCAATAATGTAGCATAGGAGAAGCAAATGGCCTTTTTGATATTGGGCTTACAGATCAGTGATAACTAACAATGAAATAGAACATTTACAAGAACATACTGTAATAAAAGTTATCTGAATATTACATCCCTCTCTACTCTTGAAAATATCTTCTTGCACTTTTCATCTTTCAAGATGATTTCCATAGTTTGCTATAACTGAATCACCAACATCATTATTCCTGTGCTTTGAGGTCATTATTGAGTAACATGATGGTCACCTTTACACAGGCAATGTGATATCTCAAGGATTAACTAGTAACAAAAAGGCTATTAAGTGACTAATTGCAGGTAGTATTTACAACCAAATACTCTTGACAAAAGAATAACTCTTATCCTATGAAGGACAGAGTAGGCTGCACAAGATTTTATCACACTATTCAAAAGACCTTGTAGTTTAAGGTTTATGGAATATTTTAATTTCAGAATTTTTCACTTAAAATTTTCATTGACTATAACAAATGGTGAAACCATGGATAAGAGCAACTGATTCTATTTGAAAAGAGAGGATATTTAAATCCTTCTTTTCTCAGTAATTAGAAGAAAAAACTAGTTTTTGAAAAACTTTTCCCTTAGAGTCACGCCAATGACTATTTTGTATTTGCTTATTATGGGGCTTGAACTCAGAGCCTGTATACTGTCCCTTAGCATTTGTACACAAGGCTAGCACTCTACTACTTCAGCTATTTCTCTACTGGATTTTGGTGGTTAATTGGAGATAAGAGTTTCAAAGACTTTCCTATCCTGACTGGTTTCAAACCACTGTGCCCAAATTTTAGCCTCCTGAGGGATTATTCAGGAGCAAATAAGATTTGAGCACTATATTACTAGGATTGGGAACTATATAACTAGGATTGGGTACTGAATAACTAGGATTATTCATGAGGCCACTGACATGATAAGTTATTTTTCATGTTTTAGTGGACAATACAAAATTTAGTAGATAAATGTATAGTAGATAAAATTTAGTAGATAAATAATACTATCTCTCATAATTTCTGTGGCCAGGTATTTGATAGTGGTTAGACAAGGCAGTGCTGCTTTGTGATCTCTAGCACAATTGTAATTAGATAGCACCAGGATTTCTCTCAACAGAAGGCATGATTAAAACTGAAGGATTTTCTTCCAAGGTGTGAAGCTAGTACTGAATATGTCTGGAAAGATTGAGTATTGTAGGGGAAAACTGGTACATGGCTGAGACATTTACAATAAAAGACATGTTTATCTTATAGGAAAACTCAGAAATGAACACTAAAAAGGGACAACTATGTGTTTTAGATGTCATGAAGGGTAGAAAATTCTTATAGCCAGAAAATAAATAGCTATAACATAATGGTAATAAACTGGGGGAAAATTAGTAAGACTTTTTGTTTGGATATTCCTTACAGTGTTCTTTTTTTCAAAGATAAGGATATTCCTTTCTTCCAACATAGAGAGGAGATACTTCAAATGAGAGTCTGTTGACTTGCTTGAAAAGAGAACACAGGAAAAGGGGTATGCCCAACCTGGACATATTTTTACTCAAATGCCGAGGTAACATGTTTTGGGGTAACAGAACCTAAACCTATCTCATCAGTAATTTTCTTTACATACTTCTTCACAATGCTGTTTGAATTGTCTTAATGGCAGGGTATCTCTTTTTTTTCAGAGCAAGTAAATTCAGGAACTAAAATGACTTTTTTGGTAGAGTTTTTAAAGTTTGTACAATGTTAAATGTGAATGTTACTGGTCACACAGACCAACTCAGCTTTTATGTGGTTGAATGCTAAAAAGATCATAAATGCCAAAATGAGAATCACTAGGGCCATTCTGTAAGCGGACATGTGTGGAAATGATTCAAGGAGCAAAGATTCTAGTATCTGTACATTGTCCTGAAAGATTCATTCTATTTTCCTTCTCTGGTGCAGTGATTGTGATGTCAACTGAGAAGAAAGAGGTATTGAAGCCATAGATGTTGGGAGCCATATAGGTATTTGACTTAAGTTGCACAGGAATAAGCCAAGGAAACAAATTCAGTGACATGAATGTATAATCATATATGGAGCACACACACACATACACACACACACACACACACACACACACACACACATATATATATATATATGAAATGGATATTTTAGAAGGCAACAAATGATTTATAAAAAATTAATGGATCCTGGAGGTAGACATATTGTGAATTAGTCTAAGAAGCATAGACAAAATCTGTCTTGTGATTATATTCTTCAGCTTCAGTTCTACAATAGATAATGAAATAAAAGATTGTGGATGGAAGACAATGTATTCTCCTTTTTAGGTAAAAATATATTGTAGTTTAAATGTGCACAAGAGAACTTTTTAGAGACCTGCTTGGTTCTATTTGGGAGAAAGAAATAAGTTATAGCTGGAGAGAGCTTAATTCTTAGGCAGCATTTAAGGTATAACAAAGCACCAATATTTGTTGCATAATTTTTTAGCACAACAGATAAGAAGTGAAACAGCGAAAGGTTGCTTACTGATCAGGACTTCTAACTGAATGAAGTAGAAATGCACCTATACAGTGTTTTGACACTAGGCATAAATCAATAATAGATTGAACATGACTTAAGTGGTAGAGGACTTGCATAGCAAGTATGAGGCACTGACTTCAATCTGTAATGATGCCAGAAAAAAAAATTAGAGCAGAGATCTAAAACACAGTGGGGATAATATAAATTACACAGGATTCTAGACATACACAGTAAGACTCAATGAGGATACTTTTAGGAGAGAAACACAAAGAAGCAATGCCTACATGCCTCTTTTTATATAAAATATATATACATATGTAAGATGTAAGAATATACATATATATGTGTATATATACATATATATATCAAAATAAACTCCTCGATAGAAAAACAAGAGAGCTATCTCTCTCATTTTAATTTTTGTTTTCATGATTCTTTTCTTTATGTTTCCTTTATGTGTGGTGTATTACTGTGTATATCTTCAGGAGGGTAGGGGGAAGGGTATAGAACTTGAAGGAAAAAGGGTGAAAAAAACAGTGGAGCACTCTGGACACTGATGAAAATAAATCATGCAACTCGTGGGAGCAAACAGGAGAGAGAGACTGGGAGAGAATGAGGAAAGAGAAGATACTGCAAGAAAGAAAATGTACCCATTACCTGATTCATGTAATTTAATCCCTCTGTACATTACCTTTATGATAACAATAAATTAAAAATTATTTAAAAGAAAGAGATTCAAAGTAACTTTATACAATAAATATGCTCTATATCTACTCTATAGTAAGGATCACAAGGATATGTATGTAAACTTAGCAAATTACTAAAATGGCACCCGGAAGAATTGACTATGATGAAAACCTTTTTTGTTTTTGTCAATCGTGGGGCCTGAGCTCTAGCCTGGGCGCTGTCCTTCAGTTCTTCAGCTCAAGGCTAGAACTCTACCACTTGAGTCACAGTGCCACTTGCAGCTTTTCTGCTCATGTGATGTTGAAGAATCGAACCCAGTGCCTCACGCATGCAAGGCAAGCACTCTACCACTGAGCCACCTTCCCAGTGCTATGATGAAACCTTTCAATTCAGTTCCTAAACATGGCAGACTGCAAAACAGTGACTTACAAAATATAAACAAATACATTTTCAAAGAATAAATAAAAAAATCTTGCATTTCTTTTCTTTTTCCTGATTCTCTGCTTCTCTGCATAGGAAGTAATTTTCTCTTTCTAAATTTTTCTCAAAGTTCTAAGGATTTTCTCAAATCTATACCTTAACCATATTGTCTCAACTATCTTCTTGAATGTTTCAACTTCAAAGTTGTCATGCATTGATTTGTGCTTTCTTACAAAATGTATGTACGGAGGTTGTACACACACACACACACACACACACACACACACACACACACATAAAATCTGTGAATTGCTTTTACTTCATTGCACTCCATGTTGCTGATTGTGAAGGTTATAAAAGAATCCTTCTTTATTAATTTTAAGCAGTTAATTTTCAAGCAGAAATGGTTTGTTGCCTCAGAAGCACAAACACTAAAAATGACGTACATAAAACTTTTTATGTCTTCAGACTCTCTCTCTCTCTCTCTCTCTCTCTCTCTCTATATATATATATATATGCATATATATAATTTCTTTACAGAATTTGCCAGTTAATTTTACTTCATGTTCATTTCCGATTCCATTGCTTCTAGTTTTTTCTTCTAATTACTGAGAAAAGAAGGATTTAAATATCCTCTCTTTTCAAATAGAATCAGTTGCTCTTATCCATGGTTTCACCATTTGTTATAGTCAGTGAAAATTTTAAGTGAAAAATTCTGAAATTAAAATATCCCATAAACCTCAAACTACAAGGTCTTTTGAACAGTGTGATAAAATCTTGTGCAGCCTACACTGTCCTTCATAGGATAAGAGTTATTCTTTTGTCAAGAGTATTTGGTTGTAAATACTACCTGCAATTAGTCACTTAATAGCCTTTTTGTTACTAGTTAATCCTTGGGATATCACATTGACTGTGTAAAGGTGACCATCATGTTACTCAATAATGACCTCCATTGCTTCTAGAGCAATGGAATGGAGTACAACTCCATCTTTTATTATATTTTAAGCATTTGCAGAGGCACTTTCCAGCTGACCTAGTGTTTTAACCATCATTTGAGCAAGGTTAAACTCAGCATTCAAAGGATATAGGAGGAAGAAGACACTAAAAGCAATAGAAAAAGATATATTTTGTTATGATTGCAATGATCATTTTTCTCATAGAAGGTACATGTGGTGTAAGACACAATTGTACAAGCTCTTCCTTTGTAGAGGCTTTCCAACTTGGCAAAAATCATATTAAGTGAAGTAAGCCAGATACAAAAAAAACATAGGCTACATGGTTTCCCTCATTTGTAATAACTAGTGTATGCATAGGATATATCTAGCAGAGGATCACAATAACTCAAAAGTTATGTACATATGCATTTATAGAATGTTGCTAATCGAAACGTACTCTAAAGTATGGAAACAAGAGTTTCTTTTATTTTTTTATAATATGTACTGTATGCATTATTTCTTTTTTCTTTTGTCTTTCCCCCTTTAGTTTACCTCTTGTTGACACTATTTTTTATTTCTGTACCCTTTGTTTTGTATATAAGTTTATATGATTTGAAAATGAGAAGGGAAATCACAGAAATGGTGAGACAAAGACAAAGGGTGAGCCAATGCAACAGTGATACTCACAAGACCCTATGATAGAAATGAACTTTACGACTTGATGCAGAGGGGAGTTAGAGGGGCGGGAAAGTGTGAGGAAAGGGGGTGTAACTGTTCAACAAGAATTGTACTCATAACTGTAACCCCTCTGTACATCACCTTTATAAAAACAATCCCAAATGGGAAAGAAAAGAAAAGACTTTCCAGTGTGGGTGTTTGGATGTATGTTTGTAGGGGGCAGTTCTTATTCTTGTTAAACATTGTCCTTAGCTGAAGGACTGTAACTGGTATACAGAAATAAAATTGCATTTCAATCAATATAATTGGAACATACATAATATAGTGAGTGTAGAAATTCTAGATTGCTCATTGAAAATTTTCATATAATTAATATGTCTGTCTGGTACATATATAATTTACTGTTTCATAATTATACCTAAATAAAAATGTAATTAAAATAGCAGTTTTAGTTTAATGTTTTTACATATACTTCAAATTAATATCTTGATGAATTTTAATGAATTTCACATAAAACTTCCCTTTAATATTCAGTGTAGTTTGATTTGAAAACAATAGTTATGGAGATAATGTGTATCTAAACTATTTATATATTTTGTTTTAATAATATAGAAGAGTGAAGCGAATCTAATGGAGCTGTATTGGCAGAAATAGAAGGAAATTTTTCAACACACTTGGGGAAATAACTTTAAATGTTTATATATGACAAAGCAAGTGTAATCATATTTTGAAAATCATCATGTGCCATCCACAGTCTCAGTGATTTATATTTTAGATATTGTATTGTTTCAAATGCCATTAAATGAAAGAACTGTATTCCTGATATGTGATTTTTTTCTGTATGGCTTTCTTTTAAAATAAAATAAAATTTAATATATCCTGCCAAATTTATATTATTTTTAGTGATAACGTTTTATTTTTATTTCTTTATTTAGTTTTGGTCGGTCCGGGGGCTTGAACTCTGGGCTTGGGTGCTGTCCCTGCGCTCTTCAGCTCAATGCAAGTGCTCTACCGCTTGAACCACAGTGCCACTTCTAGTTTTCTAGTGGTTTAATGGAGATAAGTGTCTCATGGACTTTCCTGCCCTGTCTGGCTTTGAACCGCGATCCTCAGATCTCAGCCTCCTGAGTAGCTAGGATTACAGGCATGAGCCATCAGCGCTGGTCTGGTAATAACGTTTTAGAAATATGCAAAATCTAGATCATCATCTAATAGATAATTGTTCAGGGATGGAAGATTTTGTCATAATTTAAGGAAACTTTTCACAAATATAATTAAAAATTTAATTGGCAATAAACAATCATGAGATATATTATGATATTTCAATGCATGAATTCAATGTTCAATTGTCAGATAAAGGTAATTGGTGTATTCATGAACTCAGAGAAACTTTTGTTACTAATTAACTGTTTCTTAACCATTGCATTATTTTTTTTCTTCACAGGCCTCTGAACTTTAGTTTCCCCTAAAGTTTGAGCTAATTGTAAACCATGCACCCATTAGCAGCTTAAGCAGAATAGGCTGACCTGATCACCACAATTATTGCATCAATCCTTAAATATCCTGAAATCCACTCATTTTTTCAAGCGTTTTTCTTATTTTTTTTTGCATACTGTGTATCTTCCTTATAAATAAATTATATGTTCCCTGCTTGATTTTCAAATCCTTGGAAATGTAAATAACAAGTATTATTTCTATTATAAGTCTTATAAAATAAAGTTTATCCTTACATAAGTCTGGATTTACTACTTTTTGTGCATTTTTAATTGTAAAAAATGATGTACAAAGGGGTTACAGTTACATGAGCAAGGTAATGAGTATATTTCCTATTGAGCATTGTGCCTCCCCCTTTGTTTTCCCCCTACTATCCCTTCCCTCCCACCTCCACCACTACCCACCCCGCTGAAGTTGTAAAGTTTTGAACATCTCATTGTTACAATGGGTCAACGTGTATCCTTATTTAATGATTTTGTTTTTTCCCTTCCCCTCCCCAAATTAGAGAAGTTTATATACAAAATGCATGGCACTGACAAAAGTTCAGTGAAATTAAGGGTTATACCCTGGGGGAGGAACATACAAAGCAAAAAAAAAAAAAAAATCACATGGTACATTATAAAGACGTTAGAAACAATAGCAAGAAAGAATAAGGATATTTGTGTCCCTATCTTGGGGTTTCTTTTTTCTTAACATCATCTTATATGGTCATATGTACATAGCTTTTGGCCGTTCAACTTGTCCTAGACCTGTAGTAGTTATTACAAATAAGGGAAACCATGGGACCTATGTTTCTTTGGGCCTGGCTTACTTCACTGAATATATTTTTTTCCAAGTCTTTCTGTTTCCTACCAAATGGGGCAGTGTCTTTCTTTTTGATGGAGGCATAAAATTCCGTTGTATATATGTACCACGTTTTCTTGATCCAGTCATACTGAGAGGCATTTGGGTTGCTTCCATATAGTAGCTATGGTAAATAATGCGGCGATAAACATAGTTGTGCTGATAGCCTTAGTATGGCCTTGTTTGTGATAATTTGGGTAAACGCCCAAAAGTAGGATTGCTGGATCATAAGGGAGCTCTATGTGGAGTCCTTTGAGGAACCTCCATACTGTTTTCCAAAGTTGTTGAACAAGTTTATACTCACACCAACAATGCAGTAGGCTTCCCTGCTGGTCACACCCCCTCCAGCATCTGTCATTAGGTTCTTAATTATAGACATGCTAACTAGGGTGAAGTGGAATCACAATGTTGTTTAGATTTGCATTTCTTTTATAGGTAGAGAGGTCGAGCATTGTTTCATGTGTCTATTGGCCATCCTTCTTTCCTCTTCAGAGAAGTTTCTTTTTAAGTCTTTAGCCCACTTGTTTATTGGGCAGTTGTTTCTTTGAGGATTTGTTGTTGGGGGATTTAATTTTTTGAGTTCCAGGTATATTTTAGATATGAGACCCTTGTCCGTCGTATGGCTAATGAAGATCTTCTCCCAATCGATGGGCTTTCTATTGATCTTGCTAACTATGTCCTTTGCCATGCAGAAGCTCTGCAGCTTCATGCAATCCCATCTGTCCAACCGTTCTTTGATTTGTTGTGTTTCTGGGTCTCTATTAAGAAAATTTATTCCTTCCTGTAATGTTTTCAGGGTGTCTGCTTTGACTCCAAGGTCTTTTATCCATTTGGAGTTCATTCTGGTGCAGTGTTATGATAACATTCCTGTTTTGGAATACTGTTTCAGGATTCTAATATTTTCATTTGTCCTTTGATTTTTCTGCCATCAAGTAACATATTCACTTCTTTTCTTTCACAGAGGCAATGTAACAACTAATTTTATAAACCATATCAAATAAATAAGTCTACTGTCAAATAGCTTTTTTGAATATTTTTAACTAAACAGGTTCCTTATCTTCAGAAGCAATAATTATGTGTTCAAGTACCCATTTTAACACAGTATACAATAAAACTGTATGAAAAGCTTACAAATGATCACACATTAAAGAGAATGATCTTGAATTTCTCTCATTAATATTATGTAATGCAAATTTTTTACTACACAGTTACCGAGACTGTTATTGCTTCCAACACAAAACTTTCAGTTATAGAATCTAGTCTATACCCAGGGTCCAGAACTTTACCTTTACACATTCCCCTCATTGTAAGCTATTCCATTAGAATATAATCAAAGATGAAATAGACTAAATGGTATTAATTGAGGTTAATATTCTGAGATTTATATAGTACATAGTTGTGTTTATCAGCAAAGAAACTGAAAAAAATTCTTTTGTGTTATTATCATTTTAAAATTGTAGATCCTTGCAAGGAATTCCCATATGATTAACACCTGTGACTTTATCAAATACTTAAACATATTTGGCTTGCTGTACATATTTTTTGAGTAACTCTTCTATATTGTTTACATTTCCTGAATATTTAAGCTATAATATCACTTGAAGTGTTACTTATGCTATTTTTGCCATATATAAAATATTTTAAGAAAGCATTTTTATGTGGTCTTTTGATAATATATCAACAGATGTAGGTTTTGGTCTGATCATCCTTAGATGCTACATTATAACAAGTATTAACATTTATTTGCAAAATATGGACTATCTGCTTCTGTTAATTCTTAAGAAGATAGTCTTTCTTTAAATAATTACCCTGGGTGAGAATTCAAGGGAAGAAGGGCAGACAAAAAAGGGAGGAAAGTGGGAGAATGCAATCTAATATAGAATGCATATCCTATGCAACTAGAAAAATTGAGGGGAGGGCTTGGCAGAGATCAGGAAGAATTATGACAGAGGTGATATCAATCAAGATGTATTGTCCTTTAAACTGATTAGTTCAATTGAAACCACTTTGTAGAACTATTTAAAGAATAAAATATAATTAATTATTTGCTTTTGTAATAATCTTTTTTGTTTATTTGCCTGCTGAGTAACACATATAGGCTAGAGGAGGTTCTTGTAAATTGCAAGATACAATGAAAGAAAAATAATTAAAGTGGTATGAACTAAAATTTACTTTTCTGACCACTTCACCTGTTTTTAAATCTTTACATAATGATAACATTACTTCAAGTCCAGGTATAAAATTTTAGGGTTAGTTTTTCTATTGAAACAATCTAAATGTACTTTTTTATTGTAAAATAATTCTGTAGTATGAGCAATTAATTATAGTGTAGTAGAGAAATCATTGTTTTAAGATTATAAGGAACTTCTACAGACTTAACATATAGGAAAAATATTCAATATATCTAACACTCATGCTAGAATATAATGACAGTTGTTTTTTGTGATTTTTTTTCTTGCTCTTAGTACAAGTTTAAAAAGATTTTATTTTCAGTGTTTTGAAAGATTTCTGAGAGTTAAACATTATTTCTAGTAATTAGATTCTTCCTAAGAGCCAAGTGTTAATGGAGAGGGCTTATAGTAATTAGGAAATGTTTTAAAAAATATGATACAAAATGTCTTATTTTTCCTTCGATATACTGTTGAATGTCATTTCCTTTTCTTTGTTTCATAAATGTGATTTAGTTATACACACATATCATTTTAAATAAATGTGACTTTTCTAGTTTTTCTTTCTCCATTACTCCACCTCCATATTCCCTCATTTCCTGTGAATAACTACTGTTAATAATGCATATCTTTACATACTTGTATCCGTCCTCATTTTATTAAATATAATTTTAATTAATTCCCTGTGGAAAAAACCTACTTAAACTTTAACAAAATCCAGTTTTTTTCTCTATTAGGTAGAGTAAGTTCGTCATCAGGGAAACAAAGCTAGGTATGATAGCTTTGCTTCAATAAGTTGTCAGGGACATAAGAAATTTCAATCTGTTTTATGTAGTTTCACTATTATAGAAATTATTTTACTATTCCTAAAGATTCAACCCCTTCTTTTATTCTTATTTATTGTGAAAAGCTTCAAGCATATTTAACAAAATTCTAAAACAAGAGTAAAATTAAAATACATAATATAAAAAACTAAAACTAATAAACATTCATTAAAGTACTGCTAATATTTTCAAAGAAATTTATAATGACAATATAACTTTTCTTTTTAAATATTTTGACTGCATCTTGAATGTTTAATTGGATTTTGAATTATCTTTATTGTATTATTTAACATATCCAGCATCTTTATAACTCTGTAGTTTTCTTAGAAGTATATTAAAAGTATGTTGAAATAGATTTCATCTAAAAATAACCCATTGTATTATGGTTATTATTCTTGATTCTTCTATAATCTAAAATAGTTCCCAATTATTTTATATTTATTTTACATCAGAAAAGTCCGTTATCTTATATAATGCTTGAAATCTTGGATTTGTTCAAGTTTGTGTTTGATGTCCTTTAATTTGTACTAGCTCGTTTTTCACTATTGAGAAAGGCACAACCCTATTGGCAAAGATATGTCTTATGTAACCAGAGGACTGTTTTATAGTGTACTATAATGAATGTGCATAATGTTGAAACATATATTCAATGGTGAATATTAAGGCAGTGATAATATATTTACTTGGTAAAAATAAATATTTGTCTTCGTAATTAGGGGGTGTATATCTCCACTGACCTGAAACAATTACTTTATTCCAGATAACAAAACATTTACTTGCAATTTTAACTTTATCCTTTTGTAAAGCAGCATTGTTATCACTCTTATCACCTGTCTTGTTGATTAACTTGTGTACTGTTTGTAATGAAAAGATGTAGTAACTGCCTAATTCTTTTCAATTATAGATGTATAGTAAGAAATTTGTACAATACTGCAAAAGGTAAAAAAATTGTTAAAATGCATGGATTTTTTAGTTAATAACATGTTGTGTATAATATTACGAGTTCACAGATTGTTAATTTACCTCAAATTTTCCATGATAATCATTTTCGATTGGCATTAATGTTACTTTGATTTGATTTCATTTATTTTAAGTACTTCATTGTGGCACAGAAGATATTCCATATTTAACATGTATTTTCTTGGATTAAACATGAAACCATTATTTTATTAAATATTAAGAATATTATTTAAGAACTATATAATCTAGGTGTTTAGATTGTTCCTTAGCATTGGACTATCCTTAATTTTAGTCAGTTTTCATATAGAGGACTAAGTCACATATAACATATAATGTATAAAGGAGCACAAATCTGCCTCCCTAATTTATTAGTGAGGAAATTTATAGCAAGTGGGAGGAGATAGTGCACCAGTTTACAAGTTAAGCATTTCTTTTGGAGGGAAAGTTATACTCTGTGAAGAGTATTTTTCGCTCTGTGATATCATTCATGAGATGGCATAATTTTTTCTGTGACATCATTCATCAGATGGCATTATTTTTTTCTGTATTTATCTATTTTTTAATGGAAAATTCAAAACCATATAAATCATCAGTGAAAATTCTGAGGCTTTCTTAAAAGACAACATTAATAAACTTTGTTAATAGACTTTAATTACTGGTGTCTCCAGATCTTTTCTGACTTCATTTTCAAGAAATATTTTAGAAACATTGAAATTTCCTCAGGGTAAACATGTTTTGTTGTTGTTTATTTTGTTTTGTTGCCAATACTGAGGCTTGAACTCTGGGTCTTGGTGGTGTGTCTTAGATTTTCACTAATGGCTGGTGCTCTCCCATTTGAGTCACTTTTCTACTTCTAGCTTTTTGGTGGTTAGCAGCTATGAATTTATCAGTGGCATAATCCATGGATGAGATTAAATCTCCATGACTTAATCACTTTTCAATGAAACCATCAGCCAGGAATCAAATCTTTAATTACTTTAGCCTTTGAACTCATTTGTATGCAAATCATAACAGATGATAACTTTAGGTTTAGGTTCTAGAGTTTACTGAGTTTACAGCTTACTGGATACAGTTTATGGAGTTTACTGGAATATACAGGATTGGCTGAAATATCAGCCAGTTGATTGAATTCTCTGTTCACTCTTAGAATGGCAAGTCATTATCCTCTTTAAATAGATGGTTGCTATTTCTTGTTTTTCCAGCCCTCCATCTGATTCAACTTGATGACATAAACTCATTTTCTTGTGCTACAAAATGCCAGAAAATTTCTTTTTTTTTATTGTAAAAATACTGTACAGAGGGGTTACAATTACATGGGCAAGGTAATGAATACATTTCTTATCAAACATTCTTGCCTCCTCCTTTGTTTCCCCTTACCATCCCTTCCCATCTCCCTCCCCGCCCCCCACAGTCCTGAGCCAAAGTTGTAAAGTTTATTTTTTGACGTAACGTCTTGTACATCTCATTGTTGCAGTGGGTCCCTCAGTAGATGAATGGATCAAGAAAATGTGGTATATATACACAATGGAAATCTATGCCTCCATCACAAAGAATGACATTGCCCCCATTTGTTAGGAAATGGAAAGACTTGGAAAAAATTACATTAAGTGAAGTAAAAAATTCTTATTTTGAAGCAATATATGTGGGAAATATTTGTAATTTATATGATGTAGAAGTAGAATATAGAGTATTAAGTAACATTTCCAACTCAAAATACAGAATGAACTCAACAAAACTGTATGGAATATAAAAACACACCTTTCACAAGAAGTGCAGTGAGTAGTTAAAAGAAATAAAAGTAGAAATTCCTCTACCACCAGGATTTTTGGGTAATTTTACCAAGGAGTTGGAGGAGTTTACTTATTCTTAGGGGAATATTGTATTCTGCTTAGGGCTGGAAGTGTTTCTTCTATTAGCATAAAAGACTTCGAATTCAGGGGCTAAGTAATCTATTTTATCAGCTCATCTCATCTATCCCTCTCCATCTGATAGAATTCTAGTCTTTTCTAATTAAATGTCCTATTTTAACATGAGGTACTCATGTTGAAACGTCAACTTGTATCATAATTCCATCTGTTACAGGATGAGATTTTGCCTTTGATTATTAATACATGTCAATCTAAAGGAGACAATTGTTTTTTTTTTTTCAGGGAGCAAATACATTTTTGTTACTTACCTAATGTTTTATATGTAAATTAAAATCTCTGAGCTCATAGGATAGACGAGTCAAAATTATTATATTCATTATTCTTGCAAAAAAATTTAAAACTCTCATATCTGGAGCCTTCAACACCCATCTTTTTAAAAGAGATTGATGAGGATTATTAAATTCATTAATTCTGAGACCCAAAATATCAGGTGATCAATGGAGATTTAACTCAGCACCATCTAACAGTTGACCAAGTGGGTCCCTATATGCATTCTTGTATTATTTCTTCAGCTTTGTGATATATAACTGGAATATATATATATATATATATATATATATATATATATACATATACATACATATATATATATATGTATGAGATAAGGAAGGCTATGTCTGTAATATAGGGCATCCTTTAGTTTGTCTTGTAGTGTGACCATACTCTGTGATTATAGTCAATAGAAAACTAGAACAAATGAATCTAGAAAGGACTACAAATGGCACAGTTACTTATTGAATCAAGTTTTAGACACTATACCTCACAGACTTGCTGAAAGCAAAAGGGAAAATAAAGTGTATCACAGATAAATTACAGAATTACTATCTTGGACCAGATGACCATCCACAGAAATAAAGACATTAAGTTATTCAAATAAAAAATAGTTCAGAACTTCTCAATGTACATTCACACATTCTATTTCTGTCTCGGTCTTTCTGTGTGTCTCTGCCTCTTTTTCTTCTTTTAGCTATACTTTAGATATTTTTTCCTACAATATACATAAATTATTCTGGCCATCTAAATTAATAATTTTCATCTGAGCTGAGATTATTTAAAATATTATTAGTTTATAAATTTAGTTCTTTTATGTTACAGGACTTTTTTCTTTAGATGTGTCATGTTACATTTTACACTCTCCAGTTCCTAATTGAAATGTTGAAATATAGTTCTTTATATCCATGAACTTGTTATTTATAACTTTTGATTTTCTTTGCCCATTATGTTATCTAGAGTGCCTTTAGACTTGTCACAGTTGTGTGTTTTTGATGCTCATTTTTATTTATTCTGTCATGTGCTAGGTTATGTGATCATGTATTTTTCAGGTAAATAATGTTGTCTAAGATGATATCCGATATCCTTTTCATTCAGGGAGAAGTCCATCATATACAAGGCTCAACTACAGGTTATTTTATACTGTAGCAGAATGCTCTGTTGTCATTGAAAAACATAGAAAAATAGTCAGTGATACTTGGAGCTGGCACTTCCCCCTAAACATTAGAAAATAGTTGAAGGCTCTAAATTGCTTAGCTACAGCATAAAATGTACTCCTCAGCATAGCACTTAGATTTCCTCTTATTTGGCTCCCTTATTTTGGATAAAAGACACAAAATTGTGTTACTGATCTTTCTTTTAGTATCTTTATTAAGTAAGAAACTGAGTGAATTTACTTAGGCTGATTATGTCCTTACTGCCCAAATTAGTCAATTTGTTTAACATAGGAATCCAGGATAATCCTAATCATTTAACATTTGAGCTTATCCAAATTTTACAGAAGAAATTTGATGACAGCTGAAGTTCATGGAATACTTGTATAAATTTTTAATGTAACTTAATTCCCATGGAGAGGATCCAACCATAAGTATGAGTTTTACTGGTACCATATCTAAATTTCATTTTTTTCTGCTTTTCTAGATTTACTGTTTTTCTTTCACCTTGCTTTCTCTTGATATTACCAAGTATTTTATTCCTTTTAGATGAATTTTAGTGTTTGATTAATGATTTCTGGTATTTGCTAATTATTAGTATTATAACAAACATATATGACACAATACAATTAAATTATTTAATATCACACATATATATCTACAAGTAATATTATAATAATGTAAAATAATTTTACATTTCATAACTGCTCTGAAGCAGGCACATATTATTTTTATTCATTGCTTTAGTAGTAAGCTTATTTAAAAACCATTATTTAGCTATGCTCAATACTATTTTTTATTCATGTCTTTTTTAGATTTGTCCAAAATTCATGGGCTCAGCATTATGACTATCATTTCCTTACCTTTTTCTGAGTTTCATATCCTCCTTTTTATTTTATTTATTTTTTTTGATCGGTCATGGGGCCTGAACTCTGCGTCTGAGCACTGTTCCTCAGCTCTTCAGCTCAAGGCTAGCACTCTACCACTTGAACCACAGTGCCTCTTCCGGATTTTCTGCTTATGTGGTGCTGAGGAATCAAACCCAGGGCCTCATGCATGCAAGGCAAACATTCAACCACTGAGCCACCTTCCAAGTCCATATCCTTTTTAAAGGAATACATTAGCCACTCTTACATCTGTGGTTTTGGCCAATGTATATTGTATGAAAATATTTAACAATAGTCAGATTATCAAGCAAGATAGCAAGATTTATTTATTTATTTATTAAGAGAAAAAAGTATGAGAAATCGTAGACAGCATCAGTTTTGTGGTATACATGTAGTGGAATATTAAGGAATTTTTTCAAGTGGAGCATTATTGGAAACTGGGTGGGTTTTGGAACAGGTGAATATCTGTCTCTGACAGTCAAGTGTCCATGATGATTAGATGAACACATGGACCACACTGTGGTTTGGCCCATGAACATGTCAAAAGTTATTGGTATTTCTGTTTTTCAAAATAGAGTAGGAGTTTCTAATTGGGTCTGAAAAAACAAAAGCAAGATTAGGTGGGAAACTCAAAAAAATGCAATTCAGGTACAGAATAAAGTCATTTAGGCCTGTTTTTTCTTTATATCCTTGTTCTTGAGTGAGTTTCTTTTGAGCTCTTTGGCATCATTTTCTGAGCTACATGTTGCTTTAATTATTTCTGTTGTTTTTGTTCCTCAATGTTTTATATGTGACAGCTTTTGCTTCCAAATCCGAGCCCTAATTCTTATTGCTATTGTCCTTTTGCCTCTTCAAATGCTTCTTTAAATATGTATACCTGAGTTCAGTTTCTTCATCAAATGCCAACATAGAAGTCTGACTTTTGTTTTTCCAAGTGACAAATGAGACTCATCAACGTTCTCAAGAATTCCATTCTCTTAAATTTGAGGTAAACCTTCTCTCTCAACAGGTGCAGGCTTCTATCAGGGATGTGAGGCTCTCCTTAAGGTGGAAGACAGCACAAGAATGAGATCAACGTGAAGACTAATGAGACTAATTAGATGTATGACTGCTAAGCACCTGTTGTCAAGTAGAAACCATAAGATAGTGAGGATAAAGTGGATAATCAATTTGAAGTCTTAGCTATCTTGGAAGTTGACATGTTACTGGTGTTCAGTCATAATTTATTTATACATTTTTAGTGAATTTCCTGACATTTTCAAATGTCAATATATAATATAATTAGCAATGGATTGAAAGATTGAAATATAATAATGAGAATCCAGAAAAATTGAGGAGGAAGGCAAAGCACATAATACTGTATGCATATATGAAAATGTGATGCTTTGAATGAAAAAAATAAATGTATTTTTAATTTTATTCACTACAGTTTATTTCACTACATTCAATGAAGTGTTTACTTCATCTATGAGATTTTACTTCAGTCTTTATTTTATATTTTTATATTTCAAAATATATATCAAAATAGGTATTATCTTGGAAGTATTTAAAAATCTTTTTGTATTTAAGACAAATTTTCTCTCAATTATTCTGTATCTATTTTACTTATTTTAATATCTGTCAAATTGTTCAATCAAATAAAGTTGTTTCTTTAGCTTTATATATTATTTTCTGATTTTTGCTGTAATCTTTGGATAGTAAGTAGTCTTTATAAATACTTTAACATTAGAAATCTTGTTTTGACTGCAACAGGGAATTTGAATTAATCATCCACATTGTCTTGCCTGACTGGGATGAACCTGGGATTTCTTAGACCACATAGAAACTACAAATCTGAAGCACACATTTTCATAAGGATATGCCTCCATATCAAATCTTTTTTCAGAAATAATTTTATTATATTAAGTGTTTCTGTAGAGAAGAGCTTGAAATGTTAGTGTTTTATTGTGAGTAAATCCTTTATGTACTACAATCCTTAGTGTTTAGTGCTGGCAGGCGCCAGTGGCTCATGGCTGTAATCGTAGCTACTCAGGAAGCTGAGATCTTAGGATCGTGGTTTAAAGACAGCCATGACAGGAAAGTCCATGAGAGATTCTTATCTCCCATAAACCACCTCGAAATAGGAAATAATGCTGTGGCTGAAGTGGTAGAGTGCTTACCTTGTGCTGAAGTGCTCACGGACAGTGCCCAAAGTTCAAGCCCCACTACCGGCACACACACAAAAACAGAGTTCAGTTGTCCATAATTTTTTTCATTCCAACTCAATACGTATAACTTTTCCTCGTTATAGCAATACAACGAAATTATGTAGTTAACAAGATTGCAAATTTACCATGATTTATGAATGTCATTTAAGTTTACAAATTACCTAATTAAATATGTCTATCTTTTTTCCTGCTCAGTATTATGCACACTATTCAGATTTTAATTTCCTTTTTAGCTTTTGGTACCCAGGTTTCCATTGCAGTTATACTGGCGTTTATAAATCTAACCTGTATTTTGTAATATTTTTAGAAATTTTCACGTTTCAGATGTCGATGGAGTAATTTTCTACTCTGTCATATTATGTACCTGTGCATTGAAATTTAGTAAAATATGATGAAGGAAAAATAGACAGTGGTTGAGTTTTTTTCACTTGGTACTACAAAAAAAATGTTCCTACTCTGAATCTTACCTGACATCAGTGATTTTATTGTAGATATCTCTAACCAAAATTAAAAATGTGGGTTTAGGATTAATCAATTCTGTTAAACAGAACTAGTAAGGATAAATAAACCTCTTGACAAGGACAATATTTTTAGATATTAGTAGGGCTAGTTTTTTCATATTAATTGTATGTTACTTATTCCCAACATTCTTAATGTATAAAAACACATTACTTTATGCCATACTATTACAGTATTTTTTAAACTTTTAAGTAAGTTTAACCTTTTTATATGTTTTAATTTTCCTCTTGATATCCTTAGTAAAATTTAGCCTCCATATAATTTTAATTATTTTTATTATAGGAAATATAATTTAAATGACATAATTTGAAACAGCTTTCAAGCATGGAATTTTAATGATAGTTTAACTAATTCATTATCATTCACATACTGGAATTTGGTAGCTTCCTGAAATTTAGATTGTTTTGTTCTAATTTGCCTTAAAAGTTTTTTTTTTTCCATTATTAGTGATAACTTTCTTTCTTTTTTATTTTTTGGTCCTCGTGGGGCCTGAAATCTGGGCCTGGGCACTCACCTTCAGCTCTTCAGCTCAAGGCTAGCGCTCTACACTTGAGCCACAGCGTCACTTTTGGCTTTTTTCTTTTTGCTTATGTGGTGCTGAGGAATCTAACCCAGGGCCTCATGCATGCAAGGCAAGCACTCTACCACTGAGCCACCTTCCCAGCCCTATTAGTGATAACTTCCTGAGACAGTAAACAAAACTTCACAAGAGCTAAAACAAAACAAATTTATTTTGTTTTATTTTACTTTTTGTTGGTCATGGGGCCTGAACTCTGGGCCTAGGCACTGTCCCTCAGCTCTTCAGATCAAGGCTGGTACTCTACCACTTGAGCAGAAGCACTGCTTCTGGCTTTTTCTGCTTATGTGGTGCTGAGTCATCAAACCCAGAGCCTCATTAATGCAAGGCAAGCACTCTCCCACTGAGCCATCTTCCCAGCCCAACTTTATTAATTTTATGTGCTGAAAGTGGTATTAACTGCAAAGGACTTATACTACTTCACAAATATCTATTGAAAATTGTATATTGTATATTGCACTCATTGATACATTCACAATAACTTTGCATTTGTCATGACTTGTAATGCCAATGCTATTTTTTAATATATTTGTCAATACCCTCCCATTTTATGCCAGGTAGTATGCAACTGTATACTTGTAGTAACTAAAATATGTTAGATTAAAGGATTATTTGTGAGTTACCCTATATAGATTAACATTACATTAAAATTAAATATTATTGAGCTCTATAAATAATCATCAACAGAACCTACCTCAGTAGTGTATATGACTTTTATAAATGTAGTCAACTATAAATTTCTATTATTTCTTCAACAACTACAAATAAAGAAATGTATTCTTGCATTCCAAGAACAGAAGATAGAGATAATAAAAAATGCATTCCTATACAAACATGGGACAGTCAATAGTTATTTATTTTTTCTGCACTGTTTGAAGATATAAAAAGATTGATTACTGTAATGTTATTTAGATAGAAGCATTTATTTTCCAGTGGAAAGACCTTTTTACTCTCTACATATTTTTCATTATTATGCTTAAGTAGCTTAACTAATGAGCTTCCATTTAATAAAGAAATTTATGAATATAATACATCTTGAACAATGTCACTACTTTCATCACTCTCAACCATCCATCCCCTATCCACCCTTTTCCTCACTTTTCGTAAACTAGAATGATATATATTGGTTTCTTGACTGTATTCTTCCCCTTTTCATTTTATTCCTTTGACTCCACCCTACCCCTTTTTTTTTAACACTTCCTTCCTGGTGTTTGATTTTTCTTTTTCTTTTTTTTTTTTAATTTAATTTTATTTTATTTGTGAACATAATGTACAGAGGGGTTACAATTACATGGGCAGGATAATGCGTACATTTCTTACCAAGCATTGCAGCCTCCTCCTTTGTTTACCCTTCACATCTCTTCCCAGCCTCCCCCCTCCCCCCCAATCCCAATCCTTCTCCTCCCCCCCCTTGCCCCCCCCCCCCCCCCCCGCACCGACGTTGTAAAGCTCGTTTTGGACATGACAACTTGTACTTCTCATTGTTGCAACAGGTCCACCTGTATCCTTAAACAACTGGTTTTTCCCCATCTCCTCCACAAGTTATACTGACATCAAATATAGTGAAAGCAGGGGTTATACTGTGGGGGAGGGACATACAAAGCAACAAAGAGATAATCTTATAAATGTGTTAGAAACACATGCATGAAAGAAAAAAAACATTAAAATACACATCTAAGGATTCATTTTCCTGACATCACATTATCTGACCTTTTCCGCTTGACTCATACATATACTAGATATTACAAATAAGGAAAACCATGGGACCTATGTTTCTTTGGGCCTGGCTTACTTCACTTAACGTAATTTTTTCCAAGTTTTTCCATTTCCTAACAAATGGGGCAATGTCATTCTTTCTGATGGAGGCTGGTGTTTGATTTTTCTGAACTGTGATTTTGCCTTTCTAAGAAATCACATTATTTGAGTTCTCCTGTAATCTACCATATTTCAGTTACTACAAGTATATAGTTACATACTACCCAGCATATTTGCTTATGTGTTTATAATGTAAATCCTTTTTCTCACTGGGTGTGACTTACTTCATAGCATAATTGTCTAGGTCTTTCCATTTCTTTACAAAAAGTACAATATCATTATTTTAATGGATGAGTAAAATTACGTTGTTCATGTATACTGTACCACATTTTCTTGATACATTTGTCCACTTAGGGGAATCTAGGCTTATTTGAATCATGTTTGTGCGGGTGGGTTTACTGCATTTTTATTTGTAATAATTTGGGTAAATGCCCAGGAATGGAATTTCTGCATTATAGGGTGGTTCTAAGTTTAATATTTTGAGGAACCTCCGCACTGCTTTTCAGAGTGGTTGAACAAGTTTACATTCCCACAAACTGTATTAGGATTCTGTTTTGCAAATGTCCTTGTTACCATGCTTCTTCATGAAGGTCACTCTCATTGGGGTAAGGAGGAATTTCAATGTTGTTTTGATTTACATTTCCTTTATGACAAAATATGTTGAGTATTTTATCATGCGTCTATTAACCATTTTCATTTCTTTGGAAAAGACTCTCTTTAGCTCACAAATCAGACAATGGTCAATTTCTAAACCCTCAAAAAACTGTAAATATATTTTAATTTTCCAATTCCGTATTAAATCTTCTAAGTTTCAAGCAAGAGTCAACTGCTTCATTTTCTGTATTCTGGTGCATTGATTTCACTTATTTTTTCATCCATTTAAAAATACATCAAATAAGCCAGATGCAGGGCTGGGAATGTGGTTCAGTGGTAGAGTGCTTGCCTTGCATGTATGAGGCCCTGTGTTTGACTCCTCAGCACCCCATAAATAGAAAAAAGCCAGAAGTGGCACTGTGGCTCAGCTGGTGAGCGCTAGCCTTGAGCTGAAGAGCTGAGGGACAGCTCCCAGGCCCACAGTTCAAGCCCCAGGACCAACAGAAAAAAAAAAACCAGATGCCAGTGGCTCACACCTGTAATCCTACACTATAGGCCTAGGTATGAAGGTTGTGGTATTAAGCCACCCAGGAAGGAAACTCTATTAGACTCATAGCTACTAAGCAATCAAAAAAGGTAGAAGTGGAACTGGGGCTCAACTGGTACCACTCAAGCCTTGAGCAAAAAACATGAAGGGACAACAGCCAGGCCAAGAGTTTCAGTCTCAGGATTGGATCACCTATACACAAAAAATACCAAATAATTCAGTTGTGTGTGAAATATGTTACTTCTGCTGGAGGATCTGTTCTTAATTTTTCTTTTGAGTAGTGCTATATTCTCTGACTAGTTTAGGGATCTCTGACATGCTCTTCTGTACAACCATCTCTGTTGCATATTGTAAGACTGTCTTGCGATTTTTGGCTTATCTATTTCTGTTTTTTAAATTATCTTTAAAGAGTTGTACAAAGAAGTTTATGAACACAAAGCATCTAGATATCTCTCAAGGGATGACTGGATCAAGAAAATGTGGCACATACATATACATAATGGAAACTTATTCATGCCCTAGAAAGAATGCTATAGTACCATTTATAAAGAAATGGAAATACCTAGAAAATTGTCACTTGAAGTAATTCAGACCTAGTGAAAGGAAAGGATGTGTTTTCCCTTGTATATGGAAACTAAATTTAGATTATAAATATTTAACTAACATTGTATTGTCTGCAAATGTACATAAATGTATTAATTAAAATATGATAGAACCAAAGAAGAACTCAAATTCCTTAGAGAGGCAAAATGAAAGTTGAGCAAAATGAAGTACCAGGAAGAGAATACTTAAAATGGTGGTGTGTGGTCAAGGGGAAATGGATGGACAACTAAAGTAGAGAAAAGGGGAAAAAATACAGTCAAGGACCTAATGTATGTCCTATTTCTTTTTTGATGCTGTCTTGAGAATATTTGTATAGTGATTAATTTTCTATCACCTTGTAAATTTTAAATCATTAATAAATTAAGTAAGGTTTATAAATTCCATATAATTTATAGAAGCTATATTTTTATATAACAAGTTATGCCTTAAGTACTACAGGTTTTAAAGGAAAATCTTAATTATATTAACAGTTTTATACCTAAATAACCACTCTTGGCAATTGCCTTTTTTGTTTTTTTGTTTTTGTTTTTGTTTTTGGGTCCGGTCATGGGGCCTGAACTCTGGGCCTGGGAGCTATCCCTCAGCTCTTCAACTCAAGGCTAGCGCTCTACCACTTGAGACACAGCACCACTTCCGGCTTTCTTTCTTTTTGCTTATGTAGTGCTGGGGAATCGAACCCAGGGCCTCAGGCATGCAAGGCAAGCGCTCTACCACTGAGCAACCTTCCCAGCCCATGGCAATTGTCTTTTTTCATTATGATAACTTATTGGTAATCTAGAAATTCATTTAGTGTTTTATTCAATCATTTCAATAACTTATTTACAAATATTCTGGGAAATTGTTCTTATATTTCTTGAAATTGTGCAAATTAGTTTCACATTAAATTCTTTTGAAATGCAGTGGTTTCTCAGTCTCTAAAAGCTGTTCCCTAGCTGTACTTAGTGAATAGCTCAATTACTTTTCAATATACATTTTATTAGCATTAATTAAATGTTCTTCATCCTTACCTATATTAACCTAAAAATTAAATGTCATTTTGAAAATTATCCATTTATTTATCTAGGCACACATCAGTATCATTTTCATTGACTCATTATCATTACAAATGAAACATTTATCTCCAGATAATGTTCAGGATCTGAAGTTCTCTTTGGACTAAGTGAGGTAAATTCCTATTATACAAAGCCATAGTGAAAAATTTCTAAAAGTATTAAAGAATTCAGATATGTTTACAAATATATTTCTTCTAATATATAATGGAATATGCATATTATTAAGCACTAAATAATCGAGCTTACTATTGTATTTAGTTCTCATTTCTTTATCATTATTTGTAAGCTAAAACTGGAAACAATGCTCATATATATACACACCTCTTATGCAACTCATGATTCTTTTCTGTCACAACAAATTTTCTATCCCAGTCACAGAGCAACATACCACTGGCCTTTTATCATATTAGGCTTTTACATTATTTCTAGTTCCTTAGATAACAGTTTCTAATCTGTTGGGTCCTTGTCCGTCCCAAGAGGAACAGTAAGTGTGGCAGCTCGCCCGTTCCCCAGCCTCCCTTAGCCCGGGAGACAATCAGACACAGCGGGGAGTCAACTCAAGCAGGAAAACTCATTTATTAACACAATGCAAGCTCTTTTTAAAGCAAAAAGAGCTGGTGGCATGGGAGGGGAGGAAGAGGAACCAACACTGTCAAGGTCATATCCTATCATGCACCTAAGCTTCCACGGGCTGGTTGTGCACTGAACATAAAGCAAATCGGGCTCTGCCCACTCAACTCCCTCTCAGCGCCATCTTTGCTGCCCATGTGCTCTACAGTAAATCAGGCTCTGCCCACTCTACACCTTCTCAGGGCCATCTTTGCTGCCCATGTGCTCTACAGATTCCACCTTTTTTTGTTTTAATGGCAGACCCACCTCCCAGTTAGTTATCCTTTTCCCTCTTCTGTAAAGATTATTTTAACAGGATTACATTGGTAAGGATAGCCTTGGCTACCCAGGGTATTCGAGGCAAGTCTGGGGGGAGAGATTCACCAGAAAAGGATAGAGAGGACACTTGTGCATGATCCAAGAGCCTGTCCTAGTTACCTCACATCTCCACCTACCACAGTAATACACATCAATCCCACCACAGTTAGAAATGTCTGAAGCAGTTCAATTAATTCCTGGGCATATATAAAAGTCACTATCTCGTAAGGTCGTCCTCTTCAGAACATGGGAGCAGCCTGGGTATTGAGAGTTCCACACATGCTGCATGGTGCATCCTCGTGGGCCCTACACTCAGGCCATTCTACTATAGTTCAGAAAAATAAGGAAAATTTAAAACAAACTGCCGATACAGCAAAGCAATCCTGGGCACCTGGAGTCTTTTAAGTGAGCCAGTTCCTTGTACATGCCCTTAAGCGAGCACAGGGGTCAAGATGAACTTTGAGCTTTACTGTCAGCTCCCAACGGCTCCCAACATCTCCTCCATCTTTGTTTAAAGAAGCGAACCCACCTGTCTTAAAATGGATGGATTGTCTTGTCTGCCTTACCGTCATTGGGAACTTCTTCAGAGCGAAGCTGAAGGCCCTTAGGTTGGTCAGACTGACACCCCCCATTACCCACCTCTGGCTGCGATTCCTCTTGGGGGAATTTCATTCACTTGGAGCTTGATCTTATGCAACTGGCTGGCTAAGCTCATAAGAGTTTTGCAGTGAACGTATAATGCAAGGAAGGCATAGAAAAAACATCAGCAAATGCATTACCAGGCCAGGAAATGTCATTAGCAGTCCTTTAACATTAGTCAAGGATGGGATAGAAATCTTTGCCACTTCAGAGTCCAGAGGTGGGGCTTGTTCTAATCCATCTATTTGCCTGTGGGGTTGAAAAAGATCTAAACTGGAAGCATAATAACAGGGTGATGAACAAAATGAAGGTCAGGCCACCAGGTCGAAGGGAAAGCTTCTCTTGTGGTGCTATTGATGATTTCTGCATTGCCAGCGCTGATCACTGCCCAAGTCACCCATTGAGGTTGATGCAAATTCTGTGAGGCCATTGCTGGGACTGTGAGGGTCAGGACAGCCAACAGCTGGAGAATTGCCATCTGCATTTGTTAGAGAACACAAGCATTTCTGAAGGGCTGGTTGCCCTTGGGGATGGTTAGTAGTTATCTTTCTGGCTTTCCTCTTTTAAACACAAGCCCTGGCCACCATAGCCGTTTTCCTTTCCTTGTTGGTAGGTTTGTCTTTGGGCATCCTCCTTTATAGAGGAAATGGGTAAAAATTTAAGGTTCCTGGGAGGGTTCAAAATGGGGTTGTCTCCCCTATTGGAAAAACGCATTCAAATCCCCTGCCCATAGTAACTAGGGGGTCAGGTCCTCTCCATTGTTGTGTCAGGGGGTCCTTCAACCTGACTTTCACTTGGGGCTTAGGGTTTTATTGTCCCAGGGCTTGTGAAATCTGGATTCAGTTGCCCCTTTTGAAAAATTTAAAATGTTAATGGTAAACAAAGCTATCTGTAACTGTATATGGGGCCTAACGCCCCCTTTTTTTGTTATATAGGCTATCAGAAAACACATTAAAGGGTTTTTTAATGTCCTGAAGGACCATAATTACAGCCAGCTTTTCCTTATATTGTGCTGACCCTTAACAAGGTTGAAATCTTTGTTGGCTCGGGGTCTTTTGCTGCTTCTCAAAGGCTGCATATGCATAGCCTGCTTTACCTCTGTCAGTAAAAACATGGAGGATGCTGGGAATAAGAGTAGGAGAAAATAGAGATGGCATTTTGAGGGGAAGTCGCCATAACATGACAGTCGATTTGGAGAACCCATAATGGCAGTCAATTTGGCCTAGAACCCCTCCAAAGAGAGAGCAAGACTAGCATAGACTCGAGTGAGCCACTCAACGTCTGCCATCCGAAAAGGAAAAACAATGGAGTGAGAGTCAAGGCCATAATGCCTTTGGATTTGGGTCCTTCCCTTGACAATAGCATCTGCAAGTTGGTCTACTTGAGAGTACACCTGAGGCGTGCCCCCCAGGAGAGTGTGAACCCACTCTAATGGCTCCCCCTTTTGAGTTAAAACTGCAGAAATCAATGTAACACCTGCAAACCACCAAAGGGAAATGGGCTCAAAAATAGAATACCTCTTTAAGGAAACTTTATCCAGGGCTTTTTGGAACTGCAAAAATATTGCCCAATGGCTATCTGTAATTGAATTAACTTCTTGGCGAGTCCTGTCTTTTAGTAGGGCAAATAAGGGCACAAGACTATGTTTAGGGACAGGAACCCATGGCAACAGCCAATTTCTTTTGCCTAAAAGACTCTGAAGTTGTGTTAAGGTTAGAGAGGCTAGAATATCCAGCAAAGGCTTAAGGGGGATGGTCTGATTCAAGGTAAGGTGGGACCTGAGCACCTTAAAATGAGGTACCTTTTGAATTTTATTGAGGGATATGGTAAAACCCTGCTTTTTTAATATGGCGAGAACCTGGGCCAGAAGGCCCTCCAGGTAACCCAGGTCTTGGTGCTCCAGAATTATATCAATGTAGGCATAGGCAAGGGAGGTATCTGAACCCAGCACAGGCCCTAAAGGTGTGGCCAAGTATTGTTGGCAAAAGGCTGGGCTGTTGGCCATTCCCTGTGGCAGCACCATCCATTCAAACCTCCGAACAGGCTGGGAAAAATTAAGAGAAGGGATGGAGAAAGCAAACTTCTTACAGTCATCTGGATGCAGGGGGATAGAAAAAAAAATCTTTAATATCAATCACAACCAAGGTATATTCTGAAGGTGTAGCAGGAGTCCAGGGCATGCCTCTTAGGGGTGTTCCTAATAGCTCCATCCTTTCATTTACCTTAAGTAGATCTTGGAGCATACACCAAGTCCCACAAGCTTTTTGAATAACAAATATGGGTGTGTTCCAAGGCCTCATAGAAGGGTGTATGTGCCCAAGGTTTATCTTCTCCTCCCCCAAAAGGTGGAGTGCTACAAGTTTAGGTTTGGTCAATGGCCACTGCTCCACCCAGATAGGGCTTCCCATCTAAATCAAACTTGGATTGACAATCCTTTTCCAGTGGTATCCGTTCCTGTCCCTGCGGCAGGGGGTAGAGGGTGGTTTGCCCCCTTTCCCCCTGGGCTCATTGGTGGGGATTGTTGTAAACTGTCCCTCTTAAAGTGCCCCTCCTGCCCGCATTTAAAACAAGTCCCTCTCCTGGATGGTCTTGGGGTTCCTCAGCCCTGGGCTGCCATTGCCAGAGTAATAACCTCAGTCATTGCAGATATCTGAGCCTGTAAAGCTAAAGCTAGTGATTGGGACTGATGCTGTTGCATTCCCACGTCCTGTGATGCCACCACCCATCTGCTCAAGGAACTCTTTCTCAATCCCACACAGGCCATGCAGTGGTCTGCATTCCTCCCAGACCAGCAGCTTTACAAACTGATCTCGGTGGTTCCCTGCTGGCAGCTTGCAGTTAATACTCTGTTGGACTCAATCTACAAACTCAGCTAGAGGCTTACCAGGTTTTTGTCTCACTCCTGCTATGGGGGACTCAATAGGCCCATCATCCAGTTTGTACCACGTGGCAAGTCCTGCCTGCCTTTCCTGGTCACAGTATGGGCCAGGTATTGCAGCCTGTTGGACACCAGTGGAGTACCCTTCCCTTGGCATAAGTAATAGGTATCGCAGGTTGAGCTTGCCGGTTATTCTCTGCTCATACTCTGCATTCCTCCTTAAAGAAAGCACACCATTTAATAAACTGAGAACTGATGAAGACGGCTTTGGCCACATCCAGCCAGTCCTTAGGGACACACAGGTGATAAGCAATGTCCTGTAATAGGGTCTGGGCCCAAGGAGAGTTTGGGCCATCCTCAGCCACCGCCTTGCGGAGCTCTTTAAGATCCTTAGCTTCCCATGGATAACATTCCAAGGGCCTGTTAGTTCCTGGTGCCAGATTGACTGGATACGCTTGAGGAAGCGAATCCTGTGGCCTAGGGTCCAGGCTCCTGGGTGGCCCTTCTTTTCAAAGGTAGGCCTCTGAGTAGGTTATTTCCCCAGCCCTCTGCCCCTCCATGTAAGGTTGGTAGGGGTCCGGGTCTTGCAGGTCCCTCTAACAGGTCGGGTAGGGAGCCGTACCTCCCCCACAATTGGGGGAATTGGGAGGGGGCCTATCACCATCAGGGGCACCTGAGTCAGATGGAGTAACTATCACCCTCATTTTGACTTCCACTGTGCATGTTTCAGTGTGTTCTCAGTCGAATTTGACCTATTCCTTTTCCTACTCACTTCCCAAGTCCTCCTTTACTCCTTCTAGGCCTAACGTTGCCTCCTCCTCCTTCTTCTGTGAGATAGCATTACCCATACTAACGGTTTCACTTACCCTGAGAGACTGTTTAGCCTCGGCGGGTATATTTTCCTTTTGTGCCCCATGGTGGGCACCAGATATCGGTCTTCATCTATCCCATGAAAGACGGACAGGGCCGAGGAGGAATGGTAAGTGTGGCAGCTCGCCCGTTCCCCAGCCTCCCTTAGCCCGGGAGACAATCAGATGCAGCGGGGAGTCAACTCAAGCAGGAAAACTCATTTATTAACACAATGCAAGCCCTTTTTAAAGCACAAAGAGCAGGTGGCACGGGACGGGAGGAAGAGGAACCAATCACTGTCTAGGTCACAACCTATCATGCACCTAAGCTTCCAGGGCCTAGTTGCGCACTGAACGCACTGAACATAAAGCAAATCAGGCTCTGCCCACTCAACTCCCTCTCAGCGCCATCTTTGCTGCCCATGTGCTCTACACTAATCAGAAAGTGTGTCCTAGTTGAATACACCAGTTATCCAGATGATTTAAATTTTAGGTAGATCATATTAACATATGGTCATTTAATTCCTTGAGTGATTGTTATGTGATATGACTGATGTCAGTAGTTAGTACAATATACCATTTATTTTCATGATATTTTGAAAGATTATTTCCTCAAATGTTCAAATTAAGTAACAATGATAAAAATTTTCAAGTGATATATAATCATTACATGAAGGGTCAGGACTTCAAATACATATTTAACTGTGTCGGATATTATATTGTGTCTGTGAAGACTTTGTTAGCAGATAATTAAAACTAATATATTTTAGTTTCTCTACTATCTCTTATTTACTTCTGATTTCTAAAAGTAATTATTTTCTCTTACTTCACATCCTCCCCATGGTAATATTGCTTATTATTAGGCATAAAATTGCCCTCCTCGTCAATGTAATTATGTGATGATGTTCAACAGAATTATAGTGCCTTTAAAGATAATCACAATTATATTAAACAGAATTATACATTACAGACCAAATGACATTCAAGCTTCTAGGGAATACTACCTGAGTAATATTTAAGTTTGATAGTATTTAAAAAATGTATACATGCTGCCTGGATGATTACATATTTCTGTGATTGAACTCAGAAAGTACCCACATTTCCTAACATTCCAAAATATTATTTTATGTCGCAGCCTACATGAGAGCTAAATGTTTTAAACTTTATTTACAGGTTATAATACTTTATAAATTCAGTAGTAACAAAATCTCAACACAGCACCTTTAAGTCTCTTGAGACATGAAGTCATTAACATTTAATATCTTAACAACTAAATTCACCTGCATAGGAAGTGTGAATTATATTAAGGGGAAGAATAAATCCTATTAAAGTGAGATAACTTACAGAAGCCATATTAATGGGAATCTAAAACTTTAATGCATAGACTGCATTTTGATTACTAAACTTTATTTATGTGGAAAATTGAAATTATTTTTTTACTCTTCAAATACAAAAAAAGTAAAATGTATTCATAACTGAACTTTGATGCAAAATTTGCCAGCTATCATTATTTCAATTCGAAATATATATTTGGAAATACAAAATAATCAGATAAAAATAACACTTATAAGAGTGTAGATCTTCTCATATTAATATATTTCAGCTCTGAAGATACAATCAGCATGATATAGCTTGGTGAAGAGTAGTTACAAGACCTTATATAATGCTAAGAAAGATTTCTCTCAGATTATCTAATATATAATAAAATGCCAACATGTTTAAAATGCTGTATCTAATTTTATAAAAGGCTCTTAAATCGAACAAAAACAAGACTTCTGTTTTTTTCCCTCCTGAAATAAGTAGTTTTTAATGGCCTAAAGTTAGATACCTAGCAATTTGTGTAGCCCTGTACGCTTCAAAGTTAATAGGGAACTAAGCTGATTCATCCTTTGAAAAAAACAATTAAATTCTCTAATTATGGATCATTTAATTTAAGAAATGAGCACAAAAAGGCAGGAAAATGATGTAATGTTTCAATACGTAACCAGAAAATACTTATGCTTTTTCCTGCCTATGGAGAAAAGAATTGATGTGCTAAAAGGTAACTGTGCTGCTTATAATTTCACATGTTATAAATGTGAGTTGGTGTCTATAGTTATTGAAAATAATTTATTTGAAAATTTTTATATCTGACTTTTAAAAAATATTGGCTGTTCAGATCTCATGAATAAACATTTAGCTTCTCAGAGCATAGTTTAATAATTATTAGCTGCAAAGTATAAACATATTGTTGAGAACAAGGGCAAAATATCATTATCACCATCCATTTGGAATACTATTTTTGTTGTTTTTCTTTTTTATCACCATTATGTTCTTTATTTATTTTTTATTGTGAAAATACCGTACGGAGGGGTTACAATTACATGGCCAAGATAATGAGTACATTTCTTATCAAGCATTGTTGTCCCCTCCTTTGTTTCCTCTTCCCGTCCCTTCCCATCTCCCCCCCCTCCTCCCCCCCCCCCCAGCCCTCGGCCAAGGTTGTAAAGTTCGTTTTGGGCATAAGGACTTGTATATCTCGTTGTTGCAATGGGTCCATCTGTATCCCTATTTAAACGATTTGTTTTTTCCCTTCCCCTCCACAAATTATACCAACATCAAATACAATGAAAGCAGGGGTTATACCGTGGGGGTGGGACATACAAAGCAACAAAGAAATCATCTTTTAAATATGTTAGAAAAAAATCGCAAGAAAGAAAAATAAATTGAATCCTTATCTTGGGGTTCATTTCACCTAACATCAACTTATCTGACTTTTTCTGCTTGTCTCAGGCATATACTAGTTACTGCAAATAAGGGAAACCATGGGACCCATGTTTCTTTGGGCCTGGCTTATTTCACTTAATACAATTTTTTCCAAGTCTTTCCATTTCCTAACAAATGGGGCAATGTCATTCTTTCTGATGGAGGCATAGAATTCTATTGTGTATATATACCACATTTTCTTGATCCATTCACCATTAATAATAAATCTTAGAAATTAAGCTAAACAATTGGTATTTCAATGATAAAAATAATTACCTCCTACAGGTCCACTTTAATTAAATAGAAAGCTATATCATTTATAATAGAACACTTTACAGCCAGTAAGAATTTAAAGCTTACACAGCTTTTAAATAAACAACAAATCTTTTCTCCTTACAATTCTACTCTAAAAATCCTGTCTTTGTTGCAATTACTAACATTTACATAGGATTGTTATAATTTTAAAATACCATCACAATTACTATATTTTCCATCATCATACCTATAAAGGCTTAAAAGCAATTTGACATATATCTATTAAATCTTTATAAGAATTCATGTAAAGTTGAAGATACTCTATTATCCATAATTTATTTGCAGACTGAGATGAAGCAAGATGTATATGATCATAAATAGCAAAAACAGAAAAAGTTCAAGTTTTTTGTTTGCCACTAACTTTATAACTATGGAGTTTCCTTATAAATAAGACCTTCTTTTGAGAATGGTTATTTTATGATATAAATAAAAATATTCATAAGTCCCATGGTTTCCCTTATTTGCAATAACTAGTGTATGTCTGAGAAAAGAAGAAACAGTCAGATAAATTGATGTTAGGCGAAATGAATCCCAAGATAAGGACTCAAAAGATTTTTCTTTCTTGCTATTGTTTCTAACATATTTATAAGATGATTTCTTTGTTGCTTTGTATGTCCTTGTCCCATGGCATTACCCCTGTTTTCGCTGTATTTGATGTTGGTATAATTTGAGGAGGGGAAGGGAAAAATCAAATTGTTTAAATAGGGATACAGGTGGACTCATTTCAACAATGGGATATACAAGACATTATGTAGAAAAACAAACTTTACAACTTTGGCGAGGGGGGCAGAAACGGGGGAAAAAAAGAAAAAAATCATTTCGTTTTCTTTTTCTTTCCCTATCTTCCAGTTTTCTATATTCTGAAGTTTTGGTATAGTATTCACCCAATGAGAATCTTCATGTTTGCTTGGACTAATGTGTTTTTTTTTTTTTTTATGAAAAGTTTCTGTCTATCTCTAACAATATTCTTTGTTCTGTAGTCTGTTTTTTCTCATTACAGTTTTGACATTTTATGTTATTGGTATGAATAATGGATTTTGACTTGTGATTTTTAACAATGTTTAATTTTCCCAGTGCTGGTCTTTGCATATGGTAGGCAATGGGTTTGTTTAATATCATAAGAAAACTAAGTCATATATAATTTCTTTAATTAATTAACTAGTATATTTTGGCATACCTCTGTTTGATATGATACTATGAAATTTTAATTTTTTAGATATTTTATGTTGTGATTTAATTATTTTTAATTTTTTTTTGGGGGGGTCCGTTCGTGGGGCCTGAACTCTGGGCCTGGGCACTGTCTCTCAGCTCTTCAGCTCAAGGCTAGTGCTCTACCACTTGAGCCACAGTGCCAATTCTGGCTTTTTTCTTTTTGCTTATGTGGTATTGAGGAATCGAACCAAGGGCCTCATGCATGCACGGCAAGCACTCTACCACTGAGCCATCTTCCCAGCCGCTTATGTTGTGATTTTAAACATTTACCTTTTGCCCCAGTTCTCCTTACCATTGCTATTTGATCTCTGTGTGTGCCATATAGGGGAAGTTGTTTTGGGACCCCTATTAAATGACCTAAAATATCTTAATGTTCTGTGTCCCATGAAAGAGACTCCATCAATGAAATCATAGAGGCTTCAGGAACTCTGCTATTTTTCACAACTGTATCTTTTTGTTACCTCCGATTCCCTTCCTTCTACATTTTGTGTGCATATGTAAGTGTGTGCACACATGAAAGAGAAAATATGCTAATTGAAACAGAAACTATAATCCCTTGTTACTTGCTATGATGTTTTTGAAATTCTGTGTGCCTTCTTGTGTCTAGGCTGGAAAGGCAAGCTTCAGACTTGCAAGGAAAACAAATAGAAATAAAAACGGATTTCCAAAGTTATTTGTTATGCCTACATGACTTTAAAAATTTTAATCAGTCCCGCCCGAAATATTTGGATAGATAAAGAAAATTGAGAGGAAGTGTTGGATTGGGAGGTACTTGGCAGAATAATGAAAGGATCGATACTAATCATTATACTAATGCATTATACTCTTAAACTAATTCTTTGAATGATAGCCCTTTGTATGACTAGTTAATAAAACATAATTAAAATACACTTTATTTTGCTGGTGACAAGAATGTTCCTCAGTTTGGGCGTTTTATCACTTTCATATGGCTGGTTAGGAAAGGGCAGCCTTAGACCCTAAGGAAAATAATATGTTGTACAAATAGCTTGCATTCTGTGATTTGGATCCTTTTATCCTCTTTGGCCTACCTGTTTGAGGTAGGATAATCTTGAGTAGGATAATCTTGAACCGTGAAGACATTTATCCTTCCCAGATTAAATAATTTGTTTGAGCTGTTTATATTTTGCTAATGCAGTTAAGCTTCTGCCCCAGTGACTAAGTGCAGTGGAATATTCACTCTCTTGGGTAGGAAAGAGTTTGATCTGGCTTCTGATTTTTGATTATGCTCTTGTTATGATTTGAATTTGAAATGCCATATGTCAAAACTTGGTTAATAGTCTGTGGTGCTACTAGGAGGTGGTAAAATAGGTGGAATCTCTTAAGAGGAAGTAGGTCATTGTATATCTACCTTTGGATAAACAAGGTGAGCAGACTCTTTGCCTAATGCTTTTGTTGACTTGATGTGTGCCACAACTGTCTTAAAAACAGCTGAATCACCTTATCATGGACTACAACCTTAGCTTGGACATTGACATAAAATCAACCTTTTTTCCTATTAAATTATTTCTCTCAAGTATTTTTCTACAGTGATCAAATACTGACACAGAAATCTGGTAACTAAGTGGAACCATTTTTAAAACCCTGGCCTATGATATAGTAGTGTTGGGCCTTCTTCCGTCCCGAGGAAGACAGACGGGGTCTCAGGAAAGGTTAAGTGTGCCACTCTCCCATTCCCCAGCCTCCCTTAGCCTGGAAGATAGTCAGATGCAATAGGGAGTCAAGTCAAGCAGGAACTCATTTATTACTACACAGCAAGCACTTTTTAAAGCAAAAAAACCACTCGGCATTAAAAGGGAGGAAAAGGAACCAACCAATCACTGTAAAGGTCACCCTATCATGCACCTAAGCTTTCTATATCCAATCAGATTTTTTAACAAAAACAACTTGGGTCTGCCCACTCAACTTCCTCTCAGCACCATCTTTGCTGCCCATATGCCCCACAGATTCCCCCTTTTTGTTTTAATGGCAGATCCACCTCTTTGCTAAGGTTCGGGTCAGGGCACGTCTTACGAGGTTCGCCCAATTGGCACCTCCTCTTTTCGAGGTTTGCCTAAGGTAGGGGGTAATCTTCAGCACTGAGTTTATCATAATGGACATGGAGAGCCATGAGTTGGATCTCTTGGGCTCTATCCTTTTTCATATAACCGCAAGCCCCACATCCTGCCCACCTCCCAGTTAGTTATCCTTTTTCCCTCCTCTGTAAAGGTTATTTTAACAGGATCACAATGGTAAGAAGAGCAAGTCTGGGGGGGGGGGAGATTTACCGGACAAGGATAAGGCCCTTGTGTGTGATCCAAGAGCCTGTCCCAGGTACCTCACATCCCCACCCAGCATAGTAATAAATGTCAGCCCCACCGCAGTTAGAAATGTCCGAAGCAGTTTGATTACTCCCGGGATATATATAAAAGTCAGTATCTTGTAAGGTCGCCCTCTTTAAAACATGGGAACTGCCTGGGTATTGGTGGTCTCACACATGAGGCACCGTGCATCCTCGTGGGCCCCCACATTCAGGCCGTCCTTGGTGAATGGGGGGGTCCAATCTCTAACATCCCAGGATCCTCAAGCCAGGTCACAGAGGTCAAAATGTAGGTTAGGCCACCAGGTCGAAGGGACAGCTTCTCTTGTGGTACTATTGATGATTTTGGGACTGGGAGGGTCAGGACAGCCAGCAGCTCCAGTATCACCATCTGCAATTGCTAGGGAACATAAGAGCTTCTCAAGGGCTGGTTGCCCTTGAGGATGGTTAGTTATCTTTTTCCAGGCCTGGGTCCAAATGGAGGCTGTCTCCTCTATGGGAAAAACACATCCAAATCACCTGCTCATGGTAACTAGGTAACTAGGGGGTCAGGTCCTCTCCATTGTTGTGTCAGAGGGTCCTTCCACCTGACTTTCACTTGAGGCTTAGGGTTTAATTGTGCCCAGTGCTTCTGAAATCTGGATTCAGTTGCCCCTTTTGAAAAGTTTAAAATGTTAATGGTAAATAAAGCTATCTGTAACTGTATATGGGGGCTAACTCCCCCCTTTTTGTTATAACAATTGTTTCTTAAGACATTGGTGTTTACTTTCTGTAATTGCTTGGACCTGGGGATTATAGGGGATTCCTGTAGTATGCTTAATATGCCATCTATCAAACAACTCTGACATTGTTTGACTAATAAAACAGGGTCCATTATCGTTTTAACTTGTGCTGGTAGACCCAAGGTGGCAAAGCATTGGAGAAAGTGTGCTTGTGAATGTTGAGTTTTTTCCCCTATATGTGTTGTGGCCCAGCATGCTCCAGAGTAGGTATCTATACAGACAAAGATATATTTAAGCATACCAAAGGCTGGGAAATGAGTAACATCAGTTTGCTAGAGGAGGTTGGGTTTAAGGCCCCTGGGAGAGACTCCCTGCCCTTCTAATAGACTTCTAAGGGTAACTCTCAGGGGCATTCCTACTAATTCCATCCTTTCATTTACCCTGCATAAATCTTGGAGCATTGGCTCCATATGGTTTTTGGATAACAACTATGGGCATGTTCCAAGGACTCATGGAAGGGCGTATGTGCTCAAGGTTTATCTGTTTTTCCACCAAAAGGTAGAGGACTTCAAGTTTAGGTTTGGTAAATGGCCACTGCTCCACCCGAATAGGACCTCCTGGCTTAAAAAAAAATCATTTTCCTTAACTCCCTCTAGATCCCGTTTAAGCCTTTGTGCTTCTTCCCCATCCAGGATATCATCATAGAATGCTCAATGGTCTGTAGTGATCATGACATCCATTTGTCCTAGCATGTCTTGCCCTAGTGAATTGGCAGTGAGGTTATTTGCCACTAAAGGGCATATCTTTCCCTGTTCTCCATCTGGGCTAGTCCATTTCATAAGGGCGACCATCTGTTTGGACTGGGAGTTGCTCCCTACCCCCAATATCGGGGGCCTGGGTGCAAGCTTCCAGTCCAAGGCACTTTCTCCTCCCTGAGTATGACTCGATTTGCCTCTGTGTCAATTAAGCAGTGAAACTGCTTCCCGCCTATAAAAATACTCATTTTAGAGTTGAGTCCTTATACCAGGGGGACAGTCCAGTGGGCCTGGGTCATCCTGCCATGAGGCTGCCTGGGCCTTACAGCAGAGGGTTTCCTCCTTGAGTTAACCGGGCTGGAGGATGTCCCTCTCATAGTTTAAAGGCTTCCCATCTAAATCAATTTGAATCAACAATCCTATTTCCAATGGTAACCTTTTCTGCACCTGGGGCAGGATTCAGGGGCGGTTTGGATCCCCCGGGCCAGTTGGCAGAGGGATTGTTGTGAAGAGTCCCTCTTAAAGTGCCCCTCCTGTCTGCATTTAAAACAAGTCCCTCTCTCTCCAATGGCTTTGAGGTTCCTTGGCCCTGGGCTGCCAGCACCTGGGTAATAGCCTCAGTCATTGCAGATGTCTGATCCTGTAAAGCTTAAGCTAATGATTGGGACTGGTGCTGTTGTGTTCCCACATCCTGAGAGGCCACCACCCATCTACTCAGGGAACTCTCTCTCAATCCTGCACAGGTTGTCTGCATTCATCGCTTCTCAAACCAGTAGCTTTACAAACTGATCCTGGAGGTCCCCTGCTGGCAGTTTGCAATGAACCCTCTGTTGGACTCGGTCCATGAAATCAGGTAGAGGCTCACCCAGTTTTTGTCTCACTCCTGTTATGGGGGACTCATTGGGCCCTTCATCCAGTTTGTACCAAGCGGCAAGTTCTGCCTAGCTCACCTGATCATGGTACAGACCAGGTATTGCAGCCTGTTGGATGCCAGTGGAGTACCCTTACCCTGTCTCTGTTAACATGGCATAAGTAATAGTTATCAAGGGTTGTGCCTGCCAGTTATTCTCCACCCGCACTCTGCATTCCTCCTTAAAGAAGGCACACCATTTAATAAACTGAGAACTGGTGATGATGGCTTTGGCCACATCCAGCCAATCCTTAGAGACACACGGGTGATAAGCAATGTCCTGTAATAGGGTCTGGGCCCAAGGAGAATTTATGCCATCCTTTGCCACCACCTTGCAGAGCTCTTTAAGATCTTTAGCTTCCCATGGATACCATTCCAAGGGTCTGTTAGCTCCTGGTTCCAGATTGACTGGACTCGCTTGAGGAAGTGAATCCTGTGGCCCAGAGTTTGGGCTTCCTGGTGGCCCTTCCTTTACAGGGTAGGCCTCCGAGTAGGTTACTTCCCCAGCCCTCGGCTCCTCCGTGGTAGGTCGGTAGGGGTCCAGATCTTGCAGGTCCCTCTGTATGGCCACATAGAGCATCATACCTCGCCCCCCCCAATCAGGGGAATAGGGTGGGGGCCTTGGACTCTCAGGGGTACCTGAGTCAGAGGGGGTAACCTTCACCCTCATTCTAACTTCCACTGTGCATGCTTCTGTCTGATCAGTGCGTTCTCATCGAATTTTACCCATTCCTTTTCCTCACTTCCCAAGTTCTCCTTCTGCAAACAGAATTACCCATACTAAGGGTTTCACTTACCCTGAGAGACCACTTAGCCTCGACCAGTATATTTTCCTTTTGTGCCCCACATTGGGTGCCAGCTATTGGATCTTCATCGGTCCCACGGAAGATGGACAGGGTCTGAGGAATGGTAAGTGCACCACTCACCAGTTCCCCAGCCTCCCTTAACTTCGGAGACAGTCAGACGCAACTGGGAGTCAAGTCAAGTAGGAACTCATTTATTACCAAACAACAAGCACTTTTTAAAGCAAAAAACCACATGGCATAAAAGGGTAGGAAAAGGAACCAACCAATCACTGTAAAGGTCACCCTATCATGCCCCTAAGCTTTCTATATCCAATCAGATTATAACGGGAACAACTCGGGCTCTGCCCACCCAACTTCCTCTCAACGCCATATTTGCTGCCCATGTGCCCCACATAGTAATCTTTGTAATTAGTTTTCAGATGAGTTTGGACATACTGTCTAAAAAAATATATATCTTAGAACGTTTCTATGCAGAACAGTGTAGGTAATTCTGGAAGGAACTCCAAAGACCAGAATGCTAATAGTATGTGGTGTGTTCGTGAGATTGAGTGAAGACTATCTTAGATATTGGGCCTAAATCCATTAGCTTAAATTCTACCAAATAAGGTAACTAATTTTGCCATGTTTTGTGGATAGCTGAGCTAAAAAATAACACACTATTTTATGTTGTGGAGGAAATATAAAGTGAATTGATGAGCTGTCTCTTCATATGCAGGCTGGTGTACTTCATCTAAACCTTCACTGTTTGCTGGAGGTTAAATGTGCAGATGTGGTAGAGAAATTTCAAAACATTTCTACAAATTTAAAATATAGAATTAACATATGGCCTGTAAATTACAAAATGAGTAAGTATCCAAAAATGTTGAAATGAGAAAAACAAAGAGATATGCAAATTACATTATTCACTGTAGTATACTTCACCGTAGCTGAAAAGGAGAAAAAACTCAAGTGTCCATCGGCTGATCAATTAGAAGAAGAATGTATATTGATACTGTGCAGTATTATTTGGCCATAAAGAAGAGTGAAACCAGGCACCGGTGGCTCACTCTTACCATTCTAGCTACTCAAGAGGTTGAGAGCTAAGGATCACCATTCAAAGGGAGCAGATTCAGGAAAGACCATGAGACTCTTATCTCCAATCCATCACCAAAAAAAACAAAACAAAAACAAAAACAAAAGAGATACCATGGCTCAAATTTTAGAGTGCCAGCTTGAGTAAAATGCTAAGGGACAGTGCCCAATTCTGGAGCTTAAATCCCAGTATTAACACACACACACACACACACACACACACACACACACACACACACACACACACACACACACACACAAATAAATAAATAAAAATAAAACACAAAGTATTTTGAGAAAACAGCCGGTATACCATGATCAAACCCATTCATCTAACCTACTAGGAAGATTTTTCACAATACAAAAAATTTTATAGTCATTATTAAAATGTATTAATGATAAATGATATAGATTAAAATCAATCGAGAAACAAGTGTATAGGGAAGAATCTAAGAATATGTCAAAAACTAAATTTCAATTCTTCTTTCTTTATGAAGTCAGAGTATCATTGATTGCCAGTAAAAAAGTATGTAAGTACCTGTAGAATACTGTCAGCCATGGAGTTCATTACTGTCTTTATTGGGGTCTACCCCATAAGGAATAGTTGACACTTTGTAGAGTCCACTAGAACGTTAAGTTATATATCTGATACCAAGTGACCAAAAATACTCTATTCTAAATCATATTGTTAGTATCTGGCTAGTCTAATGTTTCCAGACCAAAACAAATCTGTTAGGTATTTAATTTCCATGACATAAAGGTTACCACCCAGACTAGAAGGAAAAAAGCTAACACATATGCAGAGAGAGAGAAAGAGAGAGAGAGAGAGAGAGAGAGAGAGAGAGAGAGAGAGAGAGAGAGAGAGAGAGAGAGAGAGAGAGAGAGAGAGAGAGAGAGAGAGAGAGAGAGATTAAGTTTATCTGTTTGACCAGCCAAGACTCTATAATAACCAAAAGTTCTTGCATGTTTTTCTCTGTTTCTTACCTGATTTATTATTCTTCCAATTTGTTGTTCTTTTGAGGATGCTGAGCATGTATTTTACTCACAGTTATTGCTTTTGCTACTTTCTGTCAACCCTGTGGAGTAATCCTTCTTCTGGTGTGACATCCCATTACCTTCTTCATTTCTATGGTCAAGTATGCTCCGGTCATTGAAGCTGTTCATGACCAACAAAAGTAAAATAAACTAACTTGGTAGTTCCTATTTGTACTACTTATTAAACTATTAAGTTAGAAATGTGTTCAAAGTAGTCTTTTCTTGGTTTTTCTGTAAAACTGTACTAGAAGTAAAGATGTTTGAGCACTTACAGTTTGCTTTTGCTGTTTTATCCCAAGTGTAAAATGTGGAACATATGGCTGGAAGCAGGTGTGAAAAAGATTAGATGCTGGTAGTTTGCATTTTAATGATTCCCCAGAGGTTTATTGATCAGAATGGTCAATTGGGATGTTGTTGAAACTTTAGAAATTGAAATCGAGTGGAAATTCTTCAAGGTTTTAAGTATATGCCCTCCAAATGGATTATAAATTCCAATGTCTTATCTCTTTTACTTGCTTGCCATGAGATGAGTGGTTTTGTCCAGCAATTGACCTCATCTTGCATAGGTTGAAAAGCAACAGGATGAATTGACTATGGAACAGAACCTCACAAAACTGTGAGACAAAATAAAACTTTTGTCTTTGTTAGTTAATATCCTTAAATATTTTGTTAGTATAAAAATAAAATAAAACTTTTGTCTTTGTTAGTTAATATCCTTAAATATTTTGTTAGCATAAAAATAATTAAGAAAAATCTCAAAGGTATTGAATAAGTACATAAAAATAATACAAGATTTTTGGAATTACTATTGAGGCATGTGAAGTAATATTTGAGAATTCCTGGGTACAAAGCCATGCAATCCAATAAATTATTTTAAATGTTATTGATTGGTGAATACAGTTAATGTTGAGATTAGATCAGTGAATTTCCAAATTTTTAAATAATTGGTAGCATTAACTATATAACTATATGCATATACACATATTTATTTAATTTTTATTAAATAATAGTGATGATGGTGATGATGCTGGTACCTAGGAAACCTATAACAGAGACAGTTTCAACAGTTTATTTTAGGGAGTTAGAACATGTAGAGTGATAAATATAGTGGAAATAACAGTATTTATTTATATCAGCACATTTATATGCATATATATATATATACATAAATTGAATTTTACTGGCTGCAATCAATAAGGCAAACAGTAGTAGAATGTGGAAATAATATAACCAATTTTTATAAAACATCCTAAATAAGAAAACAATAATTTCAATTGAAAAAAATCAGGAATAGAGCATCTTAAAAGCACAGAAATGGTTTAAATGGCATAGGAAATGTGCAGAAAATTGAATGTTAGGACTAAGTACTAGAAATCTCTAACTACAAGATTAGTTCTTTGTTGAAAATAAGGTACAAGAATTTTCAGAGAGTTCCCATAACTTCAAGGACTAATAAAAATGACTCATGATGTCTAAAATAGAAAAACATGGAACAAACATTTAAAATATTTTCACTGAAGCTTGGATTCTAGAATTCTGATATATGCTAAGCATCAAGTTCTTACATGATTACTTATTAATATAAATCATGTCCACGAATTCCTAAGAAGCTAGTCTTGGAGACAGCACATTTTGTCTCTGATGGAAGAGCTAAGGTTGTTGTGGTTAGTGCTGATTCCATTGTCACAAGCCTCTTGAAAGACTGTGTCTGGCTTTTTCTTGGACATTGGACACACTACATGGTGTGATATGGTGTGAGGTATGTGTACATTTGCTGACTTTTCTTTGTAATTTTCTATGTACTGTTAACTGATAAAGCAAGAAAAATACAAAATTATCATTATTAAAATAAAGGGTGTAGGGTCAATATCTATAATAAAGAAGATTTATGTTTATAAAATGTATTAAAAAGATTCATCAGCTGGCAATGCTGATTGCTCACAAATGTAATACTAGCTACTCAGGCAGTTGAGATCTGAAGATCGTGGTTCAAAGCCAGCTCAGACAGGAAAGTGTGTGGGACTCTTATCTCTGATTTATCACCAAAAATCCACAAGTAGGAAGTGGCACTGTAGCTCAAGTGGTAGAGTTCTGGCTTCAAGCTGAAGAGCTCAGGGACAGCACACAGGCCCAGATTTCCAACCCCACGACTGCCAAAAAAAAAAAGCCACAAATAGAGATGTGGGTCAAATTGTAGAGCAATAGCTTTGAGAAAAAAAAAAAAAAAAAAAAAAAAAAAAAAACTCAGGAACAGCACTCAGGCCAGGAGTTCAAGCTTTAGGACTAGCACAAGAAAAAAAAAATATGCACAAGTTTAAAACAGGAAACTAGAATAAATATTACTTCAAAAATGAAATTAAACATTTAGTAAATTAATATTATTTCAGTTAAATTTAAGCAAATTTCAAGAAATAATTTAAAGCAATATGCAAGCCAAAGGGCATTATATATAGAATATAGAGATAATTAGGTTGCTGAAAGTTAACAGTCTACAGTATTAAAAATGAAAATATGGCAGGCACTAGAGTCTAACGCTTGTAATCCTAGCTACTCAGGAGGCTGAGATCTGAGGATCGAGGTTCTAAGCCATCCCAGGCAGGAAAGTCCCCTTGTGGTTGGTATCTCCATTTAAGTACTTAAAAACTGGAAGTGGAGGTAGTGTCAAAGTGGTAGAGGGAAATGGAAAGACTTGGAAGAAATTATATTAAGTGTAGTTGAACTGTTCTAAGCAGTCTATAAGTAGATACCAGTTTATTACATTTGAGAAATCAATTATCTATCCTGAGGCTTAACTTTCTTTGGGGAGGGGATTGAAAAGATACTGTCTAAGGTCCTTTTACTGCTGGCCTTATGTGTTGGACATTTCTGAAATTATTAGCCTGTTTTCTTATGACCAGTTATTTGCTGGTCTATTTAATATACTTAATCAGTGCTATACCATCCCTCCCTAGAATCTGACTTTTGATTCTATCTTTTACAAATTCAAATAGATGTCATAATTTCTTCCAAGTCTTTCCATTTCCTAACAAATGGGGCGATGTCATTCTTTCTGAAACATAGGTCCTATGATTTCCTTTATTTGCAATAACTAGTATATGTCTCGGACAAGCAGAAAAGGTCAAAAGCTATGTACCTATGACCAGATAAGATGATGTTAAGTGAAATGAACCCCAAGATAGGGACATAAGTGTTCCTTTTTTCTTTCTTGCTATTGTTCCTAAAATATTTATAATGTACCATGTGATTGTTTTGTTTCTTTGTATGCTCCTTCCCCATGGTATAACCCCTGTTTTCACTGTATTTGATGTCAGTGCCCTGCATCTTGTATATACACTTCTCTAGCTTGTGGAGGGGAAGGGAAAAAACAAAATGTTTAAACAAGGATACAGGTTGACCCACTGTAAAAATGAGATGTACAAGACACTATGTTGAAAACCAAACTTTATAATTTAGGCGGGGAGGAGGGGGGGAGAGGGGAGTGTAGTTGTGCATGTGGGAGGGAAGGGAGGGTAGGGGAAAAACAAAGGAGGAGGTAACAACGCTTGATAGGAAATGTACTCATTACCTCAATCATGTAACTGTAACCCTTCTGTACAGTATTTTTACAATAAAAACATACTTTAAAAAAAGTGGTAGAGGGCTATTCTTGAGCAAAAGAGCTCAAGGACAATGCCTAGGCACTGAGTTCAAGCCTCAAGACTGACGAAAAACTGTTATAAGAAAATATCGGGGATTCTACACTAGAAGACCGTCTAAGATTGGCAAGAGAGCGTCACGACGAGAATCGTCCATTATCAATCAGTCTCTTCTAGCAGCTTTCTTTGAGTAACAAATATGATTAGGTAACATCAAATACAGTGAAAACAGGGGTTATACCATGGGGGAGGGACATACAAAGCATCAAAAAAAATCACATGGTACCTTATGAATACATTAGAAATAACAGCAAGCAAGAAAGAAAAAAACCACTTGTGTCCTTATCTTGGAGTTAACATCATCTTATCTGACCTTTTCTGCTTCTCTCAGAAATATACTAGTATTGCAAATAAGGGAGGGGAAGGGAAAAAACAAATTGTTTAAATAGGGATACAGGTTTATCTATTGCAACAATGAGATGTACAAAAGGCTATGTTGAAAAATGAACTTTACAATTTGGGGGGGTAGTGCAGTTGTGGAGATGGGAGGGAAGGGAAGGGATGATAAGGGAAAAATAAAGGAGGAGGCAACAATTCTTGATAAGAAATGTACTCATTACCTTGCTCAAGTAATTGTAACCCCTCTGTATAGTATTTTCACAATAAAAAACTTATTTAAAAATATTACTAGGTAATTAAATGTGTATCTTGTGGACCTGGACTTAGCTGGAATGTACAAGGGTCCTGCCTAAAGTTCCTTCTGTAGCTTCTTTCTCTTGAACTAATTAAGAGAAGATGGCAAAAGTCAACCTAACTAGAGACCTCATTCCTAGGCAGATTAAGGAGTAGTGTGCCATGAGCTTTGAACAGTGCTACCATGTCATTGAGCCCTTTATCTAGAGGCTGGGCCTAGAAGCAGAGAAACAGGGGATGAAAACATTCAACACCAGCTAATTGTTACCATAGAAAACAAGCCTTGCTCAGCAAAATGCTCTGATGATTCAAAGGAAGACTGACAGGACACTTTAAGATCTAATTTTGCTAATGTAAAATGAAACCACTGAGAGAGATACATGTGAAGGCTGTGAAGGCTGGGTGTGACAATTTACAACCTGGCATTTCCTCTAGTCTGTACAGCTTGATTCTACAACATTCATGATGCTTGTGATTTGGAGGGAAAAAGTCAAAAGTAAAAGAGATTGGGGGAAGCAAAAAGAGGCCAGAGTCCATCTGTGGGTCACCTTTTGACTTGTGATAGTCTAGCTTGACCGACTAAAGGGACTGAGGACAGGTTGTGAGCAACAAAGTTACTCTGAAGATCTAGAGTAAGTGAGGCTAGGCTGGAGCAACTGCTCTAAATTCTTGGCCATCGTGATATTGGACATGAAAACTATTATGATAATACATATGTGTGTCCTGTGGCTGCTATAACAAAACAACACTAAGGTATTATCTCACAGTTTGGGAGACAGGGATCTGACACAGGCCTCTAGATATTGCAAGAAGGTCCCTCCTGGAGGCTTAAGGAAGAATCCATGTCTCACCTTTTGTAGCTTCTAGAGACCCTTCATCCTTTATCGTGTACTTCTTTCCTCCCCTCCAGTGCCAACAGTGCAGCCTCCTATTCTCCTCACTCTTAATCTGACCTTTCTGCCTTCCTCTGAGAAGTATCCTTTTGTAGATTGCTGTTAGCTGATTTGAAATAACAGACAAAGGGGCTGGAGGTATGGCTCAAGTGGTAGAGTGCTTGCCTAAGCAAGCATGAGGTTCTGAGCACACATAGTACTGCTAAAATAAATAAACAAATCAGACATTTGCCCCCTCACAGTTCTTGAGTCCAGAAGTCTAAAATCAAAGGAAGCTTGACTTCTCCAAAGGCTGTAGTGTGGATCCTTCCTGCCTCTTCCAGCATAGGATGGCCCTTGGCATCCTTGGCTTGTGACCACTCCATTCATTATCTTCATCTTCACATATGCTATTCTTCTGTGTTCTCTTTTCTTTTTTCTTTTCTTTTCTTTCAGGCAGTACTTAGGTTTGAACTCAGGGCTTCACACTTGCTAGACATGTGTTTTGTCATTGAGTCACACCTCACCCTCTTCATCATGCCTTTGATATACAAAATATTTTAGTTTAAAGTTTCATTGGTCCCCTGGGCTTTTGATGTTATATCTGAAAATCATTGCTAACTCAAGGCTATTAAGATTTATACTGGTTTTCCTCCAAGTCTTCTATTGTCTTAGAAATTCTATGTAGATTTTTAATTCATTTTATGTTCCTTTTTATATATGATATAGTTATGTGTTATACATATGTAAATATAATATATGTGTGAGTGTATATATGCATGTTATTCATTTGCATATGAATATCCTATTGTTACATCACATCTATCTTTCTCTATTGAATTGTCTGGCACTTTTACCAGAAATCAAGTGACTGTAAACATATAGGCATATTTATGAACTCTGCTCCATTGATCTAAATTCCTGTCCTTGTATGCCAGTACCACTTTGTAACAAGTTATGAAGCTAGGAAGTGTATCTTCCAACTTCATTCTTTTTCAAGATTGTTTGGTTATTCTAAGTTCTTTGCATTTCCATGAGTTTCAAGGCTTGTGCCACCTGTTTTTACAAATACAGTTTAATTGGAATAGAAAAGAAAAAGGAAAGAAAATATCATCTAACCTAAGATTCTGTCACACTTTGACATTTTACACAAAAAGTGAAATAATAAAATGTGATTTCCAAATAATATTTAATGTGGCATATTGAGTCTGAAAATATTGAACATTAAAAATTCACATTTACAAAATCTACCTCATATATTTTGATGTTAGTTTAGAAAGTAGAAGTTCTATAAACTGTATTTTAACCAATATTTTGGTACTAAAATGCTAAATTGACATTGCTTTAATAGCATAGAAAATATAATTGAGAAAAGTCACCAAAAAGACGTAGATAATTATCATAGACGAAACAAAAAATCAACATATAGATTTAGTAGCTTAAATGTTTATTTCTCATGTTTTGGAAGCTAAGGCCATGGTGCCCAGAGATTCAATTCTTTCTCAGGAAGCTCTTTCTGGATTTCAGACAATATCCATCTGCTATTTTCTCATAAAATAGTATAAAGAACAATGGTATCTCTTCCTTTTATTATAGGACATTAACTATATCATTATTTAATGAAATTTTACCCTTATTCATCATGTACACCTAGTTACCTTCATAATATTTAATTTTTCCCTTCCTTCTTTCTATTCTTTCTGCCTCAAGATAGGATTTAACTATGTAGCTGAGGCCTCATGGCTGTCAATGGCTTGTGACTATATCCTAACTACTCAGGAGGATATCAGTTCATAGACAGCCCAGGCAGGAAGTACACAAGACTTATGTCCAATTAATCACAAAAAAGCTGGAAGTGTAAGTGTAACTTCAGTGGTAGAGCATTACTCTTGAGTGTAAAATCTAACGTACTGTACCCAGACGTTGAGTTCAAACACCAGTACTGGCAGAAAAAAAAAAAAAAAGTTCATGACATTAAAATATTAGTTCACAACTACATTTTGAGATTTAAATATGCGTCTGTCAGTAATTTATAGAAAAATATGTATAACTGTAGCAAGTATCTTAAATACTTAAATAATAATATAAACACAGTAGGCTGATACATGGATAATATACAGATGTTAGCAAATTAAGTGCAGTTTTCAAATGTACACATGAAACATTTATGAAAACAGACACTAAACTCACACATTGCTTAGAATATCTATTCAAACTGCAATAGAATTAATTATATTAATTTTTTTCTTGAAAGTAAATAGTATTAACATTATGATCAAAAACATCAATAGTTTTTTTAGCTATTAACTTTTTAAATAACCCTTGATAATATCCTAAAGATTTCCTGGGTTTAGAATAAGCTTCATTTACCTTAGCTACTCCAAACCCTAGCTTTAGGTTTCAATATTACCAGTTGTTAGATTAAAATGACTGCATGGATTTGCAAAGCTCAAGAAGCAAAAAAGCTATAGACAGAAGTTTCCATTTTGAGTCTAACTCCTCTTTCCTGCATGGAAAACAAGAAATATTTCCGTCTTCTGTATTTTTTACTTAAACTCTATTAAAATAAATCATTGGCAAAACATAAATTTATAAATAAATAAAAAAGTTTTGGTCAAAGCGTATATCACAATTGTAATTAACAAATAGTATAATCAGATATAAGGAAACAAGTTATATTCTAACAACTGAGATGAACATAGATAAAATCTGTAAATCAAACATTAGCAGATTTAATGAACCATATATAAAAGTTAAAATCTCTTCAATATCTGAAGGTTAAATCATTTGTATTTAGTTTATCCCTGCAGGATTATTTTAGAATATGAGGTAACTGGAACTTCACCTACAATAATCAACTAAATAAAACAAATTGATACAGCAAACTCTTCATGATTTTATTAAATTAATGTTAGGAACAAAATAAAGTTTGGTGTGTGTGTGTGTGTGTGTGTGTGTGTGTGTGTGTGTGTGTGTGTGTGTGTGTGTGTGTGTGTGTGTGTGTGTATTGATACTGCACTGGCACTCAGGGCCTTCCACCCTGGCACTCTGACACTCTGGCACAGATTTTTTTATTCATGGCCCTTTCCTGCCAGGTTTTTGTGGGTTGTTTTTTTTTTTTTTTGCCCCTGCAGGATTCCGACCATGATCCTTCAGATCTCAGCTTCCTGAATAGCTAGAATCACAGACAAGGTGAATCACCATCATGTGGCAAAATGAAATTTGTTAGTCTAATAAAACATATTTGCAAAAAAATCTAGCAGTTTTCATATTAGCTGAAATATACTGAATTATTTCCTCCTTAGTTTGGTAACATCACATAAATTTAGAATCACTTGTATTTTCAGTCTTCGTCTGTAATATATTAAGTGAATAAAATAGAAGTTGAAGGGTTAAGCACAAAAAAGGAATATCTCAATGTACAAATACAAGAATTAATTAAATATCTAATACATTTATAAGGACCCATAGTAATTCAGCTACTGAACCAGGCATAGTGGGGGCGGCAGGGGTACTGTGTGATACTCTTTTCTTTCAGTGACTTCAGGGGAGCTGAGGAGCATATCCAACCACTGGCTCTGAGAAGGCTCATGCAGGATTTCATGTGATTGTAAGAGGATCTATCAGTGGGGTCAGTGGTGTACCATCTAAAAACAAACATGCAGTGGAACACAGTTATATTTGGATCAGAAGGGTCATACTTTGAGGATGGTACTTTTAAACTAGTAGAGTTTTCTGAATAATATGGAAATAAACCAACAACCGTTAAGTTTTTATCCAAAATGTATCATCCAAATGTGTACGCTGATGATAGCATATGTTTAGTTATCCTTCAGAATCTGTGGAGTCCAAAGTATGATATATCTTCTACAATTCAGTCTTTGTTGGATGAACCAGATTCAAAAATTGCAGCCTATAGCCAGGCAGCAGAACTTTATCAAGAAAACAAACAAGAATATAAGAAAAGAATTCTGGCCATTGTTGAGCAAAACTGAAATGATTCATAGCAGAAAACTTATTTGTTCATCTTTTTCATCATGGTTGTCAATAATCTAGCTCCTAGTGGAAAAGCAAACAAATTTTAAATGTCACAGGTTTTAAGGATTTTACAGAAAAAAAAAGTCCCTCTTTAAAACATACAAAGGTGTATCTTGGTCAGTGTGCTTTTTATCACATACTGTCAACAGTTACTGCTGCATAAATTTGTAATGTATTCTGTTTGTACTTTTTCTTAGGTTATAATGTTGATATGACAGAATATACTAATTTTGTAAATCTGTACTTATTTTTGAATTCTTTAGAGTTTTAAATGAGAAGAAAGCATTAATTTTTTATTTTTGAATATTACATATAAAGCTGTTAAAGCACATAACTTGACTATTAGAAAATGTTTATAAACATGCTGTTAGAATAAATTCTGAAATTTATAATAATATATAAATTGGAATTACATTTTATACGATGGAAAAATAAAATTAAAATATAAATCACTATTCTCAATAGATTAGAAAACAATTTGAAAGCAGAATAATTCTACAAAATTAAGGAGAAATTAGAACATATCTAAATAATTTAAAAAGAACATGGTACTTTATATATTAGGCTCATTTATTTTTGCAGTGCTAGAGATTGGATCCAGGATTTTGTACATATTAGGCAAGTGCCCTATATCTTCAGATTCATCTTTGCTACCAACTTAAAAAGATGTATTTAATATAGAACCTTTGCCTGGGCTACTCTGGAATTCTTTCTGCTCCTCCTTCCAACATCTCTGTCCTGGGATTCCAGGAATGTGCCTCCATATCTGGCCAAAGACTCAATTTTTAGATACTTTCTTTTCCACAAGTTCCTCTAGATTCAATGCAATCTCAAGATGGTGAAGATCCTTAGAGGACCAAATTGAAAGGAAATGGAAACTTTGGTACATTTATAGGTAAGGACATAAAATATCATGACCAATTTGAGGAACTCTGACAGTGTCATTTTAGCAAAACATTAGAGGTACATAGTACAAGTATAACAAATAATGATACCCCAAAAATATAAAACAAGCAAATTATAAATTGATCAGTTAATGAAAATTTTATTAAGGTATTAAAACCAATTATAAGAAAAAATTCAAAAAGACGTGGTTGCTGATAGAAAACAAGGAAATATGAAAAAATTACAAGTAGACCCAAGCAAATCTAGTTAAAAATTCTCAATTGAATTTCTCCTTCTACCCAATTAATTTGCATTTGTATGTCCAAGAGCTATTTGCAGTATTATCGTTTTTAAAATGTGCATATTGCAATATATTCCAATGATAATGAAATGTAGAAGCTATCCATTAGTAAGACTATTTTGTTCCTTTCAGTATTTCACAAGTTAGCTTAACAATAATAATGTCCTATTACTCACATAACAATTACACTAATGAGTTCTCACAACACAAATAATTATACTCATTAATTACATGCAAATGGATGCATATATCAGCTTTATTCAAAATATTCCTAAACTGAAAATAACACAAATTATCATGAACATTTAATGTGCCAAAAATTTATCTTGTTTCATATATATATACACATAGATATATCTCTATCTATATCTCTATCTATCTATCTATCTATCTATCTATCTATCTATCTATCTATCTATCTATCACTAAAATTCCTGTAGGAAACATCCTGTTTATATTTCAAGGATGCCTTAAATATTTGATTAAATTAAAACTATTATATATCTGAGACAAGCAAAAAAGGTCAGATAAGTTGATGTTAGGTGAAATGAACCCCAAGATAAGTATTCAAATGTTTTTTTTTTCTTTCATGTGATTGTTTCTAACATACTTAAGATGGTTTCTTTGTTGCTTTGCATGTCCCTCTCCCATGCTATGACCCCTGCTTTCACTGTACTTGATATTGGTATAATTTGTGGAGGGGAAGTGAAAAAAACAAATCGTTTAAATAGGGATACAGGTGGACCCATTGTAACAATGAGATTTACAGTCATTGTGGTGAAAAACGAACTTTACAACTTTGGCGGGGGGGGGGGGGGTAGGGGAGAGGAAGGAGGAATATGGGGGAGGGGAAGAAAGGAAGGGATAGGAAGGGGAAACAAAGGAGGAGGCAACAATGCTTGAGAAGAAATGTACTTATTATCTTGCCGATGTAATTGTAACTCCTCTGTACGGCATTTTCAAAATAAAAATTATGAATCTCCTTGTTGTTGGGCAGGAATTTCTGATTCTATAACATTTGAACTTAACTGGAAAACAGTATTTTTGATGGGGGCAGATGAAACAACATTGAGGAAGGGAAAACTCAGCCTGCTCAAGAACCAAGGAAGATAAGTCTATCTGGATGCTAGGGTGAGTCATTGGCTGGTAAATTTCCGATGAGTATAATAGTTTTCAAAATGCTTCCTCCTTACCTAAGACATAATCAGTGTTCAGTTTCTGTTTGAAGCATTATGATACTACACCATTCTTTTGGTCATTAAAATGTACCTGGCTCTAGTAATGAGTATCCAATTAATTGTTTAAAAGGGAGGGTAGAGAAAAGACACATCTTACTTTTTGTGGTTGATAGGTTACAGATTAAGACCCAAGAGCTTATTCACTCCTTGGATTTCTGCTAGACCATGACTAAAATAAAAGAAATAAATTTGAGATTCATAGAACAAAAATAACGATTTATTTTTATATTTATTTATTTATTTATTTATTTATTTATTTATTTATTTATTTGTTTGTTTGTTTGTTTGTTTTGCCGGTTGTGGGGCCTGAACTCTGGACCTGGGCTCGCTCCCTGAGCAATTCAGCTCAAGGCTAGTGCTCTACCACTTGGGTTACAGCCCCACTTCTGGCATTTTCTGCTTATGCTGTGCTGAGGAATCAAACCCAGGGCCTCATGCATGCAACGCAAGCACTCTACCACTGAGCCACTTTCCCAGCCCCAAAGATTTTTTTTTTATCAAAGGAACCTTTTAGTTTAATACTAATAATCTCATAACTCACATCAACTCTGGGAAGAAATGTCCAAGTTTATAATTTGATAAACAGAATCACAGGGTATAATTTTACACATCTTCCTAAATGGATTAAAAAATCAGTATCTGTATTATAGCTACATTTATTTTCTAATTACTGATTGGTGCTTTAGTCAATAATATTTTACATTCAATATTCATTCATATTTTAGTTCTACAAATTGTATTTGCTCTACTATTCTGAGTTTCTAAAGTGAGTCATATTTGGTAAGCATTTGTAAATATCCTTTTAAAAAATCATCTGACAGCCTTTTCTATTTGTGTCTTGAAGCCTGGTATTAAATTAGAAATTAATGGTAAAATGATGTTTAAAAAGTTTGCATTTACAACATTGTTTTAGTGAAATAAAATCTTGACTGACTTTATATCTTTTTTTTTCCAGTTCTTGGGCTTGAACTCAGGGCCTGGGCACTGTACCTGAGCGTCTTTATGTTCAAGGCTAGCGCTCTAACACCTGAACCACAACACCACATCTGGCTTCTGAGTAGTTTATTGAAGAGTCTCGTGGGCTTTCCTGCCAGAGATGGCTTTGAACTGTGATCTTCAGACCTCAGCCTCCTGAGGAGCTAAGATTACGGACAGGAGCCTACAGCACCCAGTGACTTTGTAACTAATTCACCAAACTCTATCCAATAGAATTTAAAACAGAGGAATGTCTGCAATCACATGAAAGTAGTTTTATTTTTATAATTTTATAATTTTTATTGGAAATATACCATACAGAGGGGTTACAGTTACATGAGTAAGGTAATAATGGTCATTATTCCCTATTCCTTTGTTTTTCCCCTACTCTTCCTTTCATCCCCATCTCCCCAACTCCTCCCTCCCAGCGCCCAAGTTGTAAAGTTCGTTTTCAACAGTACCTTATATGGCTCATTGTTACAATGGGTCAACCTTTATCCTTATTTCAGCGTTTTGTTATTTCCCTTCCCATCCCCAAATTAGAAAAATGTATATACAAGATGCAGGACACCGGAATCAAATAGAGTGACAATGGGGGTTATACCATAGGGGGAAGAACATGCAAAAGGTAGAAGTATGAAATGTAACAGTTTACTTTTCTGGTTTACAAAAGCTGTTAAAATCCTTGCATTTTAAAAACAAACATATTCTTATCTACATCTTTTACTGCTCTCTAGAATACTTCCCTCAATGAATATTTTATATATAGTATTTATTTCTGATTTGTTACATTCTCATTAATAACATAACATACTTAAGTCATTATTTTCCCAATTGTTATCCAAGTATTTTTAAATATATAAATGTTTACTTGGTATCAATACCTACTCTAAAATTAATATGTTCTAAACAAATTTGTAATTCATTTGAAATTTTACATGACTTGTTGCACACACAGTAGTCTGTCACACTTTCACAGACACAAGTTAGAAGATGTAAGTCTTCAGAATTTCAAAGGAGGTTTTATGTATGGCAACAGTAGCCAAAGCATAAGAATTTTCTTGAGCCAGGACTTTGAGTCTCAACTGCCTACAGTTAGTGCAAGTAGGGGCAGATTATGCTTATATATTCAATGGTTGTTTTACAAATAAGAAATGATTAAAGCCAGGAGCTGGTGGCTTGCACCTGTAATCCTTGCTACTCAGTAGGCTGACATCTGAGGATCGTGGTTCAAAGCCAGCCCAGGCAGCAAAGTCCATGAGACTCCTATCTCCAATAAACCACTCAGAAAACTGGAAGTGGCTCAGTGGCTCAAGTAGTAGAGTGCTAGACTGCTATCTTTGACCTGAAGAGCTCAGGGACAGCGTTCAGACCCAGAGTTCAAGCCCAATGACTGCCAAAAAAAAAAAAAAAAAAAAAAAAAAAAGAAAGAAAAGAAAAGATTAAAAAAGATTTGGAGCTTAGGAAATTCTATTTCTCTTGTTACAGAGAAAGACACTATTTCTATTTCTATTTTCTAGTCTCTTCACTATATAACCATCCATAAAATGTAAGACTATAACAAATGTGTCTATTTTTAAGCTATATCAAAATGTGACAGCTACAAAGAACTGTCTTCCAACAAACAGGAATTTATTAGATGTAAATTTAAAGTTTAATACACAAGTTCAAATTTACATAGATTGGAGGGAAATGGGTAAGGAATAACGAATTAATATAAGAAGATTACAGAATATGGATTTGGAAAAAATTCTGAAGGAAGAAAAAGAAATGATATATAAATATAAAACTATAAATGTAGAAAGAAACCTGGTATGTTAGATATGTTTAGATTCTCATGGTATATCTCCTTTTAAATTTTATTTATTTATTTATTTATTTTTGGGGGGGTTCCGGTCATGGGGCCTGAACTCTGGGCCTGGGCACAGTCCCTCAGCTCTTCAGCTCAAGGCTACCACTTGAGCCACAGTGCCACTTCTGGTTTTTTTCTTATGTGGTGCTGAGGAATTGAATCCAGGGCCTTGAGCATGCAACGCAAGTGCTCTACCACTGAGCCACCTTCCCAGCCCCATCCTTTTAAATTTTAGTGTAAAGATGGTATACATAGGGGTTACAGTTACATAAGTAAGGTAATATGTATAGTTCTTGTCAAACATTGTTAATCCCTCCTTGTTTTCTCCTACTTTTCCTCCTCGAAAACTCTGATCATCCTCAAATTGTAAAGTTCATTTCCACCAAAATATCTTGTGACTATCATTATTGCATTGGTTCACCCATTGTCCTTTGTCTCACCATTTTGTTATTCCTCTTCCCTTCCTCAAATCGGATAAACATATATATATATATATATATATATATATATATATATATATATATATATATATGCCAGAGGTACCAGAATCAAAATAAGTGACAAAGGAATATAAACCAAAAGGGAGGAAAATGAAAGAAGAAAGAAAGAACTTCACTGGTACGTTAGGAATAAAAAAACTTCTTATTTCCATATTTTGGATTTCAGTTTGAGTAGCATCATTTTATATGGTCATATGTACATAGCTATTGAACTACTGTGATATTCTGTTAGGACTATCCTAGACATATACTAATTATTACAAATGAGGGAAACCATGGAGTCTATGTTTCCTTGGGCCGGTCTTACCTCAATTAGTATGATTTTTTTCCAAGTCTACATTTCCTTACAAAGGAGGCAATACTATTCTTTCTTCCGGAAGCGTAGAATTGCATTGTGTATATAGACCACATTTCCTTGATCTGTTCATCTACTTAGGGGTATCGGGGTTGATTCCATATCTTGGCTATGATGAATAATGCTGTAATGAACATTGTTGTGCTGGTAGATGTAAGGTGGCTCTGTTTCTGATCATTTGGGTAAATGCCTAGGAATGGGATTGCTGGGACATAGGGAAGGTCTATGTTTAGTCTTTTGAGGAACTGCCATACTGCTTCCCAGAGAGGTTGAACCAGTTTATACTCCCAGAAACAGTGTAGTAACTTACCTTTTGGCCACATCCCTGCCAGCATCTATTGTAATTAGATTTCTCGATAATGGCCATTCTAACTGGGGTAAGGTGGAATTTCAATGTTTTGATTTTCATAACTTTTATGGTCAGAGATTTTGAACATCTCTTCTTGTGTCTATTGGCTCCTTTTATTTCCTTTCCAGAGAAGTCTCTTTTTAATTTTTTAGCCCACTTATTAATGAGGTGGTGGTTTCTTTGAGGATACATTATAGGTGGTTTAATTTTTTTGAGTTCTAGGTATGTTTTTGAGATAAGTCCCTTGTTTGTTGTATAGCAAATGAAGATCTTCTCCAAATCTGTATGCTTTCTATTTATCTTGTTAGCTATATCCTTTTCCATGCAGAAGCTCTGCTGTTTTGTGTAATCCCATTTGTCCAATGTTTCTTTGAGTTGCTGTGTTTCTGGATCTTTACTTAGAAAGTCTCAGTCTGTGCCACGGAGGTCTAATTTATTCCCTATCCCTTTCTGTTGTATTTTCAGAAGATCTGTTCTTACCTTGAGGTCTTTAATTCATTTGGAGTTGATTGTGGTGCAAGGTGATATATAAGGATCAAACTTCAGTTTTCCTCATGTGTATGATCAATTCTGCAAGCACCATATGTTGAAGAGGCTGTCTTTTTTCCACCTGATAATTTTGGCTCCCTTAGTAGGTGGCCATAAGTCTGTGGGATCATTTCTAGGTTTTAAATTCTATTCCATTTGTCCAATGGCTTGTTATGTGCTGGATTCAGATTGTTTTTATAAGTGTGGCTTTATAATAGAGTTTGAAGTTTGGTATTGATATTCCTCCAGCATTACTTTTCCTAAGGATCATTTTCACTATTTATGGACTTTTATTATTCCATATGAATATTTGGATTGTTTCTTCTATTTCATTAAAGAATGTTGTCTCCTTAGTTGGGGTTTTATTTCAGACATTTCTGCATTGTACAGATTTAAACAATCTCAGCCTGACCTAGAAGGATCCCACATTAAGCACACGTTAGTGCCAGTTTTCTGACTCAGGTGTTTTTTTTAAATCTCAGGACCTACTGTCTGTGGGAATGTACATCTGCAAGAATAGGAAAATCTATTTCCTCAGCAAATCCTAAGCCAATGGAAAATGGGAGCCATAGGATAAATTCTCCAGTGAATTAAAATATTCAGAGACATGTAGAAAATATTCTCTGTTCAATTAAATTCTTATTTCTTTGGTAATTTGCAGGAATCTGTTTTTGCAAAGAATTGGAACACATGGAGAATATTTACTAGGATCTTGTTAGTGAGTGTTATGTGTGCATAAGTTTTGATTCTATGACTAGTGGGACATTGTTTAACACAAATAAACGCACATTTTATTGGCATTGTATTTTAAGCCTTTACAATTAATTTTTATAGCAATTATACCTAGTTATGGCGTGTATGGTATGCAGGGATTTAATTAATGTCATTATAAATGTAATGATAACATCAGTGTAATTGTCATAACCACTGCTTCAAACATTTGGCATTTCTGAGTTTGGGGAACATTCAAAATATTCTGTATCAGCAATTTTAAATGACATCATTATTAATATAATAGAAACACTGGGGGCTTGTTTTAACAGGACTCAGGTAGTAAGACTTGACCTAAGTATTACAAAAATAAAGTAGAAATGCTGAAACTGTATTAAATGCTTAAAGAAATTACAAAACTCATGGTACTGTAGATATTAGAACAGGTTAAATAAATTAGATCAGAGGACCCTATTAACCTATTAATTTATTTCTAAGCAACTTTCTGGAAAAATGTAGGAATAAAATAAAATAAATTACAGAATGCAACAATATTAGAGTTATCTGTCATTGCTGAGATTTTCAAGTGGTCATTTTCTTTAGGTGAGAGTAAATGGTGAAAGATGAAATTTAGATCCCTTTTGTTAATATAAATATAGGATTCTTGAAAAGTAGATGCCAGGTGGAAGGACTGAACTATCAGAGGTTATAAATGCAAAATTGCTAATAAAACCAGTAAAACCTAGGCATTGTAATTTATATACATTGATCACAATGGGAAATAAGATGTAACAGTGAGATGTACAGTTGATGTTGCTTTATTTGACTAATTGTACAAAATTACAAGGATTGGGAAGCAGAAAATAAATGGCTGCCACCATTGTGGAAAATCCCAGTCTCTCATCCAATGCCCACAGGCTAAAATTATTTCGGGATCTTTTGACCACAATTAGAATGGGAATCTAATTCCCCATTAAAAATGAACACTAAGAATCTGCTTTAAATATTTTCAGTAAATAATTTCTAGATCCTTCCACCAAGGGGCTTCAAGAAATTTACCAAAGTAGGATTATACTAGAGCAAATGACATTCATAATGTTCCTTTTCAGGCCTGTCAATATGAAATCTAAGCTGATACTAAGACCAAGTGACCCAAAGCAGTACTGCAATTACTCAGAGCTCACTCTGAAGCTATGTTACCATAGACACACTGCTGGTCATTGATTCAGTCTCCACATGCATTACTGACATGAACATACCTCACAGCGAATAGATTCTTCATATTGATTCTTTGAGCCTACAATATTACTTCCTTTGTTTATGATAATAAATCTAAACCAATATCACACATAGAGTAAAATTAAAGAGACAATGCCACCCTATAAGTTTAAATAATGAAAAGGTGGTAGACCTCACTATATTTCTTAGCATTTATCCACTTTTTTGTCCCATATAGCACTAGAAGCTTCAAGGTTGATGATGATAGTCTACATTTAACTTATAAAACTGTATCCTTTGTTAATTGATTATGCTGTGCCAGAGAAGTCTTTATTGAGTAACAGGTTCTGGAACTTGTTGGCAACAGTTTTTTTTCTATTTTTTTTTTCAACAAAGGGGATACAATTTTGATTTCCATTATGTGGGATTGGGAATAGTACCCATGTTTTGTTCTGTTTTAGGTTTATGTTAGATACCATTGTTACAATATAATCCAAAAATGATTTGAAGCATTTAATATATCTGAATGTAGAAATTCATTTAGATATTATTGAATACCCCAATTAGACATAGTGTTAAAACACATAACTCAAATTAGCTGGTAGATATTTTCATTTTAAATGGACCTAAAGTCAAAAGACAAATTCAATAGAAAATTTAGGCTATGATACAAGAAGCCATACTACATGACTTTGTTAATAGAATCATATACACAATAGACATGATAGATAATACTTTGTGATATCTCTATTAACACTAATGAGAAAATTGTAGAGTGTATTCTTAATATTCTAGAGGAATATTCTCTTATTTAATTTTTAACTGTTCTTGAACTGAAGCAGATCTGTTAGAAACAAATGCATGGCCACAGGGAATCAATCAGGAACTTCTTATTTTGAGTTAATGTTTGGCAGATTCATCAAGCTATAAAATAGTGTGAATGTCTAGCAATCAACTTCCAAAATAAAATTTTAGTGTATTTGGGATTTGGCATAAAATAGTAGCCCACACTTTAATTGGCATCTGTCTGAGATTTATCTGCTGTTCACTTGGTAATAACAGTGAAAGATAACATGAATTATTTTCTCCTGCTTTCATAAGAATCAGCAACTCTCAGTAATGGGGAATGGAAGATAGCAGATAAATTTATCTTATAACGCTTAAAAGGAAAATTCTGTGGGGCATTCTGTTTTTTCTTTTCATGTCTAAGTAGAATCACCACCTATTGTACACAGAGGAGATATTGGTAATACACACAAATATTTAAATATAATATAGTTTATAATTTCATTATTGTTTCTTACTTTTATTCATTTTCCATGTTTTATCTTCATATCTACATCTGTATTAGAGACCATATTTTTGAAGGTGCCATATATGAGTCAGAGTGTAGCAAAAAAACAAATTTTAAAGCAATACAATAGTAGATGATGATAATGAAGATACTGCACAGAGGGGTTACAGTTATATGAGTAAGGTAGTGAGTATATTTGCTACCAAGCATTGTTATCCCTTACTTTGTTTTTCCCCTACTATCCCTTCCCTTGATAGCTTTAAGTTGCCATTTACATCCTAATAGAAATAAATTGTGATGAGAGGAAATACAAAAAAAAGACTGAAGATAGACTACATAGGAGATTGCTCATAAATGAATAATTAGCTTTCTGTTTTTTAGGGGGTAAACTGTAGGGAGCCGAGGCGAGACTCCGCCCACTCCCTTGCAGCTTTGAGGTTTCCACCCCAGACGGTGCTTGGTGGGACGCCTGGGCTGTGCGCGTGCGCGAGCCAGGTAGAGTCCCCAGCCAATCCCATGACACCTGGTGACGGTGAAAGGCAGGCGACCAACAATAGAAAGACCCGTGTTCCTATTCCCTATATAAGTGGCCATGTTTCGGGTGCACGCTCTCTCGCGCCCAAGCTCTCCTACAACTAAAAGGCTCTCCAATAAAGCGTGATCTGAGAAGACTCCTGGTGTGGCGGTCGTTTTTTCTCGCTGGTCGAGTAGACGGTCGCTACAACTGGTGCCGAAACCCGGGAACGAACCTGGGACGGGACCCGCGCGAGAGGCTGAATCGGAGCCAGAACTCAACACGCGGAGAGGAGACATCGGTAAATATCCCCCGGTATGCTGTTCACTGTAGATTTAGATATTTATTGGTTGCTTGCATTGCTTCTTCCTTTGTGGCTTGTCTTTTTGATGGTGTGCACTTGCCTCGAGGAGGGAGGGTTTGATTTAATCCAGGAAGGATGCAAAGTACTAACGCGGCATCAGGATAGTCTATCAGAGTCAGCATACAGTAAGGGGGAGGAAAATAGGCCTAAAAGAAAAAGGGAAAAAAGACAAAAGGATCCTAAAGAATTAAAGCAAGAGGGGCTGCAGCCCTCACAAAAGGAGAAGGGTTTCAGAGAGGAGGGGGTCTCAAGGAGACTCCCGTGCCCTTCTTTAAAAGCAAACCGGTTCTCAGCCCTACATGTGGAAGGGCGGGACCAAGAATATAGTAATCTTGTGAGTGACTCAGAGGAAGAAATGTTAGAGGAGGAGGGAGAACAGCTCGATCCAGCTGATAGTGAAGACTTAGAAGAGGCTGCGGCGGAGCACGTGGCAGACAGATATGGAGGGTGGCGCCCCCTAGGGGTGGGAGTACCGCAGCAGCCAGGGAGAGGAAACGGAGCTGCCCCTCACCCGTCGCCCCCCCCCCCCCGCCGTGCCCGCCGGCAGGGAAGAGTCACTTTATAAAAAAAAAAAAACCTGGTCGCGATTAGCAGCCGCTTTCCCAGTTTTTGAAAATCCCATTACTGCTGAAAGAAATTTTGAGCCGGTTTCCTACTCCCAGTTAAAAGATTTAGTTGAGGCAGTCAGGACTTATGGGGTGACGGCTAATTATACCACTGCCTTGCTTCGAAGGCTAACTATTAATGCTATGATTCTGTGGGAGCAAAAACTGTTCAATATTTTCCTGAATTAGTGGCTAAGCAGGCAATTTTGGGTATAAAGTATTGTTTGATGCACTTTGCAAAAATTCCAGATAAATTAATTATTCCATACACCCGTGAGCAAGTTGAAATTTTAGCAGCCACAATGGATATGTGGGCAATTCTTGTTTGCTCATTTCCAAATGTAATTGATAATCATTATCCTAAGCATCCTCTGCTTGCCATAGTTAACAAAAATTTAGTGTATTTTCCTGTTGTCACTTCAAAGGAGCCCTTGGCTGATGCTCTGACCATCTTTACGGATGGATCAAAATCTGGACAAGGTGCCGTTTTTGTTCAAGGACACAAACAGCCGATGGTTTTTAATTTTCGGCCGAATGTCCCACAGGCTGTTGAATGTTTAATTGTGCTTGAAGTTTTTAAAAGATTTGATCAACCTTTTAACTTATTTTCTGATTCATTATATGTTGTAAATGCCGTTGCTTCTCTTGAAGTTGCTGCTTCAATTAAGCAGGCCAGTACAATTTCTAATGTTTTGTTACAGATTCAATCCCTTATCTTAAACAGAAAACATCCTTTTTATATTGGACATATTCGTGCCCACTCTATGTTGCTGGGCCCGATGGCAAAGTGTAATGATTTGGTGGACCAGGCAACTCGGGCTATGGCTCTGGTTGCTGCTGATCCTGTAGAATTGGCAAAAGACTTTCATAGATTGTATCATGTACCTGCTAATACCCTTAGGAAAAGATATAATTTGTCCAGGCATGTGGCAAGAGATATTGTTAAAGCCTGTAAATCTTGTGTTACCTTTCTTCATCCTCCCCATGTGGGGGTAAACCCCAGGGGGTTGAGACCAAATGCCCTATGGCAAATGGATGTTACTCATCTGACGGAATTTGGTAAGTTGAAATATTTACATGTGTCTGTGGACACCTTTTCTGGTGTCATTCATGCCACACCTTTGGCAGGAGAAAAGGTGTCTCACGTCAGAATACACTGCTTAGAAGCTTGGGCAGCTTGGGGAAAGCCCCTTAGACTCAAGACGGATAATGGCCCTGCTTATACTTCCCATGGTTTTCGCGCCTTTTGCGCACAAATGCAGGTTGCCCACACCACCGGACTGCCCTACAATCCTCAAGGACAAGGTATAGTGGAAAGAGCTAATCAAAGCATAAAAAAAATGCTTCAAAAATAAAAAGGGGGAGTTGCTGAGTCCGCGTCCCCCAGGGAAAGACTTTCTCTTGCGCTCTTTACCCTTAATTTTTTAATTCTAAATGACAACGATCAGTCTGCCGCAGATCGGCATATGACAAGAGACTCCATGGATACTAAAGACATGGTTATGTGGAAGGATGTTATTAATAATAAATGGTATGGACCGGATCCGGTAATAACGAGATCCAGGGGAGCTGTTTGTGTTTTTCCACAGAGTCAAGAAGTACCTCACTGGGTGCCAACAAGACTGACCAGGCCGGTGGAGACTGCAGAAGAACCCCATCTTGAAGATGCCATCCACTCGTCTCCTGATACAGCTGATCTTCCTGCTGTTAGCAACAGTGCTAATAGCAATCCCTGTGATAGCTAAACCGATGATGCTGTGGGCTGTTACAATTTACTGACTGGATTGCCTCTGCGGTGTCCTTTTCCAAAGAGCGGGAGGGAGTCAGAATGTTTTTAGCCTGCTGCTTGGGAGGATGCGTGGTCTGCCTATGGTTGGTCTGTCGCCTTCGAGCCCAAACCAGAAGGGACAAGGTTGTTATCTTGCAAGCATTAGCCGCTTTGGAGAGTGGATCCTCACCCCAAATTTGGCTGTCGGCCCTGAGAGGCAGTTAAGCCTTACCATTCTGCATAGCCTTAGCACCCGGAGGGATCAGGGGATCCCATTGCACCGGGACAGGTATGCAATTTGCAATTTGGGACAGGGTGCAAGGCAAGTGCACTGCACTTGAGGAGATGGTTCCCATCTCCTCAAGAAGAGCATGCTGGGTTGCAAGTGGGTTGATGCCCAAGATCCCACCTCTGCAAAAAAGGCATCGGACGGGCCTGGTCATCACTGGGGAAGGCACGCCCCTCAGGCGAAGGCCAGTGCAAGGTTCTCTCATTAATGTCTTAGACAGAGGCCCAACCTCTACTCTTACCTGTTGCCATAAAACAAAGAAGGGGGAACTGTAGGGAGCCGAGGCGAGACTCCGCCCACTCCCTTGCAGCTTTGAGGTTTCCACCCCAGACGGTGCTTGGTGGGACGCCTGGGCTGTGCGCGTGCGCGAGCCAGGTAGAATCCCCAGCCAATCCCATGACACCTGGTGACGGTGAAAGGCAGGCGACCAACAATAGAAAGACCCGTGTTCCTATTCCCTATATAAGTGGCCATGTTTCGGGTGCACGCTCTCTCGCGCCCAAGCTCTCCTACAACTAAAAGGCTCTCCAATAAAGCGTGATCTGAGAAGACTCCTGGTGTGGCGGTCGTTTTTTCTCGCTGGTCGAGTAGACGGTCGCTACAGTAAACAATATACAGATGTTAGTCATCTCCTCTCCTTTGTTGAATGGATACTCACAACAGAACATGCATTGAGAAATAAATAAAAACATAATAAGGATTGTTACTGTGATGCTTAAGTGCTTAAATATAAGAAAATACCTAAATGTATCAAATATGAAAGTTGTCATTCTTTTCTGATGAAGAATATCACAAAAAATTGTGACAGAGAATAGGAGATAGTATTTGTATATTTTAAAACTGAAAAGACTTGACAGTTATCACAGATGAATAACCTCGGAAATCACTAGAAATTATAAATACTGCTCCTTAAGAGATAAATAAGTAATGGAGACCTGAAATGTGCTATTTTATGTGTCATGAATGTCCTCTCAAAGAATCATAATTTAAAAGTTTGATTTCCAAGTTTGCATGGTAGTGATACCGTTAAGAGGTGAAGCCTTATAAGAGGTAAGTATACAGTTAGCGGTTGCCTTAAAGTGACCCTTTCACATTTACCTCTTATTTTTGACCATGAATTGAGCAGGATGACCCACCATGTGCTTTTCACCACAGGAATCAAATATTCTTAATAGAGGCCAACAATAATGTTTGCCATGTCTTAGAATAGGGCCTCAAAACTGAGGTCTTTCCTATAGCCACCTAATCTTTCATAAAGGAGACACAATTATCAGATGGAAGAAATATAGCTACGGGCTGGGAAGGTGGTTCTGTGGTAGAGCACTCACCTTGCATGCTTGAGGCCCTGGCTTTGATTCCTCAGCACCACATAAGCAGAAACAAAACATATTCAAAGCCTTAAAAATTACTTGGACTAGTATCTTAAAACATTCTGAATTATTTCTCAATGCTTCAAATTTTTAACCTAAATACAATGCCATGTAACTTTTTGTGGAGAGCTGTGGGAGCCGCGACCAAAGATGGCTCGGCCGCAAAAGCAACATTGAAGCTCCTTGGTAAGATGGCACTGGCTCCTGCCTTCTGTCTTCCGGGTGACGAGTGCTCTCTGTAAAAACAACTCCTTTATATGGCTATGACTTGGCTCCTAGTTTGCTTCCGTGTTTGCAGCCCTATCTGTATATTCCACGTGGTGCTTTGGGATTGGTCATCCAGGAGGCTTATAACCGGAGCGCGGGGGCGGAGGGGAAGGAGAAGCAGGAAAAACCAGGAAGAAGCGGGCAGGAGAGAAGTAGGAGAGAATATTGTTACAAGGTTCCTGAATTAACCGCATTGAGAAGAATCCCGGGTCGCATCTTCCTTGCTGGTCGAAGTGGTAGCGACAACTTTTTATGATCTAATGTATTTAACAATATATTATTCATCCATCTACATCTATTTGTCATTGTATTATTATCTCTATCAAGTATATTGCGTGTTTGTCTTTCGGATTATTTTTCTATATTTCTTACCTATAAAATTGAATAAAATATCCGTTTTATACTGTCAGGGAACACTGATGTTTATATTTCCCCAAACAACAACTATGGCAGAAAAATGCATGAAAAACTAAAATTGCACTGATCCCATAGGTAAGACCTTAAAATACAGATGTACTAGCTCTAGAAAATACAGAATTCATCACCCATTTGATAAGTGTATTCTAGTTAATGCCATTGCAAAAATCTTTTATGATTAGCAACTTAGAAATTTTCAAACATGTCATGTATCTTTGTTCTTAGGAGATACAAATTCAATTGTTCATTTACTTAAAAATATTGGCCTTTTTGGGGGGAAGAGGAGATCTTGGATCTCCCCTGTGTAGGTAGTTCTTGGTGGATTTTCTGGTTTGATTGGGATGCTTGGTCTTCCTGTGGCTTGATTGGTTTCTTAAATCAGTTTGTTTGAGCAGGTAGAAAGAAGCTCCACCTTCCCCAAGACTTATGCTCCTGCTCTGAGGCTGGTTAAGTGGAAGAGAGATCTGCTTTGAGAATCACAAAAGAGGGAGATGAATGTTTCCTCAAACACTCACAGAGCCCATCCTGGAGCCATTCTCAGTATCTTTGCTTACTGAGTTTCAATTGTTCTTCTTTTACACCTCCTGCTGCTGACATTGATTTTTGGGCGTTAATTTTATACTCTGCTACTTTGCCAAAGTTTTGAATCAGCTTGAGTAATTTGGGAGTGGAGTCTATGGGATTCATTAAATACAAGATCATGTCATCTGCTAAGAGGGAGAGTTTTATTTCTTCTTTCTATATTTGGATCCCCTTTATGTTTGCATCTTGTCTTCTTGTTGTAGCTAGGAATTCTAATACTAGATTGAAGAGAAGTGGAGAGAGTGGACATCCTTGTCTTGTTCCTGAGTTAGGAGGAAATGGCTTCAGTTTTTCACCATTAAGGATAATGCTGGCTGTAGGTTTGTCATATACAGCCTTTGTTGTATTGAGGAAAGTTCCATGGATTCCTAATTTTTCCAAAACCTTCATCATAAAGGGGTGTTGGATCATGCCGTATGCTTTCTCTGTGTCTATTGAGATGACCATGTGGTTCTTATCCTTGCTCCTGTTGATGTGATGAATAATATTAATTGATTTGCATATATTGAACCAGATTTGCATCCCTGAAATGAATCCTGTTTGATCGTGGTGTATGGTTTTTTGGATGAATTGTTGAAGTCGATTGGCCAAAATTTTGCTGAGAAGTTTTGCATCAATGTTCATCAAAGAAATGGGTCTATAGTTCTCTTTCTTTGATGAGTTCCTGCCTGGTTTGGGGATGAGGGTTATGATGGCTTCATAGAATGTGTTCGGTAGTGAACTTTCTCTTTCAATTTCATTGAAGAGTTGGAGGAGTATTGGTGTGAGCTCTGCTTTGAAGGCCTTGTAGAATTCCGCTGTAAAACCATCTGGTCCTGGACTTTTCTAAGCTGGGAGGTCTCTTATTGCTGTTTCTATTTCAATGCTTGATATTGGCCTGTTAAGATGGTTTAACTCATCTTGGTTTAGTTTTGGCATGTCAATATTTGCAAGGAAAAGTTCCATTTCTGTCAAGTTCTCAAACTTATTAGCATAAAGTTTTGAGAAGTATTCCCTTATAATGTTCTGAATCTTGGTTGTTTCCGTGGTGATGTTTCCATTCTCATCTCTGAGTTTATTTATTTGGGTGTGTTCTCTTCTTTTTCTGATAAGATTTGCTAAGGGTCTGTCAATTTTTTTAATTTTTTCGAAGGACCAACTCTTTGTTTTCTTGATTCTTTCTATAGTTTTTTTTATTCTAATTCATTTAATTCTAATTTAATTTTAATTATTTCTTTCTGTCTACTGGATTGGGGTTTATCTTGTTGCTCCTTTTCAAGGAGGTTTAGATGTGTCATTAAATTGTTGGTTTCAGATCTCTCCAATTTGTTGATGTAGGAACTCAGAGCTATAAACTTGCCCCTGAGTACTGCCTTTGCTGTGTCCCAGAGGAGCTGGTAATTTGTGTGCACATTTTTGTTGAATATCATGAATATTTGCATTTCTTTTCTACTCTCTTCCATGACCCACTTGTGATTCAGCAGTGTGTGGATTAGCCTCCATGTGTTACAAGACTTTCTTTGGTGGCTTTTGGTGTTGAGTCCTAATTTTATTCCTTTGTGGTCAGAGAGAACGCAAGGTATAATTTAAATGTTTCTGAATTTGAACAAGTTTGCTTTGTGACCTAAAATGTGGTCTATTTAAGAAAATGTTCCATGTGCTGCTGAGAAAACCGTGTATTCTGATGCTGCTGGGTGAATTATTCGGTAGATGTCTGTTAAATCTAGTTGATCTATGCAGCTGTTTAGATCTGCGGTTTCTCTGTTGAGTTTTTGCCGATTTGTTCTATCTAGTGGGGAGAGTGGTGTGTTAAAATCCCCAAGAATTAATGTCTTTGGATATATGTTGGATTTGAGGGAAAGTAGTGTTTCTTGTATAAATTTGGGTGCTCCATTGTTTGGTGAATAGATATTTTGAATTGTAATATCCTCCTGAAGGAGAGATCCCTTAATTAGTATGTAGTTACCTACTTTATCTCTTCTTATGAATTTTAATTTGAAGTCTATTTTATCTGATATTAGGATTGCAACTCCCGCCTGTTTATTGGGGCTGTTTGCTTGGTAGATTTTGCTCCAGCCTTTAATATTTAAAATGTGTTTGTTTTTACGCGCAAGATGTGACTCCTGAAGGCAGCAGATAGAAGGATCTTGATTTTTAATCCAACTAGACAGTCTTTGTCGATTAATTGGAGAGTTAAGTCCGTTAATGTTAACAGATAGGACTGAGAGGTATTTGGGAGTTCCTGCCTTGTTATCCACCTTCTTGGGCGCTGCGAAAACTGGGTTCTTCCTATGGTTCTTGGATTCTCAGTTTGGGTGCAGTTTTTTGGCCTTTATTGTGGTCTTGTTGGTTTTCTATGTGTAGGAAATCTTTAAAAATATTTTGTAGGGCTGGTTAGGTGGAGATGTATTGTTTCAATTTTTCTTTGCTATGGAATTTTTTTATTTGGCCTTCAGTTATGAAGGAGAATTTGGCTGGATACAGTATACTTGGTTGATAGTTGTTTGTTTTTAGGGCATGGCATACATCATTCCAGGCTCTTCTTGCTTTGATTGTCTCTGCTGAGAAATCTGAGGTGATTTTAATTGGCTTCCCTTTATAGGTGATTAATCTTTTCTCCTTGACAGCTTTAAGGATCTTTTCCTTGGTCTGAGTTGATCCTGTGTGGATTATAATGTGACATTGGGATGTCCTATTCGTGTCTGGTCTATTTGGAGTTCTAGAAGCTTCTTGTATCTGAATAGGCCTATCTTTTTGCGTGTTTGGGAAGTTTTCTGCTAGGATCCTGTTAAACACATTTCCTAGAACATTAACTTCTGTTTCTAGGTGCTCCTTTACACCCATTATCCTCAGATTAGGCCTTCTGATGGTGTCTTCCAAGTGTGGATAGATCTGTCACATTTCTTAGACTTGTCTTGGATGTTTGTATGTTCTTTCTCTATAATATCTAGGCTGTCTTCAATCCCCGAGATTCAATCTTCTGCATGGTCTAATCTGCTGTCACGGCTTTCTACTTTGTTTTTTATTTCTTTTTCTTCTAATTGGTCAGCTTTGATGGCTTCAAATTATTTGTTGAAGCTTTGTTTTAGGTCTTGTATGAACTTCTTTACTTCCTTAATTTGGTGTTAGTGTTTATTCTCAAATCACTTAGTTGATTGGTTATGGTTTGCTTGGACTCTCATTCCTTCTGTTGGGTTCCATTCAGCATTCCCTTTGTGGTCTCACTGACTTCCTTCAGCTGTTTCTTAATGAATCCCATGAATGCCTTTAGTGATCTTTGTGTATTCTCATCCTGCTGTCTCAATTCCTGTATTACTCTTTGCTTAGCTTCTTCCCGTTCATGACATTCCTGTAGCTCTCTTTGAGTGTTCTCAGCCTGTTCACGCCATTCCTGCCTTTCTCTTTAAGTATTCTCAAGCTGCTCATGCAAATCCTGTATCAGTTTTTGAGTAGCTTCCTCACGCTCATGATATTCCTGTATAAACCTTTGGATTGCCTCCTCTCTCTCCCTCTCACGCTCAAACAGAGTCCTTTGTAGGTTTTCAATCTTTTCCTGCATTGACCTATTGTTTGCCTCCTCTCTCTCCCTATCTCGCCCATACAGAGTCTTTTGTAGGTTTTCAATCTTTTCCTGCATTGACCTTTTGTTTGCCTCCTCTCTCTCCCTATCATGCTCATTACAGAGTTCTTTGTAGTTTTTCAATCTTTTCATTTATCATGTTTTCCAGCAGTGTTTAAAGAGGTATTTGGGAACTCTCCTATGGTTTATTCATTATCTGCTCTGTCCCCTGATTAACATAAGTGGAAGTGGAGATACCCGCACTTGCCATTTTTCTTGTGGTTTTCCAGCTTCCTCTGCCCATTTGGGATGAAAATAACAAGTTATGTGGTAGAACACTGACTTAAGGCAAGCATCAACCAAAGTCTGAATTAGCACAGTATAGTCTGCAGATACAATCTAGTTCAACAGATACCTCTATTCACCATCAAACAACTATATATTAATGGGCTTCAAACCGCAAAGAAGAATTTGGTAAACCAGAAACTTTTAGGATTAGGGAGAGATGTGGGTAAAAAATAGGAATGCAATGATGTGGGAAGGTACAGGGAGAGTTAACTTAACTATGTCCTAGTCTCAAAGCAGGAAATAGGTTGGATAGGATGAAAGTAGAGAGAGAAAAAACAAGAATAAAGAAAAAGGAAAAAAAAGAGACCAGAAAAAATAGAAAAATAAAAATTAATAATATGCACAATCGAGAACAAACTATTCAAAGAACGTGAATATAATGAGAGAAGGGGTGGGATATAAAGAGATGTGAAAAACTTAAAAATAAAAATACTTAAAAAATTATATAGGTGTAAAGAGGTAGTACTGGTATTAAGGAATTTAAATCTCAGAGGTTTTGAATTGAGTAATGAATTTGTGGATTAAATGTGTACACAATGGTTGATAGGTTCTAATATTCAACTATGGGTTTATCTGAGGATGTGCAGAGCAACAATTAACTCCCATAAAGAAGCACAAAAGAGAGAAAAAGGTGAGAAGGATAAGGAAGAAAGAAAAAAATGATCAGAAGTTCAGTTGAGCTAAGCAAAAAACAAAAACTTTTTTTAAAACAAAAGAAAAAGAAAAAGAAAGAAAAACGCACACACGGATGTATCCCTAAAATAAAGATTATAAGGGGGAAAAAAGTTACTAGAAAACAATTTTTTTCAAAAAATGTAAAAATTGAAAAAAAAAAAGTTTTAGAAAAGAAAAAAAAAATTGTAAAAGGTATAAAAAAAAGAAGAGGAAAAAAAAAGTTCTTTGATTTTTTTGGGGGGAGTGTTGGGAAAAATCCTGTATCTTCCTTGTGTCTGTAATCAGCCTCTGGTTGGAGTCTCTGTTCTGCTTGTGGTCCTGTGGCTTGGTTGGTTTCTTAAGTCAGTTTTTTTGGACAGGGAGAAAAATGCTCTGCTTTACACAGGATTTTGCGATCCTCTTCCCAAGTTAGTTCAATGGGAGGCTTCATCTGCTTTGAGTATCACAAAAGAGGGAGATGGCTTTTTCCTCAAGTTTGGAGATGCTGTGATGAGGCTAGGTTCTGGGTAGAGTTGAGGCCTTTCAGCAAACAGTAGCTTTTCCCGGGGGCTAGTTTGTGAGAAACTCACAGAGCCCAGCCTGGAGCCATTCCCAGGGTTTCTGTTTACTGATGTCGAGGCTGCTAAAGGGAGGGGCAGCCTCTGGCTCTGATTACCCAGTGAAGAAAGCCACTCTTAGGGCTGGCACCCGAACTGGGTGACTTTTCCCTTGGTGGAGCTGAGTCTGGCAGGTCACGCGGTTAAGTTCTTGTGACCTGCTAAATGACTCCTTTTATTCCATGGCCTGAGTTGGAGCTAGCAGCTCTGCCGAGCTTTGTCGGTATCCAAGATGGAGATCTCCGGTACTGGGGGGAGGGGTGGCCTTCCCTCCTCTGCTCCCTGAGAAGGAGTGAGGACATCAGGCTTCTACTCATGCTGAGTCTTGGTTCCTGGGTCGTCTCTGGTCTGTGAACTGCAGGATAAAGAACCTTGTCGGTTCTTGTTGGTGTTCAGTAGAATCTGCTTGCCTGCTGTGTCTGGCTCTTTCGTCCCAGACTCTCTCTGTTTCAGGTATGGCCTTATGGCTGCCACCGCTGCCCCCACCGTTGCCGCTGCAGCCGCAGCTGCTGGCAAGAGCTCAGATCTGTCTCCTTGCCTGGATTTTCCCTCTCTGGACTAACTCTCTGTTCTGTGATGGCACACTTTTTGTGATTCTCTGGCTTAGGACTGTTCACTGGAACTCTATAACTGCTTTCTATGCCAGAGCTTGTTTAGCCTCCCGCTTCTCCTCCACCATCTTCTTCCTTTCCCAGTACTGTGATTTTTTAATCAGGTCTGTTTACTTGGTTGGCAAGTACTGTACCACTTGATCCACACTATCTCATTTTAAGTCAATTTCTGAACATGAGAGATCGGAATCTAGTTTTACTCATCTTCATGAGAGTACTTGGTGTTTGCAGTATCACATGTCAAAGAGAATGTCCTTATTCCTAGTTCCTTAAAGGTATATATCATGAATGGATGTCAAATTTTATCAGAAGATTTTAATGTGTTCATTGACATGATCTTGTGACATTATCTATAATTTCCATAATTATCTATAATTTATTTATGGTATTCCATTTGCTTATTTTTATATCTCTTATCACATTTATGTCATAGAAGTAAGTAGATTGTTCTTGGTATCTCATTTTGTAATATTTTATTTAATTCAGTTTGCAGGTGTTCTGTTGGAAATTTTGTTCATCAAGGAAAGTGGTATACCATTTTTCTTTCCTTCTATGTTTCTTTTTCTTCTCTTTCACCTTTGTCCAGCGTTTATTCATTTTAAATTCAGGTAAACTCATTACCTTGCTCATGTAACTATAACCCCTCTGTACAGTATTTTCACTACAAAAAAGTTATTTAAAAAAAAAAGAACAAAAATTCAGGGAAAATCTGAATTTGTTTTGTTCCTATTATTTCTATTTTGTAGAAAAATTTTGTTTTTAAATATTTTGAAAAAATTCACAGTGTGCCTGCATGTTCCTGGGATTTTCTTTGTTGGGAGAGACTTGTCTATTGTTAATTGTAAATATGCAGTTTTTCTCTGTCATCTTCGTTTAACTTATTCCCCTTAGGTTTTCAGTATATATTTTCAAAATATCCCATAATGAGCCTCTACAATTCAGTGGTATCAGCTGCAATATCTTATTTTTTATGTTACTTTAGTTACTTTATAATGACTTATCTTTTCAACCTTGTTTATTTTTCCAAAAATCAACTGTTTCAGCAATCCTTTGCACTATTCCTTAGGTTTCTGATCTGTATTTTTCCCCTTTGAGTGATTAAGTATTTGGCTTGTCTATTTTCTAATATTTTAATGTGCATTATGAGTTTATTAATTTGTGGACTCTTTTTTTTTATTGTGAAAATACCATACAGAGGGGTTACACTTACATGGGCAAGATAGTGAGTACATTTCTTTTTTTCTTTTTTCTTTTTTTTGGGGGGGTCCGGTCATGGGGCCTGAACTCGGCCTGGGCGCTATCCCTCAGCCCTTCAGCTCAAGGCTAGCGCTCTACCACTTGAGCCACAGCACCACTTCTGGCTTTTTTCTTTTTGCTTATGTGGTGCTGAAGAATCAAACCCAGGGCCTCAGGCATGCAAGGCAAGCGCTCTACCACTGAGCCACCTTCCCAGCCCTGTGAGTACATTTCTTATCAAGCATTTTACCCCCTCCTTTGTTTCCTCATACCATCCCTTCCCCTATCCAGCGCCCACTCCCTCACCCCCCTACCATCACCACCCCACCCGCACCCCCCACCCCGCAAAGTTTTAAAGTTCATTTTTCGGCATAACACATTGTAAATCTCATTGTTGTAATGGGTCCACCTGTAACCCTATTTAAACAGTTTGTTTTTTTTCCTTTCCCCTCCACAAATTATATCAACATCAAATACAGTGAAAGCAGGACTTATATCCTGGAGGAGGTACATACAGAGCAACAAAGAAATCATCTTATAAATATATTGGAACCAATCAGAAGAAAGAAAAACAAAACATTTTAATGCTTATCTTGAGGTTCATTTTGCCTAACATTAACTTATCTGACCGTTTCTGTTTGTTTCAGACATATACTAGTTATTCCAAATAAGGAAAACCATGGTACCTATATTTCTTTGGGTCTGGATTACTTCACTTAATGGAATTCTATATCTCCATCAGAATTTTGTGGACTGTTGTTTTTAATGAAGGCACAGTTTTAAGCTTTGCTTTATCACTGCCTTTGATGTATTGTATAGAATGTGGTTGGTAGTGTTTTCATTTTCATTTGTTTATAGGACTTTTTACGTTATGCTCCTATCTTTTTTCTTTTTTCTTTTGTCAGTCGTGGGGCTTGAACTCTGGGCTTGGGAGCTATCCCTGCACTCTTCAGCTCAAGGCAAACACTCTATACTTGAGCTACAACACCACTTCCGGTTTTCTAGTGGTTTATTAGAGATAAGAGTCTCACAGACTTTACTGCCCTGGCTGGCTTTGAACTGTAATCCTTAGATCTCAGCCTCCTGAGTAGCTAGGATTACAGGCATGAGCCACCAGTGCCCTGCTATGCTCCTATCACTCATTGTTTAAAAGTGTGTTATTATGTCTGTGTTTTAAATAATTTTTATTGTTCCTAATTATGCTGATTTCTAGTTTTAGTCCATCATGGTGTGAGAAGGCTCAGAAATTATTCTCTTTCTACATTTTGAAACTTGTTTAGTGGCCTAAAATGTGATTATCTTTGGAGAAATTTCCATGATATACTGTACCTATTAAAAGACATATTCTGTAGGTATACAAGTCAATTGAGCCTATCATATGGTATCATTATGAAGATTCTTTGTTTCTGGATGGTCTAACTGTTTGTGTAAATGGAGTGATAAAATTAACAACTATTATTGTGTTGACCAATATATGCTTTTTTCTCCAGTAGTTTAAGAATTTTCATCACCATTCATTACATACATCTACACAATTGTTGTATCTTCTTGATGGAATGATTCCTTTGTTAGTACTTAGTGAAAGAAATTTATAAAGGTGTTTATTCTTCTAAGTGTAGTTACAAGTCTACTTTGTCATATATAGATATTACTAGTGCTTATTTTCAGGATCTTTTCATTTTTTAATGCAATCAGCCAGTCTGTATCTTTTAGAGAGTTAAAACCATTTATATTGAGGAATATCAAAAATACCTAGGTTCTGATCTCTGTACTTAGGTTTTTAATATAATTTATTTATTTATTTATTTTTTGGTTTTTGTCAGTCGTGGGGCTTTAAATCTAGGCTTGGGCACTGTATCTGTGTTCTTCAGCTCAAAGTGAGCACTCTACCTCTTGAGCCACAGCACCACTTCCAGTTTTCTAGTGGTTTTTATTGGAAATCAGAGTTTCATGGACTTTTCTGCTCAGGCTGGCTTTGAGGATTACAGGCATGAGCCACCAGCGCCGGGCTATAATTTAATTTTTGTGAGTAGTGATGGTGACTTTCTATTGCTAAGCAGGAACACTGTCATTTGATCTATCACTTCAACCCAATTTTGACTTAGTTATTTTTCAGGTAGAATCTCTTATGTTTTATTTATTTTTTTGCCAAGCCTCATACCATCATACTTCTACTTCTCCTCTCCCATAATGAGAATAATACTCACAAAACCCCATTTCTATCTTATTTGTTGAGATAGATTCTCACAAGAATTTTATGCTCGAATTTGCCTCAGGTCATAATTATCTTGATCTCAACCTCCCAAATAGTTAAGGCTATAAGTATGAGCTACTTCACCTATATATATTCATATTGTTTAGTTTGAATGCTATTTTGTCCAATCTCTTTGGCAAAACAGGTCTTAAAACACTCACTAAAAAGCAAAATATAAAAGCTAACATAAGACTTTGGCTTAAAGCTCACTTCACTCAGAGCACAGTAGGAACTGTATGTCTGGTAAACATGCCAAAGAACACAAATAGATATTCTAGATCAGACTTGGAATTAGAGGAGAGGCCTGTGCATTAACAAGAGAAAAAACTTGAACTTTAATTTCCATCATTTCCACCATTAGGATTAGCTAGGGAAATGTCCACCCTGTCTCATATTGTTCCCTGACCCTATCAAGTCACCTCAGGTGCAACTCAGATTAGTCTTAGTGAACATAGGAATGTCTCTCTACCTCATACTACAGTCACAGATAGCAAATTTATAGCCCAACCATTTCTCACAGAAAGGACTCAAGATCTGTGCATGCTCCAGGAAGTGAAATCACCTAGAGGGATAGATATGACTTTCACTCTACATCATTGACAAATGTGATATGGGCGGCCTTGTTTATGTCTGTGACTGTGGAGGTACATGCATCTGTACATGCATCTGTACATGCATCTGTAGCATCAGCTACATTATCCAACAATTCACTTCACAAGCTCTCCCCCAGTATTAAATAATATAATGTTATTAAAATCATATCACTAGGGATAGGACAGGATAGCAATCATGAAACTTTCCCTACAATTTAGTATTGCACTTGAAAAATCCAATACTGAGTAGATTTTTTCAACTCACAGACTGTTTTGCTTGGTTGGAAAGTCCCTGGAACCTTTCAGTGTCATTGGAAAACTCACAACATCATGAATTAGTTTCTCTCCTATATGACATTACCTAAGATTGTTTGATTCAGTCTTGGACCATAAGAATACCTTAGAAATAAGCAGCCACTAGCAATGTGGGCTAAGTACTAAGCAATTTTTTCTCCTCTTGGTAGACTATAGACAAAAGGAATAACACGGCTTGTCATTACCGTCGGCACGACATAGCATCAGAGGCTGCTCTATCTATGGTGACCTTCCCCAAAGCTATTCAGAATACAATAATGTCATCGCCCAGGTAAGCAAATGTGAACAATCTTCCAGCACCAATCTTATTTTAAGGACAAGGTTGAAGGAATATTTTCCCTGGGTATTCTCACGTTCATTTTGAAAAACACAAACATAGTGTACTTTGGACAAACCTGGTCTTGGATTGCTTCATTGAACTGACACATGGACAACACACCAATAGTGATCTCTTAGAAAACATAAACCTGGTTCCTAACACAGTGGAAGTGACTTTAGGTTCAGAAAATAGCAGCCTGATAATTTCTACAAGACATGCACAAAGTCAGATTAAAAAGTAAAACAACAGAGCCGGGTGCCAGTGTCTTACGCCTGTAATACTAGCTACTGAGGAGGCTGAGATCTGAGGATAATGGTTCAAAACCAGCCCTGGCAGAAAAGTCCGTGAGACTCTTATCTCCAATAAACCACTAGAAAACCGGAAGTGGTGCTTTGGATCAAGTGGTAGAGTGCTTGCCTTGAGCTGAAGAGTGCAGGGATAGCACCCAAGCCCAGAGTTCAAACCCCACAACGACCAAAAAAAAAAAAAAAAAACACAAAAAGCAAAACAACAGAAACATTCAATACCTAGGTAATATCACCCATCGAGCAATATTAGGAGCTTTCAGGAGACTGCAAATGTGATGTTGCAAATAAAAGGTGAGCAAGACTGAGCAGATAATAATCAGTGTAGGAGAATTCTCACATAGAAAATTGAAAATATTAGTCTTAAGGAAATTTAATGGAATTGAATACATTGAACAATTACCTAGCCCTCCACAAATGTGTGTTTTAATGTTTTATTAATCAGTTAATATACATTTTAAAATATAAATATGCATCATCTCACATGATAGCATTAATGAAACCATAAATGCCCCAAAATATTTTATAAAATCAATTTCATGTTTAGGTGTAGGTACCATCACCATAATATCTGATTAAAATGTTAAAATCTATTTTAAAATCTATATAAGGTGAGTTCCACTTACATACACGTGTTTATTCTGTTGAATTGCACACATCATAGGTTCAACAGTAACATTTACAAAATCCGATTTGCTGTCTTTTGGACAAAATTTCGATGACAGCCTCGTATAATTTTACTGGCATTTTTATAGGCTTCAGCAGAACTACTTTATTTAGTTTGTCATTCATCATGGCTATATCTGAGTAGTCCTTGTATAGAGACTTAACATTTTTCATTTTTGTACAGAATATTGTAGTTACTCTATAAATTACTTTATGACTTGGTACAATTTTTCTCCTCTAGATTTGATGAGTTAATTTTAATTTTGATATTATTATGGGTTACTTATAATAGATACTGTTCTTAAATATACAAACAAGAAAAAAGTAATCAGTAATAGCCTTTACTGACACCTAAAACACTCTGCTATAGCCTGAAAAAGACAACTTTTCCCTTGTACTATGACTTTTAACATCAGTAAATTTCAGTTTTCCTTTTCTATTTCATGCAACACAGATTTCCCATATGCTTTACTCTTATTAAAACACCTGCCTTTCCCTCTGAATCACATTCAAGGTAATGATTTTGACATTAGGTTGTATTGTCTCTGTGTGTCTTAATTGCTCTAGCTTTCATTCTTTGTTATAAAGTGTCTTAAATCCAGTTCACAAGGAAAAAGACTGAAATAGAAAGATTTATGTTAGGGACATTTGAGGAAAGGAAGATACCATTGAAAATACCTCTTGTGAGAGAACAAGGGAAGTTAAATTATTCAGAGTTTGTGTCTGAATGTAAAGCAATTATATGACTACATATTTTTAAGGGAACACTAACACAGTGACAACTCTTTAAAGGTGTCCAAAAATAAGGAAATTATATACCATTTTCTTTGTTTTGATAGACTAGCAATTGGATGTGTGTTTGTTCTGGCAAGAGGAAGTTTTCATGAATGATAAACTGACAATAATACTTGATTTTTTGGACAATAAATATCTCAAATTTTAGGTTAGTCCTGGAGGTTGAACTCAGGGTCTTAATATTGTTCCTGAGCCTTTTATCTATAGGCTACACTCTATTATTTGGACCACACCTCTACTTCTGGCTTTTTTGGTGGTTCATTGGAGATAAGAGTCTCAAGGACTATCAGACTATCATACCTGGGTTAGCTTCAACTCCTCAGAACTCAGCTTCCTGGGTAGTTAGAATTACAGGCAAAAGCCACTACTGAATGTCTAAATTTTATTAGCATATTTGGTAACATGTGTAGCCTTCACTCTAGAACAATGTCTTGGGTTTTATTGTCTCTTTCCAATTATTTTTGGAATTTCCTTTACACTTCTTTAGTATCAGCTGTCATAGAAACCAAAATAAAGCAAAAATGTTTTATTAGTTCATTTTCTTTAGTATATATTTATTATATTTATACTATATATTTATTTTATAGATGATATATACAGTGTGTATAAATTTGGATGAGTTAGTAATATTAAATTTTTAAGAAACTATGACACAATAACAAAGGCTAAATTATGTGGATTAGTCAATAACATAATTGTACTGTCTGAGGAAATGAATCAATAAAATATATTTGTTATTACTCCTCACTATGAGAGGATAGAATCAACTGTTGCAAGTGAAAATACAAATGATTAGTCAGTGTATATACTATGCATATACTGTGTGACTTATACACTGTTTTTAAATTATATAATCAAAAATCTCTATACTGTAGTACACCATGAGTAACTTGCTGAAAGAACATGTACACCAAAGCAGCATAAAATGTGAAATTTCAAAGTTATTGACATGTTTTGAAAAATTATATGACAAGCAGGGCGGGAAGTTGGCTCAGTGGTAGAGTGCTTGCCTCGCATGCATAAGGCCCTGGGTTCAATTCCTCAGCACCACATAAGCAGAAAAAGCTCGAAGTGGTGCTGTGGCTCAAGTGGTAGGGTGCTAGCCTTGAGCTGAAGAGCTTTGAGACAGCACCCAGGCCCAGAGTTCAAGCCTCACAACAACAACAACAACAATTATATGACAATCACTAGCCTCTACATGTCCTTAACCTCTAATTATTGAAACACAGTTTAGTTTCACTCAGGTAAATACTACAAAAATTTTATTCTTTTTTTGTTATACTTAGTTAAATGTTAGTATTACTAAGAGGTATATTAATCAAAATATCCAATAAAAGTTTAATAACTAATTTAGTGAGAAGTGCTTTAATTTTATTCTAATTTTGAGGGATGGCAGAGGTATGTAACTTCATTGAGATAAGTAATTTTTATCAAAAAAAGAGAATGATAAACTCCTAAATTCACCAAAGTCCCTTTCATTACATTAGGCATTTACACAAATAACTCACATTCACAGTCATGCAAAAAATTGCTCCTTATCAATCATATGAAACTCTTAATGATGTTGCCTTTTGTGTTTATTAAAGGAATAGTGTCATTTATTTGTAAATGATTACATTCACCCATTACCTTGTTGGAAGTTTTATAACTTCCAACAACTATTGAACGTTTGGAATTTTATTTTCCTTTTAAGGCTTTTGGTTCCAACTTTTTTTTTTTTTTTTTTTTTGGTCCAGTCATGGGGCCTGAACTCTGGGTCTGGGCGCTGTCCTTCAGCTTTTCAGCTCAAAGCTAGTGCTCTACTACTTGAGCCACAGTGCCACTTCCGGCTGTTTTCTTCTTGCTTATGTGGTGCTGAGGAATCGAACCCAGGGCCTAATGCATGCAAAGCAAGCGCTCTACCACTGAGCCACCTTCCCAGACCCTAGTTCCAACTTTTTAAGTAATCATAATTTCCACTTTAGGGCAAAATTGGTAACTGGTTTTATTAGCTGATTATTGCATAGAAAAACATAAATGTTTTAATTATAGTTTGATCTTTGAAAAATGAGAATTTCATAAAATGTAAGATCAATTTTTAACATTATGATGTTCACATTTTACAGAAGTGATGGTAAGGGGAAACAAAGGAGGAGGCAACAATGATTGATAAGAAATGTGCTCATTCCCTTGCCCATGTGATTTTAACCCGTCTGTACAGTATTTTCACTATACATACATATATACATATATATATGTGCATATATATATATATATATATAACATTGAAAGATTTTTTGTCTATTCATTGATTTGCTGGAAATAATCATGTTTTGTATGTTAAAAAACACAAATGTTACATGTCATTAAATTTGTGGAGCAAATGTCAAAATTAAATTTAAACTAATAAATTCAATATTTCCACACACAAAAAAATTTACAATTTCAGTATGATATCTGAAATAATTAAATGATTGCATTTCATTTCAGATTAGCCATTGAAAAAATAGATACAAACCATTTATTTTATATCTTTCCCAAGTGAGTAATCAAGTGACGAAATTCTAACTGAAATTAAAGTCTATTTACTGAATATAGATGTAAAACTGTATTACTGCAATTTTATTTTATTGACCAACTTTGCGGTTTTCTATGTCTAAAACTCTGATGTAAGAATAAATAAAAACGTACACATTCGTGATATCTGCATTTTCAATCCTTTTTTGGTTGTTATTTTTGGAGATTGGTGCTCATGGACTTCTCTACCTAGGCTAACTTTGACATGAGATTATCTGGATGTGAGCAATCTGAGTAGCTAGAGTTACAGGTGTAAATTAATTAAAAGTGAGAATAAAATAAAATATTTTAAAAACAATATTGATTTTATTAATAGAACCTTCTGTGGAATATACTTCTATTTTCACATGAGCTTTGAAGTATGTTACGTACATTAGAATCCAATTATTATCACACATATAAAGTTCTCTAATTCATTCATATAACTGGAATTACTTTATCAATATGTCTACAATATGTTTAAGACATAACCAATACATTCACAGCATCAAAATAATATGAGACCCACAAAAATTTTATCATATGATGAAATTTTGAAGTAAAAATAGTTTTAAATTTTATCTACTAAAATCTGAGAAGATGAAAATGCAAAGGTTGTTATATTTATGGTTGTCTAAGCTTATTTTTTCCAAAAATGTGTGCTAATAGGTGACACATACATTTCCTTGATTTTTGTCATATTAAACATAAGCTATAATTTTGGATGCTATCTATCATTTAAAAATAAAGCACCTCTCATATTATATACTCATATTTCTTAAATACTTGGATTTGAACTCAAGGACTTACATGAGCTTAGCAGGCTTTCTATGCCATCAGTTGTATCTGAAATTTAAACAAGTTCTTTGACAAAAATCCTTTAACTTGTTAGTATATATTCTAAGGGGCAAAATTATATTTTTCTGTATGTTTGAGAAAAATACATAGGTGTTTAAACATATTTAAACTTATGTACATATGTATGTTTATTCATACTCTTTTTTATATAGGTAAAAGTGTGTCTACCTTTAAAATTCTTTAAAGGGAGCTATTAATCAGGCATGTATATAGGATTCTTTTGTTTTTATCTAATAAAAGCAATTGAATTGATATACACTCATAATTTCTAGACTTTTAGATGATGTATGCCATGAATGATATTTCTTCAGAAGTTATGTAAATGTGGGTGGGCTGGACAGACATGGTTCACATTTGTAATCCTAGATATTTAGGATGCTGAGATCTGGAGAATTATTTTCTAAATCCAACCTGGGCAAAAAAGTTCAATAGATTTTATCTCCACAATAACCAGCAAATTCAGGATTGGAAGTGTTGTTCAAATTTTAGTTTCTCAGACTAGCAGTTCTCAAAATATACATTCCAACCTCAATATTACTATAAACAAATAAATAAATAGGAAGGAAGGAAGAAGAAAAAGAAAATTCGAATAATATTCAGTTTAAATCTTCTGGCTCTTTTGTTTACATTAAGTTTTCAAATTGTGAACATTTTTCAGGTAAAATATGGATTATATGAATATAAAATCATTTACTTTATACTATATTTATGTATTTATTTGTACCATAAAACACATATATCTAAGATTATGGAAAAAGATTAATGCAATAAATTATATTAGCATAGTGCTTCATACATAATAAATGACCAATAAGAATGAAATGTACTGTATAATTTATCCACAAAGCAAGAAAACTCACCTAATAGATATATCACTGGCATTGTATTATACATGTTATATACTGTATTCTATATGTTGTTATTAATCCTATATGACATATAGTAAACATAATAAGTATATAGTTATAAATGTGTATAATTTTAACCCTTTTAAGTTTATAGATTAAAGACAAAATATAGATGTTTGAAACACAATTAGCAAGACAGAAAATTGGTTAAATAGATATGGCTATTTATGTATGTGTATACATGCATATGTAAGACAAAAATGACAGAAGGGAGGTGTAGGCCAGTGGCTGCACCTGTAATCCTAGCTACTCAGGAAGCTGAGAAGTGACAATCTTAGTTTAAAGCCAGCCTAGGCAGGCATGTCCATGAGACTCTTATCTCCAATTAATCACCAGAAAATTGGAAGTGGAACTACCTCAAGTGGTAGAGCACTAGCCTTGAACTCAAGAGCTGAGGGACAGAGCCAAGCCCCAGAGTTCAAGCCCCATGACCGAAAAAAAAAAAAAAAAACAAGGTAAAATTTGCTGCATTATTATGGATAATAATGTGGAATCTTGTGAAAAATTGTTTAATATTTGCTCACTTAATATTTGCTTTAAGTATATCATTTCTAATAAATGATTCTCTTTTTATAACATATTTCTATTTGATGTAATCAAAATTATTATTTCAATCTAATATATGTATTGTACTTGCAACCTTTTTCTGAACAGAAATTTACAGTAAAAAATTGCAATTCAAAGGCCTTTAAGTGATTTTTGTTGACTTTATTGGATATCATGCTTAGCAGATTCTCTAGAAACAAGTGGTATGACTTGATCTACCTCTGTAATATATGTATGGCACCTTAATCTGTTAACTTGGAATCTGTTATTATTCTAATCTCAAGAAATAATTAAGAAAATGCGAGATGGGGAGGAAGATGGCGGAGGAGAAGCTCATAGCTAAGCAAACTCTTGCTTAGAACCCAGTATTAGTATTCCAGTGGAAAATCTAAGGCTAGAGAGTCACATCAAGTGTGTCATCATAGTACAGCACCCCTTGTTTGCGGCAGTGGCAGCGGCAGCAGCTGCTTACACTGGTCTCCATATCAAACAGAGAAAGCCCAGGACAAAAGCACCAGACCTGGTGCACAAGCAGATTCTACTCACCACCAGCAAGAGCTGATAAGGAACAGAAATCTTCATCCTCCTGACCACAGACAGTCACAGACCATGCACCTGGATGGCCCAGAAACCAAAGGGAAACTGTGAGTATGCCCAAGACATCCTCATTCCTTTTCAAGGAGCAGGAGTGGGAAGGTAGCCCCTCTCCCACCACCAGAGAATAACTCCATCTTTGATACTGACAATTACTCTGCTAGATCAGCTAACAAAACTCAGGCCTTGGAAGAAGACAATAGGAGCCATTCAACAGGTCAAAAGGATATGAGCTGCAGCAGGCGTCAGGGCCACCCATGGGGAAATATGCCCTTCCCAAGTAAAGACAGCTCTAAATGAATGGGATAGACTCTCCTTAGTGGGTAAATAGAGCCAGAAGCTACCCTACCCAGCTGTTATTCAGGCAGCAACTCCAGCCCTAGAGCAATTGGAAACTTGTTACACATAAATCCTGAGATTGGTGTCAGGTTGGGCTGATTGAGTCCCTCAAGATTTAGTCCATCAGGGTAAAGCTACTGATTGCTGACAGCCCACAGCCCTACCTACAACCTAGCACCCCACACAGCAACTCCAAGCTAGAGGAAACAGCCACCTCACTCTTTTGTGATACTCAAAGTAGATTGCCCTCCCACTGAACTAGCCTGGAAGGAGGGACATAAACTCTCGGGTAAGGCAGGGCTTCCTACAGCCTCCTCAAACTGATTTAAGAAACCAACCAAGCCACAGGACTACCAAACACCAAGAGCAAACTAGGGACTCCACCACCAAGAGACGGGTTACAGACACAGTGGAGACAAAAGACCTTCCCCCACCCCCTAAAAAAAAAAATATATATATATATATATATATATATATTCAAAGAACATTTTCTTCTACCTAATTTTTTAAACTGTTGTCTTTTTTTTCATTTTTACTTTAGATTTGTTATTTGTTTTTGATTTTCATTGTTGTTGAGTCTTCTTTGTTTTGGGGGGGGTGGTCTGGTCGTGGGGCCTGAACTCTGGGCCTGGGTGTTCAGCTCTTCAGCTCAAGGCTAGAGCTCTACCACTTGAGCCAGAGCGCCACTTCCGGCTTTTTTCTTTTTGCTTATGTGGTGCTGAGGAATTGAACCCAGGGCCTCATGCAGGCAAGGCAAGTGCTCTACCACTGAGCCACCTTCCCAGCCCCTCTTTTTTGTTTTTTTTAATATTGTCTTTATACTCTTTTCCCTTTTGTTCCCTTTGGGGTTTTATTTGCCTTACTTAATTGCTGTACTTTTCATCCCCAGATATATACCTGTCTTCGATTATTAGACCTTATACTTCATTGCATGCATACTTAATTCAGATATTGATTACTCAATTCATAAATTCCCAGCCTTAACTCCATTAATGGTAGAATTATTTCCTATACTTATATAATTTTAAGTGTTTCATTTTAAATTTTTATTTTTTATTTTTCCTCTTTATCTCTCTTCTCCTATCCTTACTCTTTCTCTGAATTGCTCTCTCACTTTTCCTCGCTACATTCCTCAAATCCTTATTTTCTCCATATAATTCTCCCTAAACCTGTTAATTTCTTTTCTGCTGACTCCTTCTTTGATTTTTCTTAGTGCATTGATCCCTAGCTGTTTGTTGTTGAACTAGATTGTATCTGTTGAACTAGATTGTTTCTCTACCCATTTTGACTGGATCAAACAATCTGTGCAACTACAGGGCTCTGGCTAATGCTTGCCTGAAAATAGTGTTGTAGCTTTGAATTGGTTGGTTATCATATCCAAAAGAAAAGAATAAGCAGTAAAACAAGAAAAATGGCAAGTTCAGGTATTTCAACTCTCACTCATGACAATCAAGCAACAGAGCAGTCATTGAATAACCCAAAGGAGAGTTCCCAAAATGCTGTACAATCACCACTGGTAAACATTCTGAATGAAAAGTTGAAAGCCTGGAAAGGTCGCAGTATGAGCATGATAGGGAAATGCATGAGCGCAATAAGGCTAACCAAAGATTAATACAGAAATATCCCGAGCATGATGAGGCTAACAAAAATTAATGCAGGAATATTATGAATGTGATGAGGCTAATCTAAGATTAATAGAGGAATTGTGTGAGTGGGATGAGAATAGACAAAGATTAATTGAGGCATTCGTGGAATCCACAAAAAGAGAGCTAGAGAAATCCAGGGAAGCCACAAAGGGAATGTTGAATTAAGCCCAACAGAAGGAAAGGGAGTCCAATAAAACCATAACCAATCAACTAAGGGATGTGAGAATGAACACTGAAAACCAGATTAAGGAAGTAAAGAAGTCCATTCGAGATCTAAAAACTTCAAGCCATGAAAGCTGACCACTTAGAAGGAAAAGAGATTTTAAAAAAAGTAGAAAGTCTTGACATTAGATTAGACCATGCAGTAGATCGAGTCTCTGGAATTGATGAAAGCCTAGATATTATAGAGAAAGAACAGATACCTATACAAGACAAAACCAAGAAATATGATATATTTATTCAACAGATAGAAGACATGACCATAAGGACTAATTTAATGGTAATGGGTATAGAGGAGCACCTAGAGACAGAAGTTAATGGTCTGGAAAAATGATTTAACTGGATCCTAGCAGAGAACTTCCCAAACATGCAAAAAGAGAGGCCTAATCAATTACAAGAAGCCATTAGAATACCAAATACACAAGACCAGAACAGGACATACCACTGTCAATTCAGACCAAGGAAAGGATGCTTAAAGGAGTCTAGGAGAAAAGATCAATCACCTATAAAGGGAAATCAATCAGAATAACTTCAGATTTCTCATCAGAGACAATTAAAGCAAGCAGAGCCTGGAATGATGTATGCCACACCCTAAAGACTAACAACTATCAACCAATAATACTGTACCCAGCAAAACTCTCCTTTGTAACAGAAGGTCAAATAAAAACCTTCCACAACAAAGAAAAATTGAAGCAATATATCTCCACCAAACCATCTCTACAAGATACTTAAAGATGTCCTACACATAGAAAACCAACAAGAGCACTATAAATGCTAAGAAACAGCCCACAAACAGAGAATCCAAGAAGCATAAGAAGCACCCAGTTGGCACAGACCCCAAGAAGGTGGATAATATGGCAGGAACTACCAAACACCTCTCAGTCCTAACTGTCAATATTAATGGATTTAACTCTCCAATTAAGCAACATAGGCTGTCTAGTTAGATCAAAAAGCAAGATCTTCTATCTGCTGCTTTCAAGAGACACACCTTGTTCACAAAAACAAACATTCTGAAATTGAAAGGCCTGAATAAAATCTACCAAGCATAAAGCCCCCATAAACAGGCAAGAGTTGCAATCTAATATCAAATAAAATAGACTTCAAATTAAAATTAATGAGAAGAGATAAAGAAGGTCATTGCATGCTAATTAAGGGATCTTTCCTTCAGAAGAATATTACAATTCTAAATATCTATTCACCAAATAACAGAGCACCCACACATTTATAAGATTATTTCTTTGTTGCTTTGTATGTCCCTCCCCCACAGTATTACCCCTGCTTTCACTATATTTGATGTCAGTATAACTTGTGGAGGAGATGGGGAAAAACAAGTCATTTAAGGATTCAGGTGGACCTGTTGCAACAATGAGAAGTACAAATTGTCATGTCAAAAACGAGCTTTACCATGTTGGGGAGGAGGTGGGGAAGGATTGGGTGGGGGGAGGGGGGAGGCTGGGAAGGGAGGTGAAGGGTAAACAAAGGAGGAGGCTGCAATGCTTGTTAAGAAATGTATGCATTATCCTGCCCATGTAATTGTAACCCCTCTGTACAGTATGTTCACAAATAAAATAAAATAAAACATATAAAAAATAACAGAGCACCCAAGTTTACCAAAGAAACACTATTTTCCCTAAAATCACACATAGATCCAAAGAATAATTGTTTGGACTTTAACACATCACTATCTAAACTGGGATAGATAAACCCGGCAAAAACTCAACAGAGAAGCCTTGGACCTAAATAACTGCATAGATCAAGTACACTTAACAGACATCTACCATTAAACCCAGTAGCATCAGAATACATGTTCTCCAAAATAGACCACATTTATGTCACAAAGAAAAGTTGTCCAAATTCAGAAACTTTGAAATTATGCCCTGCATTTTCTCAGGCCACAAGGGAATAAAATTAGAAGTCAATACCAAAGCCACCAAAGAAAATTCTGTAACACATGGAGGCTGAACAACACACTATTGAAACACCAGTAGTTCATACAGAAGATTAGAAAGGAAATTCAAATGTTCATGATATTTTAAAAATATTAACAAATCACCAGCTTCTCTGGGACACAGCCAAGGCAGTACTAAGAGGCAAATTTAATGCTCTAAGTTCCTACATCAATAAATTGAAGAGATCTGAAGCCAACAATTTAACAAAGTACCTTTAGCTCCTTGAAAAAGAAACAATCTAAACACCAATCCAGTAGACCAAAAGAAAAAATTAAAATTAAATCCGAATTAAATAAATCAGAATCCAAAAAACTATAGAAAGAATCAACAAAACAAAGAGTTGGTTCTTCGAAAAAATTAACAAAATTGACAGACCTTTTGCCAATCTTATTAGAAAAAAGAATAGAACACACCCATATAAACAAACTCAGAGATGAGAATGGTAATATCATCACAGAAACAACCAAGTTTCAAAGATTATAAGGTAATATTTCTCAAACCTTTATTCTAAGAAGCTTGAGAATCTGGAAGAAATGGATGAATTTCTAGCAAATATTGACATGCCAAAACTAAACCAAGATGAGTTAAAACAACTTAAAGGACCCATATAAAACATCGACTAGAAAGAGAAATAAGAGATCTCCAACCCAAGAAAAGCCCAGGACTGGAAGGATTTACAGTTGAATTCTACAAAGCCTTCAAAGCAGAACGCACACCAGTACTCCTTAAACTCTTCAATGAAATTGAAAGTGAAAGTTCACTACCAACTTCCTTCAATGAAGCCATCATAAACCTCATCCCAAAACCAGGCAGGGCCTCATTAAAGAAAAAGAACTATAGACCCATTTCTTTGATGAACATAGATGCAAAATTTCTCAAGAAAATTTTAGCCAATCGACTTCAACAACTCATAAAAAAAATCAAACCACAGATGATAGATAGATAGATAGATAGATAGATAGATAGATAGATAGATAGATAGATAGATAGATAGATAGATAGATATCCATCCATCTCTCTCTTAATATCTATCTGAGCAATGAGTCTCTGGAGATTGATACATAAAGAATTGAACATCAATGATAAAAAATTCAAGCTATTCACAGCCTAGATTCTTTTTCTCTTTGCTTTTTAGTTTAATATTTTTAAACAACGCTAACAAATGAATAGCAATCATGAATTATGTAAGAAAAAAGTACATGGAAGGATGTTGGAAAATTGAAAGGGTCAGTTCATCTTCAGGGTTCATTTATTAAAATATCCCAAAGTGGTTCTGTAGCTCAAGCGGTAGAGCGCTCGCTTTGAGCTGAAGAGCGCAGGGACAGAGCCCTAGCCGAGTTCAAGCCTCATGACTGACAAAAAGAAAGAAAGAAAGAAAGAAAAGAAAATATCCCAAATCACCACTTCATTTTTATATTCATAACCACACATTCTCATAAACATAACTTGTATTTGTTTACGGTAACAGTAGAAGGTACCTGGATTCTAAACTCTCCACTCCTTGCACTCTGTTTCCTTCTTTTATTTCTGTCTTATTTCTTTCATCCTGTCATCTACCTAATTTAATAATTTTAGTGGATTATTATTTTCTGAAATATTGTTTCTAGTTTTCCTTTATGGATTTGAGACAAAGAACAATATTAGTTGGGAAAATTTTTCAGATGAAGATTTATAGTACAAAGTTTTACTAAAGACAGTGCTGCGACAAAGGTAAATCCAAGTAAGCTTAAAACAAGTATCCAGGAATTTGAGAAATCAACATTTTTTTTTCTCATGGGTAGTTTTCATGTGTTTACATAGGCAGAATTTACACTTATGTCAGCTGGATAATATGGACCAGTGTCTCAAAAATTAGACATGTAAAATTATGTAACCTAGTTTCATTTCCCAGGATAAAATATGATTTGTTTCTAGGAAAAATACTATACTTTTTATTAAAAATTGTGATCATAGACATGTTTATTTTTCACTGTATTTTCAATATGTCATACTATATGCAGCAGTTATACAATAGTATACTATTCATTTTCTCTTAATTTTAAGTATTCCATTCTTCTGTTATTAGGCAAGTTTGACACCATTCTTTTTCATTCTTTTTCTTTCATTGCAATATCATTCATGTCTTTCATGTGATTTTTTTTTTTTTTTTTTGGTCAGTCAGGGGCCTGAATTCTGGGCCTGGGCGCTGTCCCTCAGGTCTTCAGCTGAAGTGTAGTGCTCTATCACTAGAGCCAAATCGCCACTTCTGGCTTTTTCTGCTTATGTGGTGCTGAGGAATCAAACCCAGGCCCTCATGCATGTGACACAAGCACTCTACCACTGAGCCACCTTCCCAGCCTTTGATGTGTTTTTGAGACACATTACCTACAGATTCCTATTTTGATTTTCTAATCTATTCTTGCTCTAGTCCCTTGTTCAGAGTATGCATAAGCTTCCAAATTTCTGAAGGCATATTTTTGTTAGATTTAAACTTTCTAATCTTTATAAATTTCCAATAAAATGACTATAAAAGCACTTTAGAGCTGGAAGTTATAATTAAAGTAGGACCATATGTAGATTATATGGCACATTGTAGAAGATATCTCAAAAGTAACCAAATTGAACTCACAAGTCATGACTATTAATTTCGTGACTATTGTAGCTCTTGATGGTCATTTAGATCTTCTTAGATCTAAATTAAAATATTATTATTAAACAGCATAGTCACCTACTTCACTTTCTTGCCTCATGGAACATTTGTATATTTATTATCTTTTTGGTGAGGTCTTACACTTTCACATTTTGTAGTCCCAACTACATTTCCTTCTATATTTCAAATGACATTTTACATTAGATACATCCATTAGTATGTGTTCATATACTAATATGGTATTAGATTATATAAAGACTGACTATCAAGAGAATATATACTGCATATAAAGTGTTGTATTTTAGAAAAATACTTATCAAAAAGTGATATATTTAGGACCCCTATTGTTTATTTAAAAATAAATCTCAACAGGATTCCACAAGAAAGCTATGGGTTACTATTTTAAACCATCTAATCTTTATCATTTAATGTGGAGCTTGTTTTGAAATAGCTGAGTCATATTTCTCTCTCAGTAATTTATTATTTTCTAGCAACTCAAGAAATATGTGTGGTTTACTTGAAAAATGTAGTTCATTATTTTTCCCATTGAGGTTTTGTTCTTTATATTTGGATTTTTTACTCAATTATAGTATATACTTATATATTTATGTTAAAATATTCATATACATGTGTAAAGAAATATGAATTTCTACATGCTATATTTTTACAAGTAAATATTTATAAAATATAAATGATACATTTATGTAAATATTCTGTTTTATTAGACAGAAAATAAAAATTGATATAGATGGCAAAAATAAGTATTTATGTGACCGTTTGTAACAATATAATGTTCAAAATTACTAAAGTGAAATATCAGTGAGTAATGTTATGGGACTGAAGGAAATAAAATTATAGATTGTTCTTTTCAATTTATTATTTTTAAAACATTGTGTAAAAATAAAATTGACTAGAAGCTCAGAGCAATATGTTTTTGCAGACTTTTCCTGAAGGTGCCAAGGGCCACTGAACAATAGGACAACTGCACCTCTACACACAATGGACCAGCCAAGAGGAAGCCAGAAAAGCAGCTTGCACTGACATACATAGCAGATGAGGATTCATTCCCAAGATTCATGTGAGTAGGGGAAAAGGCTTCTAAATATTCCCATAAAATTCCACATGCCCAGGTTGCCAGACCTCATAAAGTAGGTCTGAATCTTGAATGTAGATACTTTATTGTAACCTACTGCTTCCCTAGGGAACTGGCTCACAATGTCCACGTAGATCTGAGTGGATGAGTTCAGGAGGGAATTACAGCCAGTGGTACAGGTCCACATTTATCCCTTAGGGACAGTGTGGCAGACAATTATTTGGTCAGGCCTTTCAAAACGGGATATTTGGAAGCAAAATAGAAGTGAATAGTGATCTTTTTTCTTCATACAAACAGCAGTTTTACATACATCTCATATTCTACCTTATCCTTGAGAACAGATAAAACATGCAGCAAAATCTGGCCAATGCAAAGGAAAGATCTCAATAGAGACACAAGACTCCTTCTCCCAATAGAGGAATTACATTCATTCAATGCAAAACCCATTTTGGAACTTGAGAGATGAATTGTGGATTACTTTGAAGAAAGTAACCAAATATAGAAAACTAAAGGTTTGGGAAAATTTGTTTTCTGTTACTGATTTTTTTTTTTTGATTTGGGATTTTTTTGTCTTGTTTGTTTATTTGGGTTTATTCTTTGATTTTGTTTTCTCCTTTTTTCTTTTTTTTCTCATTGCTTTCATTGGCAACCTATATGCCTCACCCATACTTACTATAGAACTCTCATCTTTTCAAAACATATCTAACTCACAGCATCATCACTTCTCACAACTCCATATCCATAAGAAGCATATTAGATAGGTATACTTATCACATTAATTCAGGACCTTGGCATTTTCCTTCCCTACTTACCTCTAATAGCTTAGATCTAACTCATATGGTAACAAAAATCCAGTGCTCAGTACATATAGCAAGACTGGATGTGCAGATAGAGCTGTAAATATTATCATACAACACATAAATATTTCAAATAATTTTGATGTGGAGGACTTATTAGAGTTTAGATATAACTTCACAACATTTCTGTGAAATGGATCAGCAAGCTACCTAAAACTCAACCAGTAAGAATACAAATAGTAATCCAATAGAAACACTTTAAAGCACCTAAAAGCTAGAACTGCAAAGCGAGGAGAGCTTGGAATTATATGTTTTGAGCATTGGAAGTAAAATCTGGCAACTAAGAGTACTCTTCTCAGCAAAGCTTACATTCATGACTTAAGTACAAGTAAAGTCATTCGATGATACAAAAAAAAAACTATTTACACTTAACAACATTAAAGAAGATTTCCAAATATTTTCCACATGAATTATCATAATGAGCATAAAAATATCCTACTAGATGTGTAGATAAACGTAAGAAAAACAGATGTAGATGCAAGATGAATCTAATGGAAAAACCAGGAACTAGTGCATACTTCTCAATTCTAACATTTAATATTGATAAATTCAAATTTCCAATAAAAAATCCACAATGGAAAGTTGATTTAAAACAAAATATAACAACAGGTGCTGGAGGGGATGTGGACAAAAAGGAACCCTCCTGCATTGTTGGTGGGAGTGTAAACTTGTTCAAACACTTTAGAAAGCAGTATGGAGGTTCTTCAAAAGACTGCACATAGAGCTCCCTTATGACCCAGCAATCCCACTTTTGGGCATTTACCCAAAAGATAACAAAGCCATACTAAAGCCACTAGCACACCTATGTTTATCGTAGCATTATTCACCATAGCTAAGATATGGAACCAGCCCAGATACCCCTCAGTAGATGAATGGATCAAGAAAATGTGTATTCATTTCACCTAACATCAACTTATCTGACCTTTTCTGCTTGTCTCAGACATATACTAGTTATTGCAAATAAGGAACACCATGGGACCTATGTTTCTTTGGGCCTGGCTTACTTCACTTAATATAATTTTTTCCTAGTCTTTCCACTTCCTAACAAATGGGGCAATGTCATTCTTTCTGATAGAGGCACAGAATTCCATTTGGCTGGGGGTGGGGGTGTGGGGGTGTGGGAAATGGGAAGGGATGGGAAGGGGAAACAAAGGAGGAGACAACAATGCTTGACAAGAAATGTACTCATTACCTTGCCCATGTAATTGGAACTCTTCTGTATGGTATTTTTACAATTAAAAAAAGATGAAAATGTGATATATGTGTGTGTGTGTGTGTATATATATATATAATATATATGAATTCTATGCCTGCATCAAAAAGAATATCACCGTATTTGTTAGGCAATGGAAAGACATGGAAAAAAATAAATTAAGTGAAGTAAGCCATGCCAGAAAAACATAGGTCCCATGGTTTCCCTTATCTGCAATAACTAGTATACATCTAGGACAAGCAGCACAGGTCAAAAGCTATGTAGATACAACCATATAAGATGATGCTAAGTGAAATGAACCCCAAGATAGGGACACAAGAGGTTTTACCTTAGTTGTTGTTGTTTTTAATATACTTATAATATACTATGTGATTTTTAGTTTCTCTTGTATGTTCTTCCCCCATGGTATAACCCCCGTTTTTACCATATTTGATTCCAGTGTTCTGCATCTTGGATATATATTTTTTTCTAATTTGGGGAGGGGAAGGAAAATAACAAAAGGCTGAAATAAGGATAGATCTTGGCCCATTGTAACAACGAGATGTACAAGACACTATGTTGAAAACGAACTTTACAACTTCAGGTGGGGGAAGTTGGGGAGGTGGGAAGGGAAGGGATGGTAGGGGAAAAACAAAAGAAGAGGTAACATTGCTTGATAGGAAATGTACTCATTGCCTTACTCATATAACTGCAATTTCTCTGTATGGTATCTTTACAATAAAAATATATATTATAAATAAATAAAAAATAAAAAAGGGCTGGGACGGTAGCTCAGTGGTAGAGTGATTATGTTGTATGCATGAGGCATGAGGCCCTGCTTTGATTCCTTAGTACCATATAGACAGAAAAAGCTGGAAGTGGCACTATGGCCCAAGTGGTAGAGCTCTAGCCTTCAGTTGAATAGTTGAGGAACAGTGCCCAAGCCAGAGTTTAAGCCCCATGACTGACCAAAGAATAAAACAAAACAAAACAAAAACAAAAACAAATCATAACCATCTGGTGTCTACAACAAATATATGTGACAAACAGGCTTATGATGTAAAGTTTGGGAAAGCTCTTCAGAAAATGGACCCTGAAAGCATGAAGGAATAGTAATAAAAGCACAAATATTTGTAATAAGAGTGCAATTCTAATAAAAATTAGAAGAGATAAAGGCCATGTTACAGTAATCAAAGGAATTCTTCAATAGCATCTGATTTTTAACACCTATGCAATAAATGACAAAGCACTCAGCTTTGATAATGAAAAGCAAATGTAGGATGGGTTTGCAGCTTAAGGGGTAGAGCATCTGCCCAGCAAGCATGAGGCTTTGAGTTGAAATCCTAGAAACACTAAAATACCTATACAAATTAGAAACTGTGCAAGATAAAAAGATATACCAAAAAATGTGTGTATCCTTGTATTATTTCAAGATTCTTCATATGAGTGCTCTCTGTTTCCATGATGACTAACTATCCAACAGACAACTTCATCTCTGATGAAACAACCCCAGCTAACATCTTTCTCATGAGCAACATTCAATTCTTCTAAGTTCCTTAATTTTATCTTACATTATTTGCATCACTCAAAAGGTTTAGTGACAAAGTAAATGAAGTATTTTTCTCTATTTGAGAAATGTTTAGAAAATCATGTATGAACATATTGTATTCCTGACCAGGAATAAATGTCTCACAATAGCATTGATATTAAGAAATGAGAGGTCAGTCAACCAAAGCTAATATTCATTCGATTAATTATATATTTCCATTTCAACTTACCTTTCATATATACTCTCAGTAGTCTGAATCCTTCAAAAACTGTTGCTTCCTTGGTCCCAGCATCCCGTTCTCCATTTCTTGTGTTCTGTCCTGTCTAACATACTTTACATAAGTTCTTTGGACTAAGTCATTATGATCACAAAGCTTAGGAACCTAGCAACCAATGTAATCCTCTGCTAAGCATAGGAGAAGAGACTCTAAAATAAAATCTTTATCAAGAAATCCAGTAGCAACAGAGGCTCGCAAGAATGTGGCCAAAAGGGAAAGCTACTACACTGTTGGTGGGAGTGTAAACTTGTTCAAGAACTCTGAAAAGCACTATGAAGGTTTCTGAGATGACTAAACATACCCTATGACCCAGCAATCCCACTCTTGTGCATTTTCCAAATGACCACAAACAAGGCCACACTAAAGCTAACAGCACAACCATGTTCATTGCAGCAATATTTACTATAGCTAAGATATGAAACCACCCAAGATGCCCCTCATTAAATGAATGGATCAAGAAGATGTGGTATACATACACAATGGAGTTCTATGCCTCCATCAGCAAGAATGACATTGTCCCATTCATAAGGAGATGGTAAGACCTGGAAAAATTTATATTAAGCAAAGCAAGCCAGACCAAAATAACATGCATTGCATGATATCATTTTTTTGCAATAACCAGAATACATCTACGATATTCATAGCAGGAGATAATGATAGCGCAATTGTTACATGCACACAACCATATACATAAAGTGTATCAAAATGAACTGAAGAATTAGAAACAAGAGGTTCTTTTTATGTTCTGTAGTTATTTCTATTTTTCTGTTTTTGTTTTCTATATCCTATGCCTTTCATATAAGTATATCTAATCTGTGGAAGGGACAGGTAATTACAGGGACAGCGGGACAAAGATAAACTAATGCAACACCGATACTCAGAAATGAACTTTACAACTTGGAGATAAGGGAAATGGGGAGTGGTAAGCAGGAGAAAATGAGGGAGGGGATAGCAGCGTTTAAAAACAAATGTACTCATTACCATAGTTTTTTATTGTACCCTCCCCATTCATCACCTTTATAATAAATCAAAACATAATAAAAATTAAAAAGCAACTCTTCTTTAGATGGAAGATATATGAGAATAGTTAGAGAATAAATAGATTTATCATTATTACCTCACAATCCAAAAAAAATCTTAACTACATGTTATTACTGATTGGAAAAGAATGATAAACAGCTGACAAAACAATTAGAATTTCGTATAAACAATATACTTACGTTTTCACAGGTATGATATATACATATACTGAACTTATTTACATTAAAATAATATTAAGAGTTATTTCAAATAAGAGGAATTTATAGATATATTGACTATATCTAACCACTCTACATGAAGTTAATATATAATAATTACATATTATTAGATCCTTTTAAAATGTTCTTAGTTTGTTTTGTCCTCATTCTGTTAACAATGAAAATGTTTTATTCCCTAATTTCCTTTTATTTATCTTCCAAATATCAAAATAGAAAGATTCATATTAATATAGTTTTATTTTGATTATGTCCACAGGATTCTTCTAATTCTCACTGGCTGTTATTTTCCAGAAAGGGAAGCATAGTTCCTGACAAAGTGAAGCAGAAAATAATATTTAATTGGTATTTTATAAAAAGTGATGTTTAAGCAAGCAGGATTACCAGATATGAATGATAAGCAATGCAAAATCGAAATATCAGTAGAAGTTCTGGTAAGAGACTGAGTTTTGCCACTAAAACTGAACATCAAAAAAGCAGGGAAAAAAGAGTAGTGGAGCAAAGATATGAAAGACGCTTCTGGTGAAATTTCATAAACAAGGAGTTAAACAGTAATCTTCTGTCTTTTAAGTATGGACTTGCATATACATGCTAATTGTTTATAAGATTTCTTAGAAATTTATTCTGTTGATTGATGTTTTCTATTTTCATGAATTAGATATTTTACATCTGGTATTTCTCATCTCATTTTTCTCCTGTCTACTATTGTTATGCAATGGGTCTCAATTGTTTTTGTGATTTTATTCTTAAAACATTGATTTTAGATTTCTTACAGGACTTTTTAATGATAAAAATTTTATAAGAAAGAATTCACTTTAAAATATAAAAAAATTACTTAATCTAAAACAAAGCAAGAAAGGAGTCACCTTCAATATCTTTTATCTATTTTGCTTTATCTATTTAGATACATCAAACTATGTATTTACCTATTGATCTACCACCCTTGTATTGTTTGTTTGTTTGTTTCGTCTGGAGATATGTTCTAGAAATTTAAGAAATACAGATTATAGAAAAAATCTATTTTCTCTAAGAAATTGCCTTCTTCTACTTCAATAAGGAAATTGTCAGGACATATCACACTTTAAAATGAAAAGTGCTTACACAGAGAAAGAGCTTTTCCTAAACAGCAGTGATATCTTAAGCAAGTAGCCAAACACATATGATATGGTCACAGAAATCTAAAATGAAAACTATATGCCACAATAATATCTAGACAAATATCTGCCCCAATCTTCCTTAAATTGGGGCAAATAGCCATATTAGGAGGGTTATTTTCTTGTTTTCAGTAGAAGTTCATAATGTCCGTGCAAAAAAATAACAAAAAAATGAGGATTTTACTTGGTAGAAGTAAAATGATCGGAAGGAATATCCTACAGAGGGAGAGGAGGAACAGGAGACAGGCAAAAAATTGTCAATTGAAAAGAATTAAGATTGTTTTATGTGGCTTAATAACAAATATTTCCATTTCTTTTATTATGAATTGGGCTTGATTTTTTTCTCATTTTTAAGCTTAAAAATAATTTCAGCATATTCTGAATTCTTTTAAGAGATTTGTGAGATTGCAGAATACCACATATTCGTAAAACACAAATGCATGTTTCACTTGGCATATATTAGACAAACTATATATATATATATATTCATTGAGTATAATATTTGCAGACTTTAGATACAATGTGACAGCAATTATTCTTTATTAATGATAATTACATAAGTCATCATTTGACACTGGAGATTTAGCTAAATTTTGTCAACTCTGTGTGTCATATGCGCAAAAATAGGATGAAATTATTCTCTAATTCCTCACCAAAGAATGAATTTCTACCATGCCTTACTTAAGCCCTAGGTACACTTCATACTAACAAACTAGCCTTTGATCTACTTGTTGTCTTTTTTTCCCTCTCCAATACTACTACAAACAAGAGATTTTGGGATTATAGAGTTACTAGAGTTGAAATACATTAGAAAAAAATATGAACCAGAATAACCTCAAGACATCTAATACACCTTTCATTGAAAAAAAATGTACATAAGGTCTTAAAATCAAGAGCATAATGAAGTCTTAGGGGTAGCCCTCTTAAATCATAATAACTTGCCTGAAAGTAATTTAAAAATGTAACGTAACTCACAATTTGTTACTAGAATCATCCCCCCTCCAGTCTTTTGATTTAATTCTTTATGTCTTTGTGGGTTTTGTCCCCATTAGATTCCACAGCTATTGCTTTGGGCAGATGCATTGCTTAGAATAGCAAAGAAATCAGCTTGAGAATAAAACTAGTCAATTATGCAAATGATGTCATAAAATGCATACCTATTGTCCTTATCTTACTCTTCATTTTTATCACAGCAAAATATGATATTTGATGCAAGTACATTGTTCTCAACTATCTTTTCTCACATATTTAAGAATTCTAAATGCTATTATATGCATCCCCAAAGATCAAACAGGGCCCAAGAAGTGAAAATACAGTCATGACAGGCATGTAACTTCAAAGTCAAACTGATTGTAATTTGTTTATCTTTCATTTTATTTCTTCAATTTTTTCATGCTTACCATAAAGGAAACTATAAATTTTAGCATTATCTTAGTTTGGTTTCAGTCCCTCTAGAATCAAAATGATTCTAACTGAATTGCATTTGAAATGGTTATCTATATAGACAATCAGATTTTGCCAAATGAGTCCAAGTGAGCTGTTGGGTATCACATGAAAGCATAGCTGAAAGTTTAACTTAATAGCTAAATCTCTGTTCAAGAAAACATTAATTTGTAGTTAAATTTTAAATAGATATATAGATCCATCTATTATATAAATGGATAGATCCATAGATGGACATGTGCAGAAGCAAAAAGTTTTGGTTTCGATGTTGTGACAGGGAAAGACAGGAAAAGAAGCAGGATGTTTTGTGGCTGTTTGGAAAGCCAATTGTAGTAAAAATATTAGTTATGAATTTCAAGCAGAGCCTGACGCAGTTGAGGATATGAATTTGAAATACTTTGGGTAAATATGTTTAAAACCAAGCAACATTTTTTTATAAGTTTACTGACTATGAAAAGATATTGACTTTCTTTTCATTGAAAAAACTTATTATGCTGTGACGTGACTTCTTATGTTGTGATGTGATGGTAGTATGTACCAGGGAAAAAAAAATAAAATCGTGATATTAAACCTCCAGCATGGTGAAAATTGGAAACAAATGTAGAGGTTATGCTCAAGTTTGCCCTTTGGAAGTCATCAATAATCTTGTGGTATTATTTTTTTTTTCTACAGGCTACAGAAATACTCTGTAATCAAATATTATAGCCTACCTTGTTTATTTACAAAATGCATTTTCTATTCTCATCTTACTTCAATGTTGTATCAACAAACTTCATCTCAGTTTATACAATCATAGCAATAATTTCTAATGAGGAAATGTGGTATTATCAAAATAAATAAGTTAAATGTAGATTTTATCTTTATAAAGTTAAAAGTATCTCCAAAATATGCATTATATTTCAAATTAACATATCTTTGAAATCTTAAAAGGGCTATGAAGGTATTTAATTTTGAAGTTATTGACTAGTGTGAAAGTCCAAATGGAAACATTAGCATATATGTGATAGGGTTTATACATATTGAATTCTTCAAATAAAAAAAATCCTATATGACTTCTTGTGAAATCTACAATGACCATAAAATCTAAGGTTTCTAATTACAACATTAATGTGAAAATTTTATCTCACAGTATGTGTATATGTGTATTGAATTTTTAGGTGAAATATCATCTAAGATGTCACAATAAACTAGATCAATAAAAATGTAATACAACGTGTTTATTTGAGAAATTATGGTTTAAATAACTGAATTCAAAACTCTGCCAAGACTACCATTAGCCATTTACTAGAATTTATAAAATAGATGGATCTATAGATCTATTTAAAATTTAAATACAAATAAATGTTTACTTGAACATAGATTGAACTACTAACTTTCATCTACAAACTTTCAGTCATGCTTTTATGTGACATCCAACTGCTCTTTGGACTCATTTGGCAAAATCTGATTGTCTATGTACATAATCATTTTAAATGCAATTCAGTTAGACTCTTATGGGCACTACAATCATTCTGATACTAGAGGGACAGAAACTAAACTAAGATAATGCTAAATATTATAGTTTTTATGGTAAGCATGGAAGAATTGAAGAAATAAAATGAAAGAGAAACAAATTACATTATGCATTTACCGGAAGCTTACAGTGACTCTAGAATACAGAGAATATTGTTTGAATTGTGGAAAAGTGGAACAGCTGCTGAACATATGAGATATATAATGGTATAGTATTCAAAATTTCATTTTGTTCAATTTCTCAATGTCTTTAGGATAATTTACAAACTAATTTATCTCAGAACTTGCCTGATGATGAAGAAAGTATGAGAAATTTGGAGTATGTCAAATTGTAAATTATTACCAAAACGATTTTACAAATACCACTAAATTCAAATGTTTGCATTTGGCTTATCTATTGACCTTTATTAGCTTTGTGTAATACAATTTTGATGAATTTATTAGGTCCCATATATTCATGAAGCTAAGCTTTGGAAGTCTTCTATTTATAGTTTCTTTTTCAATATTACATTTATTTTATAAGTGTGGGTATATTGTACCTTCATTTTCATTTGTTGTAATAAATCTGTACATTTCTTTATTTTAGCCTTGATTTTCTGGATCTTCAAAATTAATTACCTATAGACATTTCTATACTTTCCACGATTTTCTTCTTATTGCCTTTTTAGCATTATTTGTTATGGTCAGAAAAGATACATGAAATCATTTCAAGGCATTTTTTAATACAGAGACATCTTTGAGGCCTTTTGTATGATGTTTATTACAGACAAAACATATTCACTTACTAAAAATCTATGTCTGTTAGGTACATTTGGTTTATTACGCCAATTATCTAAAATTGTTTTTCACTAATTTTCTGTCAATTGCTGAAATTAGGAGTATAAAATCCTAAACTATTCCTGGGTTAGTGTCTCTCTCTCTTTTCATGTTTATTAATACTTGTTTATCCATTTGGCCAATGCTATATTAAGTGTACTTAGATTTATTAAATTCTATTGATAAATTGACTCCTTTATCACTATATAATTCTGGTTCATGTTTTGCTGTTAATTTTATTTGAAATATATTTAGATTTTGTATCTAACAAAATAATTTGACATCTATCTGATCTTAATTAAACCAATCTATACATTCAAAACTTCTAAATTATCTGATAATAACTTTTAGAGTAGTTTAATGACTATTGAAATAATATATCTCCTAGATCTTGCTTTCTGTTTTTAACAATGAACAATGCAATAGATGTTACATGTTCAAAGTTGTATTCCTCAGTTTGGGACTAGTTTGTACTGACATCTGCGAAAGGACATTAGTAATGTTCTCACATTTACCTAATCTTCCCTGATAGATTCAGGCCATGTTTTTCAAATGAAAAAAATCCAGAAAATTCAGATATGATAACCATACTGTCAGTTATATTTTTTATTCCTTTATTATTTAATATTTTCCAACAGGCAATAACATAACATTAATAATTGACAGTTGTTCATAGGTTAGGTTTAATGCTTAATTAAAATATCAGCCATATGTCTATATTCTTGGAAGAAATAATGAATCAGAGAGAGGAAAAATGGATTAGATATCTGTTATGTAAATGACAAAAAATATAGTCTTTATACAGTGTTCAGGCAGTGTAAATTCAAAACTCTTCCATTTAAAAAACTCACTCCTGTAATTCTAGATACTCAGGAGGCTGAGATCTGAGGATCACAGTTCAAAGCCAGCCTGGGGAAGAAAACCTGTGAGACTTATTTCCAATAAACTACTCAAAACCAGAAGTGGCACTGTGGCTCAAGTGGTAGAGCACTAGCTTTGAGCTGAAGAGCTGAGGGACTGCCCAGGACCAGCGTTCAAGCCCCATGACCAACAACAACACAAAAAACCCATACATAATTGTTAATAAAATAAAGATTGCCAAGTAGCTGCTTTTTATATTAAAACATTGAAAGTACATTAGTGCTTCTAATAAAATTATAAAATTCAACATCATTCCTACACATGAAATTATTTTTTGGTTTACAAATTATTTTATTAATATAATTTTAATTAGTTGATAATTGACTAAAAAACTTAAATATAGATAAATTCATTTTAATATTTCACTTATTCCCTTTACCTGTCCTTCCCCAATTATACTATACAATCTTATAAATGCAGTAATATTCTCTGCATAAAAATCTATAAATAAGGGAGATGGGGTGGAAGATGGCGGCTTTCTCACAGGTAGCCCCACTATGGGTCTCTGACAAAAGAAGATCTAGGGGCACAGCCACACTTTATCTCAAGAGATCGACTCTAATCAAACTCTAAATACCTAAAGACTTTTTCTACTACAAGAGGACTATCCTAGCAGGCAAATAAGGAAAGGGAAAAAAGAAACAGCAAACATGACCTCTGTGGAGCAACTGCACCAAGCAGCTCTGCACCTCACTGTGCTGGGACTCTCTGCAGACTTTAAGCAGAAGAGAACCCAAATAATGAAGAAAGCGCTCAACACTAAACCCCGCGGAAAGTTAGGAGGGAATCTGGTGAAGACCTCCGAGCCAACAAACGGCCCCTACTCCAAACCATCTTCCTCCCCCAGGGCAGCTATATGGAAGGAGCAAACTCAGCAATACCGTCATTACAATTGCCAGAAATTGGCACCACTAGGTAAGCCCCCAAATAAGCCCATGACTGCAGCACTGGCAGGATCTCTGTGGGCCCCCACCAACCCTGCACAAGGCTCCCAGGAAATCACAGCCACAGCCAATCCATCACTCTAAGCTCTACAGGCCAACTGCACTGCCAACTGGGCACTCTGCTGAGACCTGCTCCCTCCCTGCTGCCACCCAGCTCAGACAAAAGGCTCTCACAGGTGCTGCACCACCAAGCTGCTACAGGCATCTCCACAGATGCACCTAGTAGCCCCAAGCAGCTACCCCCAAGGCTGCCAACCACCAGTTTCCACTGCCTCTGCAGTAGACCAGCATGATCCCCTGCTGTCCACACCAGCCTGCCACAGGAACCTCCACCCAGTCCTCCTAGTGCCAGGACTCCCCATGCTGCCACAAAGGAGACACTTCAGCATCAGCAAAGCCACCCCCCCCCCCGTAACCTGCACCTACCAACACCCAGACCCTCTGACTGAGAACCTGCCAACTCCAAGTTACCTACCACAGCACAGGCTCTGCAGTCCTGTACACCACCCGGTAGAGACCTCGTGAGTAACCAAACTGGGCCTACTCCTTGGGGGGCAATTCCCCACAGGATCCCATAGGCCTCTGACACAAACCCCCTTCCAAAATGGAGGGAACATACCAAAACAGAACATGGACATAAGCTCTGTTCTTAAGGCTCTTGTGGCTATCTGGAAAAGCCTGGGAACAGCTCCAGGCCTATGATAGCAGTCTACAAACCTGAAACCCCCAAAACTCCCAGCCACTAGGCCTGAGAGTGGGACTATAGATAGCAGGCACTCTCCCCCATCAAAAGTCCATCTGCTTCTAACCAAGCACAAGGAAAGTGGAATAAAGCAAGGCATACAAAGTTCTATCAGGAATCTGCTTTGAGGACTACGGGGAAACTAAAGCTCACCCAAAGAACCCAAAAAAAACATTCTTTAGTTTTTTATTCTTGTTCGTGTTTTGTTTTGTTAGTTTTTATGTCTGATTGTTTGTTTTTTGTTTTTATTTCTATGTGTTACTTATGTGTATTCTGATTTAGGATTTGCTATTCCACTTAAAGCTTCTATTTTTCATTATTATTTGGTTTTGTCTTCCACTTTCCAATTTCCTCATTTGTAAGATTTTTTCCTTCTTTCTTTTCTTCTCACTCTCCCCTTCTCCTTTCTCTCCACATTATACTACTACTCCATCAGAGCTACCCTGCTTAGATCTATACACAATGCAAGGCCTCCTTCTATGTGTGTAAACAATAATTACAGGAGTTAACTTAGATTAAGCGACTCTCCAATACTATCTGAATAATCATTTTCTAATCTCAGCTAGTCTCCTAAATATACTTATATATAGCTTCTTTTTCTTACCTTCATATCAATCTCTAAGCTACTCTGTACATAACCTTTCTTCTAATTATTTTCCATCTCTTACACTCAGTAACAGACTATATTCTCTTCCTACTGCATGTACCCCTCCCCTAAGATGTTCTTACCCTTCTACTATCACTATACCCAAGTTCTCTTCTGAACCTGAATTCATATATCTCCAATCCTCTCTTCACTTCCCCATCTGCTGAAGCCCATTGATCCCTAATGGTTTATGTGTTTCACAACTTACAGTTGATTCTATATTTGACCACAAATTGTTTCTATTTAACTATTTTGAATACAAGTAGCCCATCTTGTTAACTCTAAGGAACAGACTACTTATCAGAAAAGCCAAGGTTGTCTCAAAAGTTACAACTACACATAATCTCGACCCTGAAGCCAAAATATCCCTCTATAAGCAGAGAAAAATAGAGCTAAATAGGAAAATACCTGCACATAACTTTGAAACCCTAAGATTTATACATCTACCCAACACCAGAGTGGCTCCAGTCCCAAAAAAGACTGTCCTACTGCCACACCAGTGTGCTTCTTGTCTCCAAATGGGTAGAACTAACCACAGAAACACAAGGAACACGGCCAATAAACAAACCCCAACACCATCTCCACATAAACAAGCTACAGAGCAGTCCCAGAAGAACCTAGAGGATAATGCTCAAGATAGATTAAAAGCATGGCTGGTAAACCTACTCAATGAAAAATTGGACACCATGCACAGGGTTATCAGAGAATGCGATGAGGCCAACCAGAAACTAATAGATGACTTCATGGCCTCCACATGTAAAGAGATAAAAGAACTACAAGAGAGGGAGAAAGAAGCTAATGAAAACATAGGAACCCAGATTAAGGAGTGGAAAGCAAAGTCTGAGAACCAACTTCAGGAGGTAAGGCAATCTATTCAAGACTCAAAAGAAAATGTAAATAAGGAACTGGCCACCATTAAGAAAGACCAGCAAGAAGCAAAGGTGATAGACATGGAAGGCAAAAGCCTTAAGAGTAGAATGGAGGAGGCTGAAGAAAGAATATCAGAGACTGAAGACAGTTTAGACTCTAGAGAGAAAGAGCACACAATTATTCATAACAAAACTAAGAAGCATGACAGATCACTGCAGTAAATACAGGATACATTCAGAAAGCCTAATTTGAGAATAATACATATACAAGAGGGATTAGAGAGGGAAGCTAATGGATCAGCAGAATCCTAGCAGAAAAATTCCCAAATATATAAAAGGACAGGGCTATCTAGATACAAGAAGCTTTTAGAACCCCAAATACACCAGACCAGAACAGATCATCCCACTTTCACAATATGATCTGTACTGGCTCAATAGCCAATAAAGAAAGAATTCTTAAAGCTGTCAGGGAAAAGACAACAATCACGTATAAAGGGAAACCAATCAGAATTACCTCAGACTTCTCAGCAGACACCATAAAAGCAAGCATGGCCTGGAAAGAGGTATGCCATGCCTTAAAGTCAAATAACTACAAAACAAGAATAATCTACCTAGCTAAGCTCTCATTCATAGAAGGACAAATAAAAACCTTCCACAACAAGGAAAACCTGAAGCAATATATCTCTACCAAACCAGCTCTCCAAAAAATCCCCCAAAACATTCTAAATATAGAAAACCAACAAGAACAGAATAGAGGCAATGAAGCAGTCCAAAAACAGAGAAATATCTAATCATAACAAGAACAGCCAAAGCACAGATTCCCCCCCCAAAGTATGGATTATAAACATAGGGGTAGCAAACACCTCTTAGTCCTATCCCTTAATATTGATGGTCTTAACTTTCCAAATAAGCGACATAGATTGTCCACTTGGATCAAAAAGCAAGATCCTTCTATATTTCTTCAAGAGGCACACGTTGCCTCTTGGAAGGCTGGAATGAAATATATCAAGCAAATGTCTCCCATAAACAGGCGGGAGTTGCAATCCTAATATAAGATAAAATAGACTTCAAATTAAAATCAATGAGAACTGATAAAGAAGGTCACTACATACTAATGAAGGGTTCTCTCCTTCAGGAGGATATTATGATTCTAAACGTCTATTAACCAAATAATGGAGAACCGACATTTATCCAAGAAACATTACTTTCCCTCAATTCTTACACAGATTGATCAAAGGACATTAATTGAGGGGGAACTTAATACACCACTATCCCCACTAGACAGATCAACCAGGCAAAAAATCAACAGAGAAACCTCAGATGTTAAAATCTGCATAGATCAACTAGACTTAACAAACATCTGCCAAATATTTCACCCAGCAGCATCAGATTATACCTTCTCTGTAGCACAGGGAACATTTTCCAAAATGGACTTCATTGTAGGCCACAAAGCAAATCTGTCCAAATTCAGAAACATTGAAATTATGTCCTGCATTCTTTCAGACCACAAGGGAATAAAATTAGAATTCACAACAAAGAGATGAACAAGTCATTATGTCAAAAACGAACTTTACAACTTTGGTGCCGGGGGGTGGGGGAGGGAGGGGAGGGCGGGGAGGATTGGGTTGGGGAGCAGGAGAGGATGGGAAGGGATGGGAAGGAGAAACAAAGGAGGAGGCTACAATGCTTGATAAGAAATGTACTCATTATCTTGCCCATGTAATTGTAACCCCTCTGTACAGTATTTTCACAATAAAAAAAGAAAAAGAAAAAATAAATAAATAAAATTAGAATTCACCACCTAAAGCCACCAAAGGAAATCCTGTAACACTTGGAGGCTGAAAAACACACAGTTGAACAACCAGTGTTTCATGGAAGATATTAGAAAGGAAATGCAAATGTACATGATATTCAACAAAAATGATCACACAAATTACCAGCTCCTCTGGGAAACAGCCAAGGCAGTACTCAGAGGCAAGTTTATAGCTCTGAGTTACTACATCAACAAATTAGAAAGATCTGAAACCAACAATTTAATGAGGAACCTAAAGCTCCTTGAAAAAGAAAAACAAGCTAAACCCCAACCCAGTAGACAGATGCAAATAATTAAAATTAAATACACATTAAATGGAATAGAGTCCAAAAAACTATAGAAAGAATTAACAGAACAAAGATTTAGTTCTTCAAAAAATTAATAAAATTGACAGACCCTTAGCAAATCTTGTGAGAACAAAAGAGAACACACCCAAATAAACAAACTCAGATATGAGAATGGAAATATCACTACAGAAACAGCCAAGACTCAGAATATAATAAAGGGATACTTCTCAAACCGTACATTAATAAATTTAAGAATCTGAACAATATGGACAAATTTCTAGAAAATATTGACATGCCCAAACAAAACCAAAATGATTTAAAACAACTTAACAGACTCATATAAAGCATTGAAATAGAAGCGGCAATAAAAGATCTTCCACCCAAGAAAAGTCCAAGACCTGATGGATTTACAGCTGAATTCTACAAAACCTTCAAAGCAGAACTCACACCAATACTCCCCCAACTCTTCAATAAAATTGAAAGAAAAAATTCACTACCACACTCTTTATATGAAGCCAGCATAACCCTCATTCCCAAACCAGGCAGGAACTCAGCAAAGAAAGAGAACTATACACCCATTTTTTGATGAATATCGACACAAAACTTCTCAACAAAATCTTGGCCAATCAACTTCAACAACTTATCAAAAGAATCATACACCATGATCAAACAGAATTCATTTTAGGGATGCAAAGCTGGTTCAATATATGCAAAACAATATAATTCATCTCGTCAACAAGAAGGAGGATAATAACCACATGATTATCTCAACAAATCCAGAAAAACCATTTGACAAGATCAAACACTCCTTTATGATGAAGGCTCTGAAAAAAAATAGGAATCCTGGAACATTCCTCAATTTAATAAAGCTTATATATGGCAAAACTACAACTAGCATTATATTAATGGTGAAAAGTTAATGCCATTTCCTCTAACGAGGCAAGGATGTCCACTCTCCCCACTCCTCTTCATCTTAGTACTAGAATGCCTAGCTACAGCAATAAGACAAGATGCAGACATGAAGGGGATCCAAATATGGAAAGATGAAGTAAAATGTCCCTCTTTGCAGATGACATAATCTTGCATTTAAAGAATCCCATGGACTCCACTCTCAAGTTACTTGAGCTGATAAGAAACTTTGGGAGGGGTTCCGGGAAGATGGCGGAAGAGAAGCTGGAATCTGAACAAGCTCTCGCATAGAAAGCAGTTTTAGAGTTCCAGTGAACAGTCCTAAGCCAGAGAATCACGCCAAGTGTGCCATCACAGGACAGAGAGTTAGACAAGAGAGGGAAAGCCAAGGCAAGAAGACACATCTGAGCGCTTGCTGGCACCCGCCGCCAAGGCGGCGGCGGTAGGGTTCCAGCGGAGTCAGCAGCCGGAGCCATACCTGAGCGCTCACACAGAGAGTCCGGGATGAAGGAGCCAGACGCAGCATGCGAGCGGATTCTACTCAACACCAGCAAGAACTGACAAGGAGTGGACATCTTCATCCTGCAGTTTGCAGACCAGAGACGACCCAGGATCCAAGACTCGGCTTGAGTAGAAGCCCGACATCCTCACTCCTTCTCAGGGAGCAGGAGAGGGAAGGCCAACCCTCCCCCCCCAACACCGGTGATCTCCATCTTGGATACTGACAAAGCTCGGAGGAGCTGCCAGCTCCAACTCAGGCCTTGGAATAAAACTAGTCATTTAGCAGGTCACAAGAACTTAACGGCGAAGTGACCTGCCAGACTCAGCTCCATCCAGGGAAAAGTCACCCAGCTCAGGCGCCAGCCATTAGAGTGACTTTCCTCACTGGGTAACCAGAGCCAGAGGCTGCCCCTCCCTCTAGCAGCCTCAACAATCAATTGAAAAACAGAAACCCTGAGAATGGCTCCAGGCTGGGCTCTGTGAGTTTTTTTCACAAAATAGCCCCAGGGAAAAGCTACTGATTGTTGAAAGGCCTCAACTCTACCCAGAACCTAGCCGCACCACTGCATCCCCCTCTTTTGTGATTCTCAAAACAGAACACCCTCCCATTAAACTAATGTGGGAGAGGGATCTCAAAATCTTGGGTAAAGCAGAGCATTTTTCTGCCTGTTCGAACAAACTGACTTAAGAAACCAATCAAGCCACAGGACCTCAAGCTGACAAGACTTCAACAAGAGGCTGGTTACAGACAAAAGGGAGATACAGGATTCTTCCCACCCCTCCCAAAAAAAAAAATTAAAAAAAAATCAAAGAACTTTTTTTCTTCTTCTTCTTTTCTTCTTTTTTTTTTGTTCTTTTCTTTTTTTTTTGGTACCTTATATATATAAATTTTTTTTCCTTTTCTAAAAATTTTATTAATCTTTAATTTTTGCCTTTTTTGAAAAAATAATTGTTTCCAGTAACTTTTTTTCCTCTTCTAATTTTTATTTTGGTAATACGAGAATGTGCGTTTTCCTTTCTTTTCTCTACTTCTTTCTCTTTTGCTTTCTTTCTTAACTATTTTTTTGTTTTTTGTCTAGCTCTACTGAACTTCTGATCTTTTTTTTCTCCCTTTCTTATCCTTTGCATCTTTTCCTCTCTTTTGATCTTCTTTATTTGACTTAACTCTTGTCCTGCACATCCTCAGATAAACCCATAGTTAACTAGTAGACCCTATCCCCCATTGTGTACACACTTAATCCACAAATTTATTACTCAATTCAAAACCCTCGAGACTTAAATTCCTTAATAGCAGTACTACCTCTTTATACCTATAAAATATTTTAAACATTTTTTTAAGGTTTTCACTTCTCCTCTATGTCCCTTCCCTTCTCTATACTCACATTCCTCTCTAAATAGATGGTCTTTTAATCTCCATAATAATATTAATTTTTATGTTTCTATTTTTTTCTGGTCTCTTTTCATTTCCCTTTCCCTTTCTTCTTTTTCTCTCTCTCTCTCTACTTGTATCCTACCCAACCTATTTAATGCATTGGGATTAGGACATAGTTAACTCTCCCTGTGCCTCCCCAAACCAATCTATTCCGATTTTTTACCCACATCTCTCCCTAACCCTAATAATTTCTGGTTTTCCAAATTCTTCTCTGCGGTTCGAAGCCTATTAACATATAGTTGTTTGGTGTTGAATAGATGTATCTGTGGAACTAGATTGTATCTGTAGATTATTGACTACAGAAATGCAAACTTTGATTGATGGTTGCCTTAAGATAGTGTTCTGGCACAAAACTGGTGCTATTTTCATCCCAAATGGGCAGAGTAAGCCGGAAAAACACAAGAAAAATGGCAAATGCGGATATCTCAATTCCCAATCTTGATAATCAGGGGTCAGAACAGATAATGAATAATCCAGAGGAGAGTTCGCAAATAGCTGTACAAACACTGCTGGCAAACATGATAAACGAGAAGTTTGACAACTTACAAAGGACTCTGTACGAGTGTGAAAGGGAGAGAGAAGAGGCATCCGAAAAGCTTATACAGGAATATCATAAGCGTGAGGAAGCTACTCAAAAACTGATACAGGATTTGCGTGAGCAACTTGAGAATACTCAAAGAGAAAGAGAAGAATGGCATGAGCAGGCTGAGAACACTCAAAGAGAACTGCAGGAATCCCACGAATGGGAGGAAAGAGAACTACAGGAAGCCCATGAACGGGAGGAAGCTAATCAAAGAGTAATACAAGAATTGAGAGACCAGGTAGAGAATACACAAAGATCACTAAAGGCATTCATGGAATCCATTAACAAAGAGCTGAAGGAAGTCAGGGAGACCACAAAAGGAATGCTGAATGGAACCCAACAGAAAGAATGGAAATCCAAAGAAATCATAACCAAACAACTAAGTGATTTGAGAACAAACACTGAACACCAAATTAAGGAAATAGAGAAATTCATTCAAGACCAAAAACAGAGCTTCAACAAAGAACTTGAAGCCATCAAAGCTGACCAATTAGAAGGAAAAGAGATAAAAAAAACAAAGTAGAGAGTCTTGACAGCAGGTTAGACCATGCAGAAGATCGAATCTCAGGGACTGAAGACAGCCTAGATATTATAGAGAAAGAACATACAACCATCCAAGACAAGTCCAAGAAATATGATAGATCTATCCAACACCAGGAAGACACCATCAGAAGGCCTAATCTAAGGATAATGGGTGAAAAGGAGCACCTAGAAACAGAAGTCAATGGTCTAGGAAATTTGTTTAACAGGATCCTAGCAGAGAACTTCCCAAACATACAAAAAGATAGGCCTATTCAGATACAAGAAGCTTTTAGAACCCCAAATAGACCAGACCAGAATAGGACATCACACCATCACATTATAATCCACACAGGATCAACTCAGAACAAGGAAAATATCCTTAAAACTGTCAAGGAGAAAAGGTTAATCACCTATAAAGGGAAACCAATTAGAATAACCTCAGATTTGTCAGCAGAGACAATCAAAGCAAGAAGAGCCTGAAATGATGTATGGCATGCCCTAAAAACAAACAACTATCAACCAAGAATACTGTACCCAGCTAAACTCTCCTTCATAACTGAAGGCCAAATAAAAACCTTCCATAGCAAAGAAAAATTGAAACAATACATCTCCACCAAACCAGCCCTACAAAAGATTCTTAAAGATGTCCTACACATAGAAAAGCAAAAAGACCGTAATAAAGGCCGAGAAACTGCACACAAACTGAGAATCCAATAACCATAGGAAGGACCCAGATTTACAGCCCCCAAGAAGGTGGATAACATGGCAGGAACTCCCAAATACCTCTCAGTTCTATCTCTTAACGTTAACTGACTGAACTCTCCAATTAAGCGGCATAGATTGTCTAGTTGGATTAAAAAACAAGACCCTTCTAACTGCTGCCTGCAGGAGTTACATCTTCTGCGTAAACACAAACACATTTTCAATGTTAAAGGCTGGAACAAAATCTACCAAACAAATGGCCCCCATAAACAGGTGGGAGTTGCAATCCTAATATCAGATAAAATAAACTTCAAATTAAAATTTGTGAGAAGACATAAAGAAGGTCGCTACATACTAATTAAAGGATCTCTCCTTCAGGAAGATATTACAATTCTAAATATCTATTCGCCAAACTGTGAAGCACCCAAATTTATCAAAGAAACACTACTTTCCCTCAAATCCCATATAGACCCAAAGACATTAATTGTTGGGGATTTTAACATACTACTCTCCCCACTAGATAGATCAACTTGGCAAAAACTCAACAGAGAATCCACAGATCTAAACAGCTGCATAGATCAACTAGACTTAACAGACATCTACCGAACATTTCACACAACAGCATCAGAATACAGATTTTTCTCAGGAACATATGGAACGTTTTCTAAAATAGACCACATTTTAGGCCACAAAGCAAACTTGTCTAAATTCAGAAACATTGAAATTATACCTTGCATTCTCTTTGACCAGAAGGGAATAAAATTAGAACTCAACACCAAAAGCCACCAAAGAGACTCTGGTAACACATGGAGGCTGAACAACACACTGCTGAATCATGAGTGGGTCATGGAAGAGATTAGAAAGGAAATTCAAATGTTCATGCTATTCAACAAAAATGAACACACAAATTACCAGCTCCTCTGGGACACAGCAAAGGCGGTACTCAGAGGCAAGTTTATAGCTTTGATCTCCTACATCAACAAATTGGAGAGATCTGAAACTAGCAATTTAATGACACATCTAAACCTCCTTGAAAAAGAGCAGCAAGCTAAACCCCAATCCAGTAGATGGAAAGAAATAATCAAAATTAAATCAGAATTAAATGAATTAGAATCCAAAAAACTATAGAAAGAATCAACAAAACAAAGAGTTGGTTCTTCAAAAAACTTAACAAAATTGACAGACCCTTAACAAATCTTATCAGAAAAAGAAGAGAACACACCCAAATTAATAAACTCAGAGATGAGAATGGAAACATCACCACGGAAACAACCAAGATTCAGAACATTATAAGGGAATACTTCTCAAAACTTTATGCTAATAAGTTTGAGAACGTGACAGAAATGGACCTTTTCCTAGCAAATATTGACATGCCAAAACTAAAACAAGATGAGTTAAACCAGCTTAACAGGCCCATATCAAGAACTGAAATTGAAACAGCATTAAGAGACCTCCCAGCTAAGAAAAGTCCAGGACCAGATGGTTTTACAGCGGAATTTTACAAGGCCTTCAAAGCAGAGGTCACACCAATACTCCTCCAAAACTTAAATGAAATTGAAAGAGAAAGCTCACTACCGAACACATTCTATGAAGCCATCAAAACCCTCATCCCAAAACCAGGCAGGGACTCATCAAAGAAAGAGAACTATAGACCAATTTCTTTGATGAATATTGATGCAAAACTTCTCAACAAAATTTTGGCCAAACGACTTCAACAATTCATCCAAAAAATCATACACCACGATCAAACAGGATTCATTTCAGAGATAGAAAGCTGGTTCAATATACCCAAATCAATTAATATTATTCATCACATCAACAGGAGCAAGAATAAGAACCACATGGTTATCTCAATAGATGCAGAAAAAGCATTGTTCAAGATCCAACACCCCTTTATGATGAAGGTTTTTGAAAAATTAGGAATCCATGGAACATTCCTCAATACAACAAAGGCTGTATATGACAAACCTACAGCCAGCATTCTACTCAATGGTGAAAAACTAAAGCCATTTCCTCTTAACTCAGGAACAAGACAAGGATGCCCACTCTCTCTACTCCTCTTCAATCTAGTATTAGAATGCCTAGCTACAGCAATAAGACAAGATGCAGACATAAAGGGGATCCAAATAGGGAAAGAAGAAATAAAACTCTCTCTCTTTGCAGATGACATGATCTTGTATTTAAAGAGTGACATAGACTCCACTCCAAATTACTCAAGCTGAGTAAAAACTTTGGCAAAGTTGCAGGTTATAAAATTAACCCCCAAAAATCAATGGCTTTTCTGTATGGCAAAAATGAGAAAAGTGTGGCTAAAATTAGGAAAGCAAATCCAATTGAAATAGCCCCACAAAAAATAAAATACCTAGGAATTAACTTAACTAAAGAAGTGAGGGACCTCCATGATGAAAAATTTAAAATCATAGAAAAGGAAATCAACACAGAACTAAAAAAATGGCAAAGCCTCCCATGCTCCTGGATTGGAAAGATTAACATCGTGAAAATGGCAATACTTCCAAAGGCTATCTACAAATTCAATGAAATACCTATCAAAATTCCAACCTCATTCTTCAAGGAAATAGAAGAGGAAATCCAAAATTTCATATGGAACAATAAAAAACGCCGAATAGCAAAAACGCTCCTCAACGGAAAGAACACTGCTGGAGGAATATCAATACCAAATTTCAAACTGTACTATAAAGCCATAATAATCAAAACAGCTTGGCATTGGCATAAGAACAGACCTCAGGACCAATGGAATAGAATTGAAAACACAGAAATGAACCTACAGACCTATAGCCATCTAATCTTCGATGAGGGAGCTAAAACAATAGAATGGAAGAAAGACAGCCTCTTCAGTAAATGGTGCTGGCAAAATTGGTTAACTACATGTAGAAAACTAAAGCTAGATCCTTATATATCACCCTGCACCAGAATCAACTCCATATCAAAGACCTTGAATTCAAAGCAGACACTCTGAAAACATTACAGGATGGAATAGGAGAAACCCTAGGTCTCCTTGGCTCAGGCCGAAAATTTTTGAATAGAGACCCGGAAACACAACAAATCAAAGTAAGGTTGTACAAATGGGATTGCATAAAGTTGCAGAGCTTTTGCCGGGCAAACGGCATAGCTAGCAAGATCAATAGAAAGCCCACGGATTGGGAGAAGCTCTTCACTAGCCATACAACGGACAAGGGTCTCATATCTAAAATATACTTGGAACTCAAAAAATTAAACCCCCCAACAACAAATCCTCAAAGAAACAACTGCCCAATAAATAAGTGGGCAAAAGACTTAAAGATAAACTTACCTGAAGAGGAAAGAAGGATGGCCAATAGACACATGAAGAAATGTTCAACATCCCTAGCCATAAAAGAAATGCAAATCAAAACAACATTGAGATATCACCTCACCCCAGTTAGAATGGCAAAAATCAAGAACTCTAACAACAACAGATTCTGGAGGGGATGCGGACAGAAAGGAACCTTACTTCATTGTTGGTGGGAATGTAAACTTGTTCAACCACTTTGGAAAGCAGTATGGAGGTTCCTCAAAAGACTTCACATAGATCTCCCCTATGACCCAGCAATCCCACTTTTGGGCATTTACCCAAATGTTTACAAACAAGACCACACTAAAGCTACCAGCACAACAATGTTTATTGCAGCATTATTTACCATAGCTTAGATATGGAACCAACCCTGATGTCCCTCAGCAGATGAATGGATCAAGAAAATGTGGTATATATACACAATGGTATTCTATGCCTCCATCAGAAAGAATGACATTGCCCCATTTGTTAGGAAATGGAAAAACTTGGAAAAAATTATATTAAGTGAAGTAATTCAGGCCCAAATAAACATAGGTTCCATGGTTTCCCTAATTTGCAATATCTATTATATGTATGAGTCAAGCGGAAAATGTCAGATAATGCGAGGTCAGGAAATTGAGCCCTTAGATATGTATTTTAATGTTTTTTTTTCTTTCATGCATGTGTTTCTAACGCATTCATAAGATTATCTCTTTGTTGCTTTTTATGTCCCTCCTCCACAGTATTACCCCTGCTTTCACTATATTTGATGTCAGTATAACTTATGGAGGAGATGGGGAAAAACCAGTTGTTTAAGGATACAGGTGGACCTGTTGCAGCAATGAGAAGTACAAGTTGCCATGTCCAAAACGAGCTTTACAATGTCGGTGCGGGTCGGGGGGGGTGAAGGGGGGGAAGGAGAAGGATTGGGATTGGGGGGGGGGAGAAGATGGGAAGGGATGTGAAGGGTAAACCAAAGGAGGAGGGTGCAATGCTTGGTAAGAAATGTAGGCATTATCCTGCCCATGTAATTGTAACCCCTCTGTACATTATGTTCACAAATAAAATAAAATTAAATTAAAAAAAATTAACTTTGGTAAAGTCACATGGTATAAAATTAACCGTCAAAAATCAATGCCTTTTCTGTATGCAAATAATGAGATGAGCGTGTTTGAATTTAAGAAAGCCACCCCTTTTGTAATAGTCCTACATAAATTAAAATACTTACAAGTTAACTTAACAAAAGAGGTGAAGGACCTGTATGACGAAAACTTTAAAAACCTGAAAAGGAAATTACAGCAGAAGTAAGCAAGTGGAAAAACCTCTCATGCTCCTGGCTTCGAGGATTAACATCATGAAAATGGCAATACTGCCAAAATCTATCTACAAATTCAATGTGATACCTATCATCATTTCAACCTCATTTTTCAATGAAATAGAAGAAGCAATCCAAAAAATCATATGGAACAATAAAAGATCCCAAATAGCTAAAGCAATCCTTAGTAGAAAGAACAGCACCAGAGGAATATCAATTCCAAATTTCAAACTCTACTACAAAGCCATAGTAATCAAAACACCTTGGTATTGGTACAAAAACAAACCTGAGGACCAAAGGAATAGGACTGAAGACCCAGAAATGAACCCACAGACTTATAGCAACGTAATCTTTGACAAAGGAGCTAAAGAAATAGAATGAAAGAAACACGGACTTTTCAGTAAATGGTTCTGGCTAAACTGGTTAAACACCTGTAGAAAACTAAAGCTAGATCCATATATATCACCCTACACCAGAATCAACTCCAAACCGATCAAAGATCTCAAAAGAAAAGCAGACTCCATTGAAACATTACAGGAAGGAATAGGAGAAACTCTAGGGCTCCTTGGCACAGGTCAAAATTTTCTTCATGGACACCTAGAAGCTCATCAAATCAAAGAAAGTTTGGACAAATGGGATTGCATGAAACTGCAGAGCTTCTGCAAGGCAAAGGACATAGCTAGCAAAATCAATAGAAAGCGCACGAACTGGGAGAAGATCTTCACTAGCTGTACAATGGACAAGGGTCTCATATCTAAAATATACTTAGAACTCAAGAAACCAAATCCCCTAACAAAAAATCCTCAAAGAAACAACTGCCCAATTAAAAAATGGGCTAATAATTGAAAGAGAGACTTCTCTGAAGAGGAAATAAGAATGTCCAATAGACATATGAAGAAATGCTCAACCTCTCTAGCCATAAAAGAAATGCAAATGAAGACAACACTGAAATTCCACCTCACCCCAACTAGAATGGCTATAATCAAGAAAACTAGTAACAACAGATGCTGGAGGGGATGTGGCCATAAAGGAACCCTACTGCATTTTTGGTAGGAGTGTAAACTTGTTCAACCACTGTGGAAAGCGGTATGGTGGTTCCTCAAAAGAATCCACATAGAGCTCCCTTATGACCCACCAATCCACTCTTGGGCATTTACACAAATAATCACAACCAAGGTCATACCAAAGCTACCAACACAACTATGTTTAGCTCAGCATTATTTACCAAAGCTAAGATATGGAAGCAACCCAGATGCCCCTTAGTAGATGAATGGATCAAGAATATATAATATATATATATGTATATATATAAATATATATATAAATATATATATATATATATATATATATATATATATATATATATAATGGAATTTTATGCCTCCGTGAGAATGAATGGCATTGCCTCTTTTCTTAGGAAATGGAAAGACTTGGAAAAAATTATATTAAGTAAGGCAGGTCCAAAGAATCATAGATCCCTTGGTTTCCCTTGTTTGCAATGACTAGTACATGTGAAGGATGAGCAGAGAAGGTAAAAGGCTATGTACATATGACCATATAAGGTAATGTTAAGCAAAATATACCCCAAGACAGGTAGACAAGTGGTTTTTCTTTTTTTTTCTTTTTTGCTAGTGTTATTAATGTACTTACAATGCACTATGTGATTCTTTGTTTCTAGTGTGTTTTCTTTTCCCATGGTATAACTCCTGTTTTCCCTGGATTTGATGCACCTTGTATATACATTTTTGTAATTTGGGGAGGGGAGGGGATATTGCAGAACACTTAAATGGGGTTCAGGCTGACCCACTGTGACAACAAGATGTACAGGACAGTATATTGAAAATGAACGTTACAATGTTGGGGTGGGTGGGGCAGGACGAGTTGGGGAAGTGGAGAGGGAAGCGATGGTAAGGGGAAAATAAAAGAAGAGGTAACAATGCTCGCTATGAAATGTACTCATTAACCCTTCTCATCTAACTGCAACCCCTCTGTACAACATTTTTACAATAAAAAAATCTATTTAAAATCTATACAAAAGTATAAGTGTATGTGTCTGTGTGTGTGAGACTTTAAAGTCTAGATTCCATAAGATACTGAAAAATTGCCATGTAATATTATGTTGACCTTGGTTTCATTGTGCTACACACACACACACACACACACACACACACACACATGCAAAATTTCAGTCTTTTTCACCCTCACTATCCTTTCCCACCCCTTCTGTTGATTTCTCCAACATAGATGGATTTCTTTTTAAATTTATATCTATTATTATTACTATTATCATCATCATCAACAACATAATTGTTTAAACTGTACAAATGAACATTAATATGATGTTTTATGCTTGGTATTTTAATTTTGACCTATCTCATTAAATATGATAATTTCCTGTTCCATTAGCTTCCCTACAAATTATATAATTTCATTTTTCATGGCTGAATAATATTTGAAGATATATTGGTATCATTTTTAATCCATTTATTGGTTATTGAGCAACTTGTCTTATTCAATTGTTTAGCTACTGTGAAAAAAGCTGCAATGAACATGAATATGGAGGTGTTTTACTCTAATACTTTAAGAAAATGCTGGGCAAGACTTAATTTTTTCTTAAGACAATTTTTTTCTCATTTCAATTTAAACAACATTTTTCTTTTTTCTTAATATATTTTTATTGTAAAGAAAATGTACAGAGAGGTTGCAATCACATGAGCAAGGTAATTTTCTATCAAGCATCCCTACCATCCCTTTCCTCCCCACCTCCCCAACACCTCCCTCCCCACTCCACGCCCTATCCTTGACAAAGTTGAAAAGTTCATTTTCAACATACTGGCTTGTACATCTCATTGTTACAATGGGTCATCATGTATACTTATTTCAGCATTTTGTTATTTCCCTTCCCCTCCCCAAATTAGAAAAATGTATATTCAAGATGCAGGACACTGGAATCAACAGGGGTTGTATCATGGGGGAAGAACATACAAGGAAACAAAAAAAAATCATATACTATAAGTACATTAAAAAGAACAGCAATGAAGATAAAACCTCTTGTGTCCATATCTTGGTGTTCGTTTTGCTTAGCATCAGGCTATATGGTCATATATGAATAGCATTTGTCCTCTTCTGCTTGTCTTAGACATATACTAATTTTTGTAGATAAGGGAAACCATAGGACCTATGTGTCTTTGAGTCTGGCTTACTTCACATAACATATGTTTGCAAATATATCCATTTTCTAACAAATGGGGCAGTGTCATTCTTTCTGATGGAGGCACAGGATTCCATTGTATGCATGTGTGTGTGTGTGTGTGTGTGTACCATATTTTCTTGATCCATTCATATACTGAGGGGCATCTGGGTTGGTTCCATATCTTAGCTATGGTGAATAATGTTGAAATAAACGTAGTTGTGCTGGTAGATTTTGTATGGCCTTGTTTGGGAACTTTTGGGTAAATGCCTAAAAGTGGGATTGCTGGGTCCTAGGGGAGCTCTATATATAGTCTTTTGAGGAATTTCCAAACTACTTTCCAAAGTGGTTTTACAAGTTTACATTCCCATAAACAATGCAGTAGGGTTCCCATTTGGCCTCATCCCCTCCAGCATCTGTTGTTATTTGATTTCTTAATTATACCCATTCTAACTGGGGTGAGATGGAATCTCCATGTTATTTTGATTTGCATTTCTTTTATAGCTAAAGAAGTTGAACATTATTTTTTTCTTTTTTATTATTTTATTGTAAAAATACTGTACAGAGGTGTTAATAGTTAGATGAGTAAGGTAATTGTTACATTTCCTATCAAGCACCACCGCCTTTTTATCCCCGTACCATCTCTTGCTTCCCCACCTCTCCCAATCCTACCCCCCCCAAGTTGTAGAATTCGTTTTCAATATAGTATCCTGTACATCTCATTGTTACAATGGGTCAACCTGTATCCTTATTTCAGCATTTTGTTATTTCCCTTCTCCTCCCCAAATTAGAAAAATGTATATACAAGATTCAGGGCAGGGAAATCAAATACAATGAAAACAGGGGTTATACCATGGGGGAAGAACATATAAGAGAAACAAAAAAATCACATAGCACATTTTAAATACATTAAAAACAATAGCAAGAAAGAAAAAACATTTGTGTCCCTATCTTGGGGTTGATTTCACTTAACATCATGTTATATGGTCATATTTACATAGTTTTTGATGTTTTCTGCTTCCTAAACACATACGAGTTATTGAAAATAAGGGAAACCATGGGATCTATGTTTCTTTGGTCCTGGCTTACTTCACTAAATATATTTTTTTCCAAATCTTTCCATTTCCAAACAAATGGGGCAATGTCATTCTTTCTGATGGAGGTATAGAATTCCATTGTGTGTGTGTGTGTGTGTGTGTGTGTGTGTGTGTGTGTGTGTGTGTGTGTGTGTAGCATTTTCTTGATCCATTCATCTACTGAGCTTTTCTTCATGTGTCTATTGGCCATTCTTATTTCTTTTTCCAAGAAGTCTCTCTTAAATTTTTAGCCCGGGGCTGGGAAGTTGGCTCAGTGGTAGAGCGCTTGCCTTGCATGACTGAGGCCCTGGGTTCGATTCCTCAGCACCACATAAGCAAAAAGAAAAAAGCCGGAAGTGGTGCTGTGGCTCAAGTGGTAGAGCGCTAGCCTTGAGCTGAAGAGCTGAGGGACAGCGCCCAGGCCCAGAGTTCAGGCCCCACGACCGGACCAAAAATAAATAAATAAATAAATAAATTTTTAGCCCAATTATTAATCGGGTGGTTGTTTCTTTGAGGATTTGTTATTGGAGGATTTAATTTTTTGAGTTCTAAGTTCGTTTTAGATATGAGTCCCTTGTCCATTGTATGGATAGTGGAGATCTTCTCCCAATCTGTGGGCTTTCTAATGATTTTGCTTGCTATATCCTTTGCCATGCAGAAGCTCTGCAGTTTCCTGCAGTCCCATTCATCCAAACTTTGATTTTTTGTGTTTCTGAGTCCTTATTAAGAAAATTTTGACCTGTGCCAAGGAACCCTAGAGTTTCTCCTATTCCTTCCTGTAATGTTTTAGGGTGTCTGCTTTCACTCCGAGGTCTTTGATCTGTTTGGAGTTGATTCTGGTGCAGGGTGATATATACAGATCTAGCTTTAGTTTTCTACAAGTTTTTAATCAAATTTGTCAGCACCATTTACTGAAGAAGCTGTCTTTCTTCCATTCTATTTTTGTAGCTTCCTCACCAAAGATTAAGTGGTTATAAGTCTGTGGGTGCATTTCTGGTTCTTCGATTCTATTCCATTGTTAACCCATATCTTTAGGCTATATGTAGATGGGTCCAATAAATTGGTAAAATACAAATAGCAAAGCAAGGGCAAAATAAGATGGTTGTAGTAGTAAAAATAAAAGAATAGAATGGCAGAAAATATTGTATGGTATTTAAAAATGAAACATACATTAGAAAATTTAGGTTATATATATATATATATATGCAAGTAATAAATTTAGTTATTATAATAGAAAATAATTATAAAGATTTAAGTAGAACGGGGACGTCTGAATGTCATTAGAAACTGTAATGTATATCTGATTCATAGTAATTTTATTCCAAGAATTATTTAATGACTAAATTAGGGTCACATGTGAATGTCACATTTTTCTAGAAAAATCCTGATATTTTCACAACTATTACTAATATAAAATCCATAGTTTGACATGTGTTTACATGATTTTATTGTTATAGTATATCTGTATATATAAAAGAATGTTTTATTTAGAGTCTGTTTACTTCACATTGTTAGGAAATTTGGTATGAAATTACCATTTTTATATTTTCTCTAGAACAAATAAATATTTAGGAAAAAATCTTAAATGAAATTAATAGGAAATGTACCGTAAAGGTGAACATTGAACACAAGCTATCAGATAATGAACATTTTCCAGAGATATAATCAACTGAGCTAGAAAACCAGAGTATTGATGGAATTTTTTCATAAAATTGATTACACTAGGACAACAAATTTATTTAAATTAAAATAATATTAAGGCAGCTGGATGAGAGAAGCTGTAAATGACTCCTAAATTTTAAAATGAAATTAGTATTTAGTGCTAATGCTACTTGTTTTAACAGTGTAATTTATAAGGCATTTTTTATTATTTCACATTCTCATATAATGATACCCTAAATGAAATGAGAGGTTCTGTCATGGCTGCTGCTATATTTTTATTAGTCCTGCATGGTTCTCAGTACTCTTTAACAATACGGAACTCATAAAATTCTGACAATCTAGAGCAAATTGAAATGAGCTAGTATGTGGATGGCAAAACAGAGCCAATATTCATGCAGACACTGGTGGCTAGGTACTCAGGAAGATGAGATCTGAGGCTCAGGGTTTGAAGCAAAATTGAAGCAAAGTCCCCATGAGACTCTTAGGTCCAATTAACCACCAGTAAACCAAAAGTGGCCCTGTGGTTGTACACAGGGCACAACGAGGCCCAGGGACGTCATCTAGTCCCTGAGTTTAACCCCCAGTACTGACAATAAAAAAGTATATTTTAGTCTTTTTTATCTGCTCAAAAACATGAAGCTTTTAATCTGAAGCTGTGTCCTAAAATGTTATGGTCAGATAATCCTAGAGAAACAAATATAAAAACAAAAATGCATTTCCAAGTAATTTAGAAGGACAAAGTAAACATGTTCTACTACAGAGAATGAAATGACCCTAAAGTCACTTGGAATTCCATAGAGACAGAAGGCAGCAAGATGAACAAAACTACACTGGAGAGTTTGAACTGAATGTATTTTACTTTAAGATTCACAATAGAAACTAAAGTTTGTTTTCTGAAGTAAGAGATATTTTTTTCTTTTGGGCAGGCAAGTTAAAGAGTAAAACTAATGTTTCCAGAGAGCAAGTAGTTTAAAAATTAGAATACCACATGCATTTAGCATGAGTGCAAAATTTATGATATAAAAATATAAAACTGGAGGGAAACACAATAGCTAAAGCCATAGATTTTGATACTAAAATAGAAAACTAGGAAAGACTAGCTAATAGATACATTAGAGTCATTCAATGGAAACAACTAATAAAATTATTCTTTTATTTTAATATCTGAAGTTCTTTCCTTGGTTTGGATTTTATATTGGCAAATTTTAGTGGGTTACTTATTTAATGATTTTTGCAAGCAGAAACAAAAGCAGAAGAAAGATGTTATTTTAAATAATATTTTTAATTGTGCAAGAGAATTTTTGAAGAATCAGGAAAACAGCATAAGTACTTTAGTCTTTAAGGCATTAGTAAAGATAACATTTTTCCATATAGTACACTAAAAAGTGCTTTCTGGAGCTGGGAAGGTTGCTCAGTGGTAGAGTGCTTACCTTGCATGCATGAGGCCCTGGGTTCGATTCCTCAGCACCACATAAGCAGAAAAAAATAAAAATAAAAAGTGTTTTCCTAGAAACTTTTCAAGAAAGTCAGAATTCCTACCAAATAGTTTCAGTGAGGAATAATGAAAAATTGAAAACAATTATTGGACTAAAACTGTGGCATTATGAATGGTCCTATTAAGATAAGATAGAATACAAACAGAAATGTGTCAATTATATATATATATATATATATATATATTTTTTTTTTTTGGTCGGTCATGGGGCCTGAACTCTGGGCCTGGGTGCTGTTCTTGAGCTCTTCAGCTCAAGGTTAGCGCTCTATCGCTAGAGCCACAACAATACTTCTGGTTTTTTCTGCTTATGTGGTACTGAGGAATCAAACCCAGGGCCTCATGCATGCAAGGCAAGCACTCCACCAATGAGCCACTTTCCCAGCCTTAATTATAATTTAACACAAATAAGAAAGTACTCACATTTTGAGGAGTATTTGGCCTCTCAGCATGTATATCACACTGGACTTTATTCTGGGATTCTATTATATAATAGAAGAAAACAAGTAGTTATTTAATCCATTAAAACAATGATCATCCAATGAAACCATGAAAAGGTCATGTATTGAGAAAATGAATGTTAGATGGATAAAAATTGATAATGGGTAAAAGAAAAAAAAGTCTAATATTGAGATCTTTCTATAATGCCATTAAGTAAATGCTATTCTTTTATCAGGGAATAGAAAGAAAACTAGTACTTGACAACTATTTTCTACTGGTCAGTTACATGTACAAAAATATGGTTCAAATTTTTACATCAATGTTGTTTTTAATAAAGTAAATTATGGCACCATCCAGAGAAATTAGCTACATATTCCAAAACAATTTGTTGCCTCAATAGTGGAGCAAAAATTTAAATATATGTCTGTGAGATTGTAAAGCAAACTTAGTAAGCCACAGCCAAAAGTTTAAAGAAAGATATTGACTATCTTGAGCTGTAGGAATGGATAACTAAGTGGCATGTTTTCAAAAAAGCTTCTCGTTGGTGAATATTTGCTTGCTACAACTAGTCTGGGGAAACTGTGCCTTTATATTGAAAATGGAATGCCATAATTAATTATTTCATCTCCCATATACATGATACATGTACAGAATGTTCAATTCTAACAGCATGCCATAAGTGATTTTTAAAACAAATAGTCATTAATAGAATATATAATTTATCTAATATAGTTTCTTAGTACTGTGATTAATAACCTGCAATCCTGATGTTCCAGAAACTTGTGCCTTAGTGAAAATATGCACAAATTGTTTAACCTGAATTGTTAAATCTTTAACTAAACATAAGATTTAAATATAAAAATATATATTAACAAGTTCTGCCTAATTGATAAAGTAAAATAAAGTCTTCATGGGACTATGAGCATCTAAGTTTGTCTTCAAGGATGACTATAAACTTTTATCAAACAAAAGGCCAAAATTGTCCATTGAGGGGCATCTGGTCTGATTTTAAATAGATTTAAATAGATTAGTATGTTTATTTTTCTTTTATCTTTGTAGTTTAGAAATCATTGTTTTTGTATGCCAATTAAACTTTGAATTACTTGAATTTCATAATGCAGACTTCAGCCATAAATCAGTAATAACAAGAATTCCCATAATTAATGGGTGCAAGTTCTATTATGAAGGAAATTTACTATTTGGCCATTTTCCCTTGTGGTACAATACTCATTTTATCCAAGTTACTATCATCAAATATTTATATTGTCAGTCTTATTGTGTAAAATTATTTGCTATTTGCCTGTTTACTGTTTTTTTTTGTTTTGTTTTGTTTTGTTTTGTTAGTCATGGGGCTTGAACTCTGGGCCCGGGCATTATCCCTCAGCTCTTCAGCCCAAGGCTAGAACTCTACCACTTGAGCCACAAGGCCGCTTCCAGTTTTTTAAGTGGTTTATTGGAAATAAGAATCTCATGGACTTTCCTGACAGGCTGGTTTTGATCCGAGATCCTCAGATCTCAGCCTCCTGAGTAACTATTATTACAGGCATGAGCCACCGGTGCCCTGCTCGGTTTACTGTTTGATTTAGTGATAGCAAGTAAATCTCAATTTTTCTTTCTCAAAAGTCTTATGGTTACAATTTATTGTAACAAATCTTAAAAATGCAAATATAAATAAGTCATTAGACTTGTTCTAAAGATGTTCCTTTAAAAATGTATTAACACATTTGTGTAACTTTCATTGAAGCATTTAGTTATGACACTACAAATCATTTTATTTTTATTACTTATATATATTTTAACAGAATTCTTTAACGTTGTTCTGGAACATTAGTTGTTCATCTATATTTTAATAATTAGGTAAAAATTAAGGTTCACCTTAAAAATTATTTTTCTACATTGACAAAGCAGAAGTCATACATCAAATCACTTGTTTCCCTCCCCCCTCAATATGAAGGAATACATTCAGTTTATTTATTTTCTTGGATATACCTTCAACTTTGTTCAGGACTTCCATTACACTGGTTTTATCAGCTTCTAATGACCAACTTCTTAGGTAAACATATACTCAAATCTTGTCCTAAAAGTTAAATTCACTCACTTTCTAACCTATGTAAAATTCATTTCATAGAGTAAGAATGAACAGATAAATTCACTGAACAGAAAAGCTATTGGAGTATGTTTATTTATTCTAACCTACGTTCCAAAAATAACCACTTATGATATATTCATTATACCAGACAGATTACCAGACAGATTATGTAAAAAAGATGGAACAATTTCAAAAGTTTTTGCAAATTAATTTAGTCCTATCAAATATATTTAGTTACAAATGGTTCTGAAAATTGTCACTACAAATAAATTGCATCATTAGAGACATTGAGCCCTTTTTAGATTTTTGACCCCCAAATCATGTATCTGATGCAGGAAATTAAATAGAATATAAGTCAATTTGTTTAAATTTTATTGTAAACTGTAATGAGTGGCTATATAAAATTTTTATAGTACAAGCGAGGAAAGTTTGAAGATCTATGACAGTATCTGACTAAAAAACATAGGTTGTTTCAATGCAGATTTGATAGTCAAATGATTTGTCATCTCTGAAAATTTCTAACATTATCCCCCAGACATATTTATGTAACAAAAGGATAATTCCAGGAAATAGAATACATTTTATTGTTTTGAAATTGATACTACATTAAGTGTGTATTGAGCTGTATTCCTAAATAAGGCTTAAGCTGGGTGTTGGTGGCTCACCCCTATAATCCTAGATACACAGGAGGCTGAGATCTGATTATCATGGTTCAAAGCCAGCTCGGGCAGAGAAGTCCGTGATATTCTTATCTCCAATAAACCACCAGAAAACCGGAAGTGGTGCTATGGCTCAAGTGGTAGAGTGCTCGCTTTGAGCTGAAGAGCACAGGGATAGTGCCCAAGCCCAGAGTGCAAGCCCCATGACCATCACCACCACTACCACCACCACCAACAACAACAACAAAAACATGTAATTCTCAATGGCCTTTTCTTTCATACAAAGTGTTTATAAACTTTTCTTTTTAACTGACTTTTAGTACTCTAGAATATATTTAGAATTTTCAAAACGCACTACATGAGAAATTAAACAAATGTACTAAATATTAACAAAAATATCCAGACTAAAATAAGGTACTCATAACCACTTAAATTAAGATATTTATTTCAAGTTCATATATACTACTGAAGATATTAACATTAGACTAATTACTATATTCTTCAAATATTTCAAGGTGGCAACTTCAACAACTATAAAATATGGATAAAGTACTTCCTACATTCTAAATAGCAAGTTAATTTAAATACTCTTTAAAGATTCAAGTGCTACATTGTCATAAACATAAGTAATAAATTGCACATTAGAGTTAATGAGTAAAACTTTTTTTTTTCTTTGTCAATCATGGGGCTTGAACTCTGGGCCTGAGCACTGTCCCTGAGCTCTTCAGCTCATGGCTAGTGCTCTACCACTTGAGCCACAGTACCACCTCCTGTTTTCTGGTGGTTTATTGGAGATAAGAGTTGCAGACTTTCCTGCCCGAGCTGGCTTTGAACCTTGATCCTCAGATCTCAGCCTCCTGAGTAGCTCGGATTACAGGCATGAGCTACACGCCTTTAAAACTTTTAAACGAGAGATACACAGAATGACATCACAAAGCATTTTAGAACGGGATATAGTCATTAATTGCTTCATATGTCTATTTTATTAACATCTATTAGCTGTACAAAAGGGGTTTTGTTGCTTTATTTCCATATAGTAATACAAAGTACCAGTGTCACACAGCCCTTCTGTTAACTCTCCATCAACCTCCATCCCCATTTCTCCAAACTACTTCAATAGTTTCATTTTAATACTTTCATACATGCATATAAAGTGCATCCACATTATTCACCATGAGATATATCACAGTCTGGGCCACACCAATGCAAATTTTGAAACTTATGAATTATAATAGTATATTATTTGATCACCACATTATTAAAGCAGAAATTAGTAATAATATCAAAAGAGTTTCTATGTTTTACAAGTTAAGAAAAATCCTTCTTATAATCCATGTATTAAAAAATGGAGTATATAGATATAGATATAGATAGCTAGATAGATTCATACATATGAGTGAAAAAACGAATAAAATTTATTGAATGTAATTAGCTTGTCAATGGATATTTATAGATTTAGAGGCCAATGTTTCAGATATATATGAGGAATAAATTAATCTTTGATGCCTTTATGATCATGGAAGATCTTTCCTTTCAGAAACTAACCAGTTTCAAAGATAGCTAAAAATTCATCTTAGGGTATACCACTCAAAAATAAACAGTTTAGAGACCATATCCTCCACTACTTCCTGTACCTGGTTTTCTCATTTCAGAGCCATTGTTCCAATGCCCCAAATACCTCAGGACCAGAAACAAGACTACTGGGGATAGTGTTTAAAATATCTTGAATTACTGAAACTTTGCGATTCCAAGTACGCTTAATTTACTCATTTGTTTCTGAGGAAGTGACAGTAGTTTCTGGCTTAGTCTCTCTCATACCATCAGATTCCTCACCGAGCCCAGTGCTTCCCTAATATGACTCCGCATGAAATGGAAGGTTCCTTCTGTACATGTTTATATAACGAATTAGCATTTCAGTGGCATTTATCTCGATCTATCTCACTATATGTGAATAATAATAAAATCTGTAAAACAATTAGTTCAGCAAGCAGAAAGATGTGGCTGATACTAGACTAATATATTATAACTAATTAATTAATTAACCTGCCTCAATTAACTAATTTCACAAGGCTGTGTCAGAAATATCCAGAAAAGGTGTCTGCATTATTGATGTGTACTTGTGATTTAGCTGCAACCACTAATGCTAATGAGTCCCAATTTAAATGTAGTATCTAAAAGCTGAATCCTCTCAGTGTTTTTGTCAGAATGCCATTCATTATTTATCTGTATTCTGAGATTCATTCCCAAGGTCATTATTTACTAGCTAACATAAAATGTTTGTCTGAATTTTATGATGTATGTCTTTGCTCCAAACGTCATATGAATGGTTGATAATTCAAACAAACAGCTCTGATAAATAGTAATTTGAGCTGCTATTCTCTTCCACAATCCAACCAGCTTTGTGGAATAAGGAATAATGATTTTCATAATAAATTATATGTTATTAGCTCTATCAGTATGAGGACATTCTCAGTGGCTATCCCATGGTAACCAGAAAAATGTGTTTAGTCTCCACAGAATCTTTTTATTTATGCTTTCCTGGCTGTATCATAATATATTCAATAGGACACACAGGGATCACAGTTTTTAAGACAAGTGATAATTTTTAATTAAAAAGAAACAGAAGATAGCTTCTATATTTACATTCTGCCTAAAAATTCTTGACGTGGTTTAATGATTAAGTGTGAAACACCAAGGTAACAGGCATAGTGTTATTGACTTTTAACTACTTTTCAGCTTGCCAAGAACCTTATCTTTAAAACCCAGATCCTCTAAAATACTGATGGGGCTTCTGTCACTCTTGTAAAATTTACACGCTTAATCGAAAAGGTTCTCAAGGGATCTATCCAGAAACCCAAGAGAAGGAGTCCACCAAGTAAAGAACACTGTCTTTGTGTATGCTTATTTAGTGAGAATTCACTGTCCAGTATGCATTATCTTGCATAATACTTGCAAGGCAATATAAAAATTAAAACACAGATATGTAGAAGGAATATATTCAGGCAAAGAAAAGCCAGCCTCATCAGAAAAGTCTTGAGATTCTCCATCTCAAATTCAGCAGCAAAATAGTGTACAGTTGTTGTCATAGAACTCTATCTGTGAGCATGTAAGCCAAGCAAGGGCACAAAGCCTTGAGTAGAAGCCTCAGTAGAAACATACACATGCACACACACACAAACACACACACACACACTCACACACACACACACACACACACACACACACACACACAGGGCTGACACAAATGTACTGAAATAACTTCAATTACAAAAACTTGTTATAAAACACACAATGTAAAATACATTCGATTTAAAATAATTAAAATGTGATTTGAGGAAAATTAAAGAATATATAGCCTTTGTATGTGATCAAAGGTTAAGGTTATTCATTTTTAAACAATATGCTGTAACATATTTTGTGTAAACCTTCTAATAACCACAAACAAAAAATTCAATTGAATATTAAAGAAATTAAGGAAAAGGAAGAAAAGTATAATAATCCACCCTAATCATTAAATCAAAAAGGAAGACAGTAAAAGAGGAAAGGGGTAAATAAAACAGTAAAAAATAATTAACAAAATTACAATATACAATAATAATTGCTTCACACTGATAAATTTAACTATGAATGCCTTAAACTATAAAAATAAATGCATAAAAGGCAGCAGAATTGAGAACATATAGTTTACTGCTATGCTACCTACAAATTTCGCTTAAGTTTTAAACACATACAAAAACTGAAAGTAGAGGGATTAAAAACTGATCACATGATAGTAATATGTGTAAATAATAACTGTTTTAAGAACCAGTAGGACAAAAGAAAGGTCAAATATTTTTGGAAAATTCAGATAAAATATAACTTATCAGGAAGTAAATACAGACAAAATTTGTAGTTATATATACCTACATTAATAACCAAGAACTGTCTCAAACAACCTAAAAGGAACGTGAAAAAAAAAGACAAGATAAAATGAAGATACTTGAAAAAGGATTAAAATGAGAGGGCAAAATAATGAAATATTTGAAAAATATTATAAAAAGCAATTAATGAAGTTATTTTTAAAGAGACAGAATTGACAACAGATAATTGAGAAAAATAGGACTTGAAATCAGACATGAAAAATGATACATTATAACTGATACAACAGGAAAACAAATGATAATGTGACCCTTATGAAAAATACATGGCAAAACAAACAAAATAGAATTAATGGAAAATTTCATATCTATATTTTATCTAACTAGACTGATTCATAAATAACTGGACAATCTTGACAGAATGACTATGTGTAATTTGTTTGAATAAGTAATCAAAAACTTCTCAACAAATTAATCTTCAGGACACAATGACTTCACTGGTAAGTTCTAGAAAAAATATATCTCAAATTCTTTCAAAATACTGAAGAAAATGTTATATTTTCAAACTTATTTCTAGGGAAGTATTACCCTATACCAAGGACAAATGTTATATAAGAAAATAAAATGTGAGGAAACTATCTCATGTTCATGGATTAGAATCACTAGTATATACACACAATGGTATATAAATACCAACATATATATCTAAAATGGTTTAGAAAAGAACTCAAAAATAAATCCTAGCATTTGTGTTGAATTACTTTTCAACAAGTTGAAAATGCTGAGGGCACATATGAAGAAGAACAATAACTTCAACAAATACCACCAAACAACTAAACATTCACATGAAAAATAATGAAACTATATGAATATCTCACACCTTAAAAAAATCATATCAAAATGCATTAAAGCTTTAAATATAATATCTATAAGTAAAACTAGATTAAGTATACAGGGAAAAAAAATCTCTGATATTGTTCCCAAAATCTATTTCTTGTAAATTTAATAAATTTCAAAACATTACAATAAATTTATATACAAAACCTAATGTCTTGACCTGGGAAGGTGGCTCAGTGGTAGATCGCTTGCCTTGTATGCAAGAGGCCCTGTGTTCGATTCCTCAGCAACACATAAGCAAAAAGAAAAAAGCCTGAAGTGGTGCTGTGGCTCAAGTGGTAGAGCGCTAGCCTTGAGCTGAAGAGCTGAGGGACAGCGCCCAGGCCCAGAGTTCAGGCCCCACGACCGGACCCAAAACAAACAAACAAAAAAAAAAAAAACCCACTGTCTTCACTTGTTATTTCTACTAAATATTTCTTTAAAAATCAATTGTAATACATATAAAATTTATCAAAAATATTTGAACTGAGGAAGCACTTTTAAACTCATGAGTAGCACAGGCAAGACAATCAAAAGTAGAAATATGTGATTTTATCAAATTAAAAAAAGCAAATAAATGAAGAACAGCAAAATGAGAGAAATATAATCATAATATAAATCTAGTAGTGTTAAATATCCAAAATATATAAAGAATGAGACAATTCAATAGTAAGAAAACAACCAATCTCATTCATATTCTCCAAAAGTCTAAGAAATAAAATGTCTAACTACAATATTTTCATAACAGCTAATATGAAATGTTCTTAGTTCACTTACCTAAAATATTATGTGATAGGCTTAAATACCTTAAATTAAAATTAATATTTTGAGTTTGATTGCATTTCTATATTAACAATATGTTCTTTATTTTCCTGTTTTTGTACATCTTTCCCTTTAACTTGAAGTACTTGTGAAGAATTTCTTGCATACATTAATGTTGTGATGGTGGTATATAAATCATACTTAAATCAAGTACAAATGTTAATAACTGTCCTACCTGCAATATTTTTTTAAAGAATATACAATATAAGAAGCATATAAATTGCTACATTAGTAGCAAAAATGTAGGGAAGAAAATTCTAATTTTAGAATTTTTAATGTTTGAGTTTAAATTTCCATTCGCTTAAAATAATCCTCTATTGCCTTTAACCTATTTTATATAAACCTCATAAAAATCATACAAGGAAAAAAAGAGTAGTTACACATAATAACAAAAGAAATGAAATAAAACACACCACCTCAAAAACCCTTAAAATTGTAACAAATTGGAGAAAATGATGACTAAAAGAAAAATTATTCAAATGATATATAGAGAAGTGTTAAACTATTGATAGATGATAAATTGGTGTACATTGTTATATTTGGAGAAATATTTTGTATCAAGGCAAGATGGAAGTGGTCACACTTTTAATTTCAATTACTTGGGAATAGGATATCAGCAGTATTGTAGGTTGAGGCCCTAGCTGTTGCCCAAAGCAAAACCACATCTCTACTGATAAGCTGAATGTGGTAATATTAAGCTGTCATTCAAGCTACATGGAGTCTATTAGTTAGAAGATAACACTCTGTGACCAACTCTAGGCAAAAATGTTGAGTTTTTATCTGAACAAAACTAAATCAAAAGAGAGTTGTGACATGTGGCTAATAAGTGCATAGCCATAAGTTCAAATTCTAGTATTTCAAAATAAGAAAGATTTGTAGCATAATTTGTGGAGAGCTGCGGGAGCCGCGACCAAAGACAGCGCGGCCGCAAAAGCAACATTGTAGCTCCTTGGTAAGATGGTGCTGGCTCCTGCCTTCCATCTTCCTGGTGACGAGTGCTCTCTGTAAAAACAACTCCTTATATGGCTATGACTTGGCTCCTAGTTTGCTTCCGTGTTTGCAACCCTATCCGTATATACCACGTGGCGCTTCGGGATTGGCCATCCAGGAGGCTCATAACCGGAGCGCGGGGGTGGGGGGACGGAGAAGCAGGAAGAACCAGGAAGAAGAGGGCAGGAGAGAAGTGGGAGAGAATATTGTTACAAGGTTCCTGAATAAACCGCATTGAGAAGAATCCCGGGTCACGTCTTCCTTGCTGGTTGAGGTGGTCGATTAAAGTGGGCATAATACGGGGCTCTTCACTGTAGATAAAAGAGAGAGCGGAAACCCGGGAAGAAATAAAATACAGGCCTAAAGTGAAAGTAACAAAAAATAAAATTTTTAGAACTAAGATGGGCGCCGTGACGTCACATCCAATTTTTCTGGCCCTGGAAGATCTGCTACTCTCAAAAGGACTAAAGTTATAAAAGGATACTTTACAGAGGTTCCTTGAGGAATGCAACATTGTAGCTCCTTGGTTCATAGTCTCTGGGAGCCTTACAATAGCCTCCTGGGACAAATTAGGGAGGGATTTGGACTTTGCCTATGAACAGGGCACATTAAAGGCAGGAGTCTGCCCCATTTGGAAATTGATTAGTGGCTGCCTGGAGGATCAGAGCTGCTGGGAGACTATAGAAAACGGACAGTCAGCACTGGAGCAGTTACAGGAGGAGAGGTCAGAGGAGGCGATCAGTGAAAAGGGAGACAGTGAACAAGACAAAAGGGGGCGTCTATAGTCTATACCCAGATCTGTCTGAGCTAAAATCGGAAAGAGGGAGTTCCAGCGAGTTAGAGGAGGAGGAAGTGAGAGCACTTATTCAACAGATGAAGAGGAGCCGTATCAAACAAGGGGAATGTAAGCTAAGCCAACCTGCACTTAATGAGGACGTAGAAAGAACTTCCGGTCAGACCCCTTTAGCTCCTCCTCCATATCAACATGGAGCCAATGGGCACACGTTTTGCCCTGACACTTGGTGAACTGCTCGAGCAGAACTCACCTTCCCAGTTTTTCAAGACAATAATCAACAGAGATTCCAGGAGCCTCTAGAATTTAATGTAATTAAGTCCCTGGCTGAGTCTGTTCGGACGTATGGGCTTACAGCCTCTTTTACCGTAGCTCAAGTGGAAGCTATAAAGAGATATTGCATGACCCCCTCTGATTGGGCAAGCCTAGCACGGAAATGTTTGAGTCCAGGCCAATACTTGGATTGGAGGGCATTTATGCTGGAATTTTGTAATGAACAGGCAGCCATCAATCAAGCAAACGGACGTCAGGCTTGGGACAGAGTCATGCTCTTAGGACAAGGTCACTTTGCCAATGCTCAGATAGGATATCCCCCTGAAGTGTATCAACAGATAAATGGTATTTGCATTAGGGCGTGGAAATCACTACCAAATAAGGGGGAAGTTAGCGGCAATCTCACCAAGATCCTGCAGGGGGCTACCGAGCCTTTTTCAGACTTTGTGGCCAGAATGGTGGAAGCAACAGGCAGAATTTTTGGGGATCCTGACATAGCTATGCCTCTTATAAAACAATTAGTCTATGAGCAATGCACCAAAGAATGCAAAGCCGCCATTACCCCGTATGAAAATAGAGGTTTGGAGGCATGGATGAAAGTGTGCAGGGAGCTGGGAGGACCTCTAACTAATGCAGGCCTTGCTGCCGCAGTACTCCAGTATTCAAATAGGTGTGGGGTGGAAACTCTGGAGTGACATCTGGAGTATGTTTTAAGTGTGGCAAGGCTGGTCATTTTAAGAGAGATTGCCCAGAGAGAAAAGGAACCGGAAGGGCTGGAGGAGTTACAACGGGTAAACAGCCAGGGCTGTGCCCCAGATGTAAGAAAGGAAAGCATTGGGCCAATGAATGTAGGTCGGTCAAAGATGTTAACGGCCAGTCCTTGGTCCCCATCATGCAGCCAAAAAACGGGCAGAGGGGCCCCCGTCCCCAGGTCCCGCAAATGTATGGGGCAATGGAGAGCCCAAACAAGGAAATTTCCCAAGAAGGATGGCCTACCCTGAGGCATCCAAAGAACTGCGGAGAGCCACTACAGGCTCGGCGGGACTGGACCTCCGCGCCATCACCAGACTCGTACTAACCCCGCACATGGGCGTTCAGTTAATAGAGTCAGATTTTCAAGGTCCTTTAGAACGAGGCACAGTGGGGTTACTACTTGGCCGGTCTTCCGGTTACTCTTAGAGGGCTTAAAATTCACCCAGGAGTTATTGACCCAGACTATACAGGTATAGTTAAAATCATGATAGTAGCTCCAAAAGGTATTGTAGCAATTTCCCCTGGAGACAGAATTTCCCAATTGTTACTCTTGCCTAGCCTACATGAAAAATTTCCTGCTATACCTTCTGAGAGAGGTAAAAAGGGTTTTGGCTCCTCCGGAATTGAGTCAGTGTACCTAGCCCTGGATTTAGACCAGAGACCCACGCTTGAGCTGGAGATTGAAGGAAAAAGGATTATAGGACTGTTAGACACAGGGGCCAATCTTAGCATTATTGCCAAAAAGGATTGGCCGAAAGGGTGGCCATTACAGGCCTCAGGACAAACCCTGAGAGGGTTGGGCTATGCCAAAGCCCCTGACATAAGTGCAAGACCCAACTGGAAGGATGGAGAAGGACACTCTGGAAACATCCAGCCTTATGTTTTAGAATTGCCTGTCTCCCTGTGGGGTCGAGATTTACTAAAAGAGATGGGGTTTTGCCTTAGTAATGAATATTCTCCTACCTCAAAGGAAATGATGTTACAAATGGGCTACTGCCCAGGGCAAGGACTGGGAAAAACCTTGTAAGGCTGTAAAGAGCCTATTGATGTCCACCAAAAACTTGACAGACATGGGCTGGGTTTTTCATAGAGGCCGCTGAGAATCAAGTTCCCATTACCTGGAAGATGGAGGAATCGGTATGGGTAGCTCAGTGGCCACTATCCTCCAAAAAGCTTTAAGCCACTCATAAACTGGTAGAAGAACAAGTAGCCCTGGGCCATGTGAGACACTCAGTTTCACCATGGAATACTCCAATATTTGTGATAAAAAAGAAGTCAGGTAAATGGCGATTACTTCATGATTTGCGTGCCTTAAAAGCACAAATGCAAATTATGGGCCCTGTACAAAGAGGGTTACCTTTGCTTTCTGCACTCCCTGCCCATTGGCCTATTATAGTATTAGGTATAAAAGATTGTTTCTTTTCTATCCCCTTGCATTCCGCTGATTGTGAGCATTTTGCCTTTACTGTGCCCTCTTGTAACCATGAAGAACCTGACCAAAGATATGAGTGGGTCGTGCTGCCTCAGGGTATGGCCAACAGCCCCACTATGTGTCAACTGTTTGTCGGCAGGGCTATAGCTCCTGTTAAAGAACGGCATCCTAGACTCAGGGTGGTCCATTATATGGATGACATTTTGATAGCTCATAAGCAAGAAGCTGGGTTACAAAAGGCCTATGCAGAATTAGTTTTGGCCTTAAGGGAACAGGGTCTTTATCCAGCACCAGAAAAAATACAAACAGGCAGAGTGGTGGAGTACCTAGGAGCTAAGATACATCCCAGGTCGATCATGCCCCAAAAATTGACCCTGAGAAAAGATAACTTAAAGACTTTAAATGATTTTCAAAAATTGTTGGGGGATATTAATTGGATAAGGGGGTATTTGAAATTGCCAAATTATGAATTAAAACCCTTATTTGATATGTTAAAAGGAAATATAGATTTAAACTCCCCACGAGACCTGAATGAGAGCGCCCGATTTGCGCTCAAAAGGGTGGAGGAGGCCTTAAGTGCCGCCTGTTTAAACAGGCTACAAGATGGCCAACCCTTTGATTTATGCATTCTTCCCACTGAGACCCAACCAACCGGGATACTTTGGCAAGAGGGGCCGTTGATGTGGTTACACTCTCATATTTCCCCCGGAAAGGCGCTGGAGTATTACCCTGAGGTGGTGGCGGGCTTAGCTCTGCAAGAAGTTCAACAGAGTTTACAGTTTTTTGGAGTTTATCCGCACTCCATCATTGTTCCCTACAATGCCTACCAAGTTCAGACTTTATGTGCCACTATTGATAATTGGTCCATTTTGAGATGCATGTTTCCAGGAGATATTGATAATCATTTTCCCAAAGACCCCCTGTTGAGATTTGTAAAGGAACATCCGGTGATTTTTCCAAAGGTAACTGCCCAAAAGCCTAGTGGAGGGGCTATAAATATTTTTACGGATGGTTCCAAAACGGGATGCGGGGTATACGTCGCAGGTAACCAAGACCCCGTGCAGCATCAATTTGTCCCTGGTAACCCACAGATTGTTGAGTTGATGATTGTAATTGAAGTATTTAAAGCTTTCCCCTGTCCCTTTAATTTAATATCAGATTCAGCCTATGTAATAAATGCTTTAAAGATATTAGAAGCAGTTGATACAATAAAGGCTACCAGTTCTGTTCTAGCTCCTTTTACCTTGCTACAATCTCTTATATGGCAACGCAAGGAACCCTTTTTTCCAATGCATATTCGAGCACATACGGGTCTCCCAGGACCACTGACAAAGGGTAATGCCCTAGCTGATGCACACACTCGTGCTGAGTGGGTGCTCCATGCTTCTTCTGTTGACTTAGCAAAAGATTTTCATGCCAAATTTCATGTAAACACCAGGACTTTACAAAGCCGCTTTTCCCTTTCTAGAGCGGATGCACGTCAAGTGGTAAAGGAGTGTCCCCGATGTATTATTTACCATAAGCCCTCTACGTTTGGAGTTAATCCACGTGGTTTAAGACCCTTACAAGTATGGCAAATGGATGTAACTCATGTACCAGAATTTGGCCGCTTAAAATAACTACATGTTTCTGTTGACATCTTTTCGGGTGTTATACTTGCCACCCCCCTGTCAGGGGAAAAGGCTACTGATGTAATATCTCACTGCCTGGAAGCGTGGGCAGCCTGGGGAATGCCAAAACAGCTAAAAACTGATAATGGTCCGGCCTATACTGGGCAGCGCTTTGTTTCCTTTTGCACTCAAATGGGTGTTACCCTGGTGCACGGACTGCCCTATAACCCTCAAGGACAAGGAATTGTGGAAAAAGCTCATCGTACTATCAAGGAAATGTTAATAAAACAAAAAGGGGGAGCTGGACCCCTGATGGCTACAGCAAGACAAAGAATAGCCATGACACTTTTCACCCTAAATTTTTTGAATTTGGATAACGCTGGTCGCTCAGCGGCAGATAGGCATAACTGTTCCACTCCTTCAGCCTTAGGATGTGCTAACGGGCCTCTGGAACAGGCCTGACCCCGTGCTGGTATGGGCACGAGGATCTGTTTGTGTTTTTCCCCAGAATTGCTCGGATCCAGTGTGGGTGCCTGAACGACTTGTGCGGCGAGTCCAAGATGAACGGAACCCAAAAGAAACAAAGGATTGCGTTGCTGATCATACAGCTCCTGATGATCCAACAGGGGCAGACGGTAGAGAGATGGGGGATCCTGTCTGCATTCCCAAGGCTCATGCCCATGAGACATGACGCCTCTCTTTTCCCTAGATTTTTCACTACAAATAAGACTCTTAACCTTCCCTTTTACCCAGAGGATAAACAAATAGCAGGGATAGGTGAAGCTAGAAAAATTAGCTTGATGGGTATGCTATGCTTTTACTTAAGTGATGTGACCCTTAATGGTAGTTGCATGGCCTTGACTCATTCCCCGGCCGCTTATTTTAGATATTGGTATGGTAATCCGGGATCAACTGAGGTTTGAGCAAATGCTACTGGATTTGTCGGTACTGTTTTAGGCAGACATTATGAAAGCTTAAAGTTAAGTACTGACCTGTGGATTGTAAAACAACCAAAATGGACCCCTTTTTGACTGCCTGACGGTATGGGGGAGGCTTGGCCTTGGACAGGTTGCCAATCACGATGTGCTGTTTGGGCTGATGAGTCTGAGCATTTTTCATTCTCCTCTAGTGTTTTGTCCAATGCTAGTGTACAATTCTGGGCTGGAATTAATCCCTTTAATAATTGGCTGTTATGTGGTCTTAATGGAAGTTGCTTGCAGGCCGAACCTATGGTTATGCTGCAAGGAGGTCACTTTTTTATAGCAAACATGACTTGCAATTTGACTAGTACTGCCCGTACTGTGGGTGCCAATTGTCATTTTAGTAAGAATTATACGGTATTTAGCTATCAGCTTACACCCGTGTGTGTGGTTTCCCCTTTTGTGTTTTTTGGTAATTAACAACACCTCTGTATGCTCAGATGATGTATGTGCTTGCACTAATGAAACCTGCTATTATGCTACCTGCTGGAGTTCTCAGTATCCGTTAGCTATAGTGCCTGTGCCAGTAGATGCTTCTCAAGCTGTAACCTTGTTTAGGCATAAGAGAGATTTTGGCATCACTGCGGCCATTGTAACTGCTATAGCTGTGGCTGCTGCGGGTGCAACGGCTGCTGCTGTCGCCATGTCACATACTGTGCAGACGGCTCAGACTTTAAATAACTTGTCGGCTACTACAGCCAGAGCTCTGGATTTACAAGCGGCCAATGCACAATTAAAAGGAGGACTGATGCTGCTAAATCAAAGGGTTGACCTTGTGCAGGAGCAGGTTGATGTCCTGTGGCAGTTGGCTCAGCTGGGATGTGTTCAAAAATATGAAGCGCTTTGTATTACTGCTATTCAGTATTATAACTATACCCAAGCAGCAAATTTGTCTAAACAACTGTCAAGTTATCTTTTAGGCAACTGGACGGGGGAATTCGACCAATTGATGTTGCAGCTACGATCGGCCATTGTCGCGATAAACTCTACCCGGATGGATGATGCCCTGTTACAAGATGTTTCCTCCTGGATTTTGACAGCTGTGGATCATTTGAAGGAGTGGGTGGGAATGGGCTCCCTTATTGGTATCCTGGCATTGGTGATCTTGTTGTGCCTGTGGTGCATATACCGGATTAGGAGCTCACAGCACATAAGTATGGCTACGGTGGTCCAGGCCTTCATTGCCATTGAGGCCGGACAGTCCCCTTACGAGTGGCTTGCCACGTTGAAGGAATAGTACAGGGTGCGAGGCAAACACAATGCACTTGGGAATCACTCCCTGGCGTGAGCCCAAGAAGAGCATGCTGGGTTGCAAGTGGGTTGATGCCCAAGATCCCACCTCTGCAAAAAAGGCATTGGACGGGCCTAGTCATCACTGGGGAAGGCGCCCCTCAGTTGAAGACCAGTGCAAGGTCCTCTCATTAATGTTTGAGACAGAGGCCCAACCTCTACTCTTACCTGTTGCTTAATAAAACAAAAAAGGGGGATCTGTGGAGAACTGCGGGAGCCGCGACCAAAGACGGCGTGGCCGCAAAAGCAACATTGTAGCTCCTTGGTAAGATGGCGCTGGCTCCTGCCTTCCATCTTCCCGGTGACAAGTGCTCTCTGTAAAAAAAACTCCTTATATGGCTATGACTTGGCTCCTAGTTTGCTTCCGTGTTTGCGACCCTATCGGTATATACCACATGGTGCTTCAGGATTGGCCATCCAGGAGGCTTATAACCAGAGCGCGGGGGCGCGGGGACGGAGAAGCAGGAAGAACCAGGAAGAAGCAGGCAGGAGAGAAGTGGGAGAGAAGCTTGTTACAAGGTTCCTGAATAAACCGCATTGAGAAGAATCCCGGGTCGCGTCTTCCTTGCTGGTCGAGGTGGTTGGGACAATAATAAAGGTTTTTAAATTCTACATAATACTATTAATACATAACATTAACCTTTGAAAAGTAGAATCTGTGATAAAAGAAAAAAATGAAGAGGCTTTTTTTTAAGAAAGGGAAAGGTTAAGTGACAGTATATTGAAGAATAGAGTCACAACTTCTACTTTCCTTTGATTCCTGATAAAAGAAGAGGAAACTTTGTACAATTTTAGGCCATATAGTCTCCAGTTATATCTTGGAGATTGTGGCTTACAGCTCTAATCCTAGCTACTCAGCAGACTGAACCTGAGGATCAAGTTTAAAGCCAATCTGCAAAGAAAAATCCAGGATATTCTACCTCCATTCTACCAGTAAAAAAGAAAATCTGACCTGGAAATGTGGTGAATGTGGTAGAACACCATCCATGAGTGAAGAAGCTGAGGAAGAGCATGAGGCCTTGAGGTCAAGCCCCACTACCGGCACACACACACACACACACACACACACACACACACAAACACACACAATATCTACATTTGTGATTTCATTCTTGTGCTAATGCATTTTGCTACAGAAAATCTCCACGTGAAAATGTATATGTATGTATATCATATATGTATACATATATATGTACATATACAATCATTTTCCATTTGTCTGATCAAGGAAAACCCAAAATATATCATATATATGTATTTATATGTGTGTGTGTATATATATATATATAATCATTTTCCATTTGGCTGATCAATGAAAAACCCAAATCCCATGTGAGCTGACTGTATTGTGCTGTGGAAAGTAGCGCATTTTATTCATAATCACGTCCAAATATTTATTTAACATATGCTCATATTTTTCACTCCCAAGAATATGAGTTATTCAATTTCATGAATACACAAACTCATCTGTTTCTCTGAAACATGTTTAAGAAGCCTGTAGGCCATTGTAACTCTTTTATTTCACAAACTACCAACAAAATTTATAAGCATGTGGCTGGCATCCACACTAGATTAAAGTTTATATTGGTTCTAATCCATGGTAGTTTTAATGCATGATGTTATATGTCCCATTCAAACTTGCCTTGATTTAAAAAATATGCAGGCTCACCCTCTTTAAAGATACAGAGCTAAGCGCTGTAGTGACTATTTCAAATGCGTGTTGTTCATTACCATTTTCTTGTACTTACAGTAGTGAATTGTTTGACATATAACAAAATTGGGACGTCTATCTGATTAAACCTACCAGGCAACAGTATAGAACTTATAAATTGAAGTATATATTGAAATGGCTGATTATTCTTAACCAGATTTAAGAATCTGCTTATGCTAAACATCAGGGGGATAAATTCGAAGGGGTTTAAAAAGTAACTGAATTAGAAATACATTATATTAGAACATACACATTATTGGTGCCAATATCTCTCAACTCAAAATATATTCTGAAAAGAAAAACACTAAAGATAATGTAACTTCTGTCCCTATCTTGAGGTTCATTTCGTTTAGCATCAGTTTATATGGTCATAGGTACATAGCTCTTGAACTTTTCTGCTTGTCCTAGACACATACTAGTTATTGCAGATAAGGGAAACCATGGGACCTATGTTTCTGTGGGCCTGGCCTACTTCACAATATAATTTTTTTTCCAAATCTTTCCATTTCCTAACAAATGGAGCAATGTCATTCTTTCTGACTGAGGCATAGAATTCCATTGTGTGTGTGTGTGTGTGTGTGTGTGTGTGTGTGTGTGTGTGTGTGTGTGTGTGTGTGTACATATATACATATACCACATTTTCTTGATCCATTCATCTACTGAGTGGCATCTGGGTTGGTTTCATATCTTTGCTATGGTGAATAATGTTGCAATAAACATAATTGTGCTGGTAGCTTTAGTATGGCCTTGTTTCTGATCGTTTAGGTAAATACCTAAAAGTGGGATTGCTGGGTCATATGGGAGCTCTGCTTGTAGATTTATGAGGAACCTCCATACTGTTTTCCAAAGTGGTTGAACAAGTTTACATTCCCACCAACAATGCAGTAGGGTTTTCTTTTGGCCACATCCCCTCCAGCATCTGTTATTATTAGATTTCTTGATTCTAGCCATTCTAACTGGGGTGAGGTGGAATCTCAATGTTGTTTTTATTGTACTTATAATGTACTTTGTAATTTTTTGTTTCTTTGTATTTCTTCTCCCATGGCACAATTCCTATTGTCACGGTATTTGTTTCTGGTGTCCTGCATCTTGTATATAAACTTTTCTAACTTGGGGAGGGGAAGGGAAATCACAAATGCTGAAATAAGGATATATGATGACTCATTGTAACAATGAGATGTACAAGACAGTATGATGAAAACGAACTTTACAACTTTGAGGGTGTGGGGTGGGAGAAGGGAGGGAGGAGTTGGGGAGGTGGGGAGGGAAGGGATGGTAGGGGAAAAATAAAGAAGCGTGTAACAATGCTCGATAGGAAATAGACTCATTAACTTACTCCTGTAACTGTAACCCCTCTATACAGTATCTTTACAATCAAAAATACATATTAAGAACAAAAAATAGATTCTGAAGACTGTTTTGCTTCAAGATCATGGAGTTTCTTTTGTTATTTACCTAAGAAAATACAGATATTTATCATGAGGGAATTATTTCTAAGGTGATTCTTTACACATCGAGGTATCATGAAATCTTTACTTAAACCTCAGTTGATAAATCAACAACAGCAAACAATAGTAGCCATTTTATTTATAATAAATACTTCTGCAAGCAGGATTTATTTTAACTTGTTCATTATTATATAGTTCTCTCTCTCTCCACATATGTGTGTGTGTATTCACACACACACACACACACACACACACACACACACACACATATGAGATTATTCCAGACACTGGTGGTTCCAAGACGATAATCCTAGCTACTCTAGAAGCTGAGATCTGAGGAACACTGTGTGAAGCCAGCTAGAGTAGGACAGTTTGAGAGAGTCTTATCTCCAATAAACTATGAAAAATTCAGAAATGAAGCTTTGACTCAAGTGGTAGTGTGTTAGTCTTGAGCAAAAAAGCACTGAGGGACAATGCCCAGGCCCTGAAATTCAACCGCAGGATCAGCACACACACACACACACACACACACACACACACACACACACACACACACACACACACACACACACACACACATACGTCCATGCATGCACAGACACACACAATTTACTTAAGTTGATGACAGAAAAAGCAAGTTACTTAAGTTGATTACATAAAGATGTCATATCTAAAATTAAAAAAAAAAGATTGAGAACTTATACAATATACTAAGACTTTTCATTGCTTATGGTATATTATGAGTAAACTACTTTTAAAATGTATTAAGTTTTATCAAATTTCACATATTTTATTTTGAAAATAGCCTTATTTTGTGTTAAAACATGATTTATTGTTTCTTTTAATGAGCTGTCAGTTAAAAGAAAGAAACTTTAATACAATTATTAATAAAACTTCCTGAATATTTTCCAATATTTCCTTAATTTATAATTAATGCTTGAAGGAACGCATTTCTCCAGAAATGAAGCAAAATGATCAGTCATATAAAATAAATATCATATTTTTGTCCTTTCGGAGAAAACTGCAACTGAAGCAACGTTTTGGAAAAAAACAGGTATTAAATTGAAATGTTACTGATATTGAAATAGCAAAAGAGAAATTCGTTCCAATTAATATTGCTTATCAGTAACTACACTCTGAGATGCAAGAAGCAATAATGAAGGGCAGGGAAATGGTTGATTATAATACTTACAGGATACTGAAACAAAACAGCAGGTTCAAAGCTGCAGAAAGAAGCATAGTGTTTTTCAATGTCACTAAAGTGAAACAGTAGATAATTAGGAACTAAATGAATCCCAGAATAGCAGACAATGTATTTGTAAGGGAAAAGGATAAATTTAAAGGTTTGGGATAAGTCAAAAATATGAACCTTATGAGGATTATAAAATAAAAACTACAAAAACAAGACGGGCACTGGTGGCTTACACCCATAATCCCAGCTACTTAGGACGCTGATATCTGAGGATCACTGTTCAAAGCCAGCCTGGGCAGGAAACTTCCTTAAGACTCTTATCTCCAATAAACTACTAGAAAATCAGAAGCGACCCTGTGCCTCAAGTGGTAGAGCACTTGTCTTGAGCTGAAGAGCTGAGGGATAGTGCCCAGGCCCAGACTTCAAGCCCCACAACTGACAAAAAAAAAACTATAAAACAGTAAAGTGACAGGAATTATTACACACTTTTCTGTAATAAATTTAAATGTTAATGATCTCAATTCTCCAACCAAAAATGCAGATTGGAAGAATGGGTTAAAATACACAAGACTCAGTTATTGGATATCTAAAAGAAATATACGTCACTTGTAAAGGCACTTGTAAAAAGATAGGAAAAAGATACTGAAAATAAGTAGGAATAGCTATGCTTGTATTGACAAAGAAGACTACTGAGCAAAATGAGAAAAATAAAAGAGACTGCTCAACATAAATAAAGGGGAAAATCCATAATTAAGATAAAATAATTTCTTTATATATGCACCAAACATCAACACAAGTTTTATAAAACAAGCATTAATGTACACAATAGAATAACAATTGTTCACAGGAGTCTATGTATTTTATGACATATTTTAGGTCATATATTAAGACAAGTAAAGCGCAGTAAGAAAAAGCTATTTGAAATAATTTCCTGCATTTTTATTAGACAAAAGAGAAATAAAACTAGAAATTAACAACAAAAACAACTATAGAAATTATTTAAACACATGGAGATTGAGGAAGTTCAGTGATCAGTGGGTCACCGAATAAATACAGTGATAAATCACCTACCAACAATAAAACAAAAAGGTTGCAAACTATCAAGATATATTCATAACATGTATTGATATTGAAACAATAACAAAAATTCCTACAAAATTTTGTTTGCTTCTCAAAAATGATAGGTTCATTACTGGTTTCTAGCTGTTCTTCAGTGAAGAACTATTTCCAGTGATTATCATTTTTTTCTAGAAATCAGAAAAGAAACAAAACATATTCAATAAAACCAATGTTGCCCAGATATAAAAACCAAATGAAGATATCACAAAAAATAAATTTATAGACTATTTTTCTTAATCAATAAGGAAACAAAATTTCTAAATAATATACTTACAAACAAAATTCAACCACACATTAAAAAGTCATAAAAATGGTGGTGTTTTCATTCCGTGTAGATAATGGTGACATAAACTGATCAATATATGTACTAAATATATGAACATTTCAATAGATGGAAAAAAGCCTTTGATTAAATTCAATATTCCTTCAAGGTAAAGGCTATAATAAAATTTAGTATATAAGGAACTTACCTCAACACCATTAAAAATATAAATGGCAACTGTACAGATATCAAACTACATAAGAAAACAAACTATTAGGTACTCAGGAAGATGGCAGAGGAGAAGCTGGAGGCTAAACAAGCTCTCGCTTAGAAAGCAGTTTTAGAGTTCCAGTGAACAGTCCTAAGCCAGAGAATCACACCAAATGTGCCATCACAGGACAGAGAGTTAGGCCAGAGAGAGAAAATCCAGGCAAGGAGACAGCCCTGAGCACTTGCCAGCAGCTGCTGCCCTGGTGGCAGCGGTGGCTGTGGCGACTGCAGCCGCCATGCATGAATCACAGAGAGTCCGGGACGAAGGAGCCAGACTCGGCAGGCGAGCAGATTCTACTCACCACCAGCAAGAACCGACAAGGAGGAGACAACTTCATCCTGCAGTTCGCAGACCAGAGATGACCCAGGAACTAAGACTCGGCGTGAGTAGAAGCCTAACGTCCTCACTCCTCAGGGAAGAGAGGAGGGAAGGCCACCACTCCCCCCCCCCCAGTACCAGAGATCTCCATCTTGGATACCAACAAAGCTCGGCGGAGCTGCTAGCTCCAACTCAGGCCTTGGAATAAATCTAGAGTCATCTAACAGGTCACAAGAGCCTAACCTGACCTGCCATACTCAGCTCCACCCAGGGAAAAGTCACCCAGGTCGGTAGCCAGCCCCAGGAGTGGCTTTCTTCACTGGTAATCAGAGCCAGAGGCTGCCCCTCCCTTTAGCAGACTGGACAATCAATTGAAATTCAGTAAACAGAAACCTTGAGAGTGGCTCAAGGCTAGGCTCTGTGAGTTCCTCACAAACCAGCCCCCGGGAAAAGCTACTGTTTGCTGAAAGGCCTCAACTCTACCCAGAACCTAGCCTCATCACAGCATCTCCAAGCTCGATGAAAAAGCCATCTCCCTCTTTTGTGATACTCAAAGCAAATCTTCCTCCCATTGAACTAGCCTGGGAGGAGGATCGCAGAGCTTTTTTCTGCCTGTTCAAAGAAACTGACTTAAGTAACCAACCAAGCCACAGGAACACAAGCAGACCAGAGACTCCAACAAGAGGCTGGTTACAGATACAAGGGAGACACAGGATTTTTCCCACCCATTCCCAAAAAATCAAAGAACTTTTTTTTTTGGTGTACCTTTTATTAAAAACAATTTTTTTCTCTAAATTTTTTTTAATCTTTAATTTTTACCTTTAAAAATTGTTTTCTAGTAATTTTTTTCCTCAGAATTTTATTTTAGGGGTATAACTGTGTGTGCGTTTTTCTTTCTTTTTTTTTTTTTTGTTGTTTTTGTTTTTTTTTTTTTCTTTTTTTTTTTGTTTAGCTCTACTGAACTTCTGATCTTTTTTCTTTCTTATCTTTTTCCCCTTTTCTTCTCTTTTGTTCTTCTTTATGTGACTTAATGGCTGTACTGCACATCCTCCGATAAACCCGTATTCGACTATTACACCTTATCCCAAATTGTGTACACACTTAATCCACAAATTTCTTACTCAATTCAAAACCTCTTAGACTTAAATTACTTAATAGCAGTACTACCTCTTAATACCTATATAATATTTTAAGTATTTTTATTTTAAAGTTTTTCACATCTCCTTTATATCCCTCCCCTTCTCATTATATACATGTTCTTCTCTGACTAGTTTGTTTTCGTTCTCTATAATATTTTTAATTTTTACCTTTCTATTTTTTCTGGTCTCTTTTTGTTCCTTTTCTCTTTCTTCTTTTTTTTTTCTCTCTCTCTACTTTCATCCTTTCCAACCTATTTCCTGCTTCGAGATTAGGACTTAGTTAACAGTCCCTGTGCCTTCCCACATCACTCTATTCCTATTTTTTACCCACATCACTTCCTAAACCTAATAATTTCTGGTTTACCAAATTCTTCTTTGTGGTTCGAACCCCATTAATATATAGTTGTTTGATGTTGAATAGATGTATCTGTTGAACTAGATTGTATCTGTAGACTATTGATTGTGCAAATATAGACTTTGGTTGATGCTTCCCTTAAGATAGTGTTCTAGTGCAAAACTGGCGTTAATTTCATCCCAAATGGGCAGAGAAAGCCAGAAAAGCACAAGAAAAATGGCAAGTCCGGGTATCTCAACACCCACTCATGATAATCAGGGGACAGAACAGATAATGAATAATCCAGAGGAGAGTTGCCAAATAGCTCTACAAACACTGCTGGCAAACATGATAATTGAAAAGATTGAAAACATACAAAAGACACTGTATGAGCATGATAGGGAGAGAGAGGAGGCAATCCAAAAGTTTATACAGGAATATCATAAGTGTGAGGAAGCTACTACAAAACAGATACAGGTTTTGCGTGAGCAGCTTGAGAGTACTCAAAGAGAAAGGCAGGAATGGAGTGAGCAGGCTGAGAATACTCAGAACAACAGGAATCGCATGAACAGGAGGAAGCTAAGCAAGGAGTAATACAGAAATTGAGAGAGCAGGATGAGAATACACAAAGATCACAAAAGGCATTCATGGGATACATTAACAAAGAGCTGAAGGAAGTCAGGGGGACCACAAAGGGAATGCTGAATGGAACCCAACAGAAGGAATGGGAGTCCAAGGAAACCATACCAATCAACTAAGTGATTTGAGAATAAACATTGAACACCAAATTAAGGATGTAAAAAAAGTTCATACAAGATCTAAAACAAAGCGTCAACAAAGAATTTGAAGCCATCAAAGCTGACCAACTAGAAAGAAAAGAAATAAATAACAAAGTAGAAAGACTCGACAGCAGGTTAGACCATGCAGAAGATTGAATCTCGGGGATTGAAGACAGCCTACATATTACAGAGAAAGAACGTACAACCATCCAAGACAAGTCCAAGAATCGACTTCAAAAATTCATCCAAAAAATCATACACCACGATCAAACAGGATTCATTGCTGGGATGCAAAGCTGGTTCAATATACCCAAATCAATTAATATTATTCATCACATCAACAGGAGCAAGAATAAGAACCACATGGTTATCTCAATAGATGCAGAAAAAGCATTCTTCAAGATCCAACACCCCTTTATGATGAAGGTATTGAAAAATTAGGAATCCATGGAACATTACTCAATACAATAAAGGCTGTATATGACAAACCTAAAGCCAGCATTATACTTAATGGTGAAAAAATAAAGACATTTCCTCTTAACTCAGGAACAAGACAAGGATGTCCACTCTTTCCACTTCTCTTCAATCTAGTATTAGAATGCCTAGCTATAGCAATAAGACAAGATGCAAACATAAAGGGGATCCAAATAGGGAAAGAAGAAATGGAACTCTCCATTTTGCAGATGACATGATCTTGTATTTAAAGAATCACTTAGACTCCACTCCCAAATTACTCAAGCTGATTCAAAACTTTGGCAAAGTAGCATTGTATAAAATTAACCCCCCAAAATCAATGGTTTTTCTGTATGCCAACAATGAGAAATGTGTGGCTGAAATTAGGAAAGTAACTCCATTTGTAATAGCCCCTCAAAACATAAAACAATAGGAATTAATTTAACCAAAGAAGTGAAGGACCTCTATGATGAAAACTTTAAAATCTTGAAAAAGGAAATCAAAACAGAACTAAAAAAATGGCAAAACCTCCCATGATTCTGGATTGGAATGATTAACACCCTGAAAATGGCAATACTTCCTAAGGCTATCTACAAATTCAGTGTGATACCTATCAAAATTCCAACCTCATTCTTCAAGGAAATAGAAGAGGAAATCCAAAAATTCATATGGAACAATAAAAGACCCCGAATAGCAAAAATGTTTCTCAATGGAAAGAACACTGCTGATGGAATACAAAATCCAAATTTCAAACTCTACTATAAAGCCATAGTAATCAAAACAGTTTGGTATTGGCATAAGAACAGACCTCAGGACCAATGGAATAGAATTGAAAACACAGAAATGAACCTACAGACCTATAGCCAACTAATCTTCAATAAGGGAGCTAAAAAAATAGAATGGAAGGAAGACAGCCTCTTCAGTAAATGGTACTGGCAAAATTGGTTAACTACTTGTAGAAAACTAAAGCTAGATCCATATATATCACCCTGCACCAGAATCAACTCCAAATGGATCAAAGTCCTCGGAGTCAAAGCAGACTCTCTGAAAACAATACAGGATGGAATAAGAGAAACCCTAGGTCTCCTTGTCTCAGGCCGAAATTTACTTAATAGAGACCCAGAAACACAACAAATAAAAGAAAGGTTGGACAAATGGGATTGCATGGAGTTGCAGAGCTTCTTCATGTCAAAGGACATAGCTAGCAAGATCAGTAGAAAGCCCACGGATTGGGAGAAGATCTTCACTAGCCATACAATGGACAAGGGTCTCATATCTAAAATATACTTGGAACTCAAAAATTAAACCCCCCAACAACAAATCATCAAAGAAACAACTGCCCAATAAATAAGTGGGCTAAAGAATTGAAGAGAAACTTCTCTGAAGAGGAAAGAAGGATGGCCAATAGACACATGAAGAAATGTTCAACCTCTCTAGCCATAAAAGAAATGCAAATCAAAACAACTGTGAGATACCACCTCACCCCAGTTAGAATGGCTATAATCAAGAAATCTAACAACAAAGATGCTGGAGGGGATGTAGACAGAAAGGAACCTTACTTCATTGTTGGTGGGAGTGTAAATTTTTCAACCACTTTGGAAAGCAGTATGGAGGTTCCTGACAAGACTTCACATAGAGCTCCCCTATGACCCAGCAATCCCACTTTTGGGCATTTACCCAAATGTTTACAAACAAGACCACACTAAAACTACCAGCACAACTATGTTTATTCCAGCATTATTTACCATAGCTAAGATATGGAACCAACCCAAATGCCCCTCAGTAGATGAATGGATCAAGAAAATGTGGTATGTATACACAATGGAATTCTATGCCTCCATCAGAAAGAATGATATTGTCATATGTGTTAGGAAATGGAAAGGCTTGGAAAAAATTATATTAAGTGAAGTAAGCCAAGCCCAAAGAAACATAAGTCCCATGGTTTCCCTGATTTGCAATATCTAGTACATGTATGAGTCAAGCAGAAAAGGTCAGATAATGTGATGTTAGGAAAATGAACTCTTAGATATGTATTTAAATGTTTTTTTTTCTTTCATGCATTTTTTCTAACGCATTTATAAGATTATTTCTTTGTTGCTTTGTATGTCCCTCCCCCACAGTATAACCCCTGCTTTCACTATATTTGATGTCAGTATAATTTGTGGAGGAGATGGGGAAAACAAGTCCTTTAAGGATACATGTGGACCCGTTGCATCTATGAGAAGTACAAGTTGTCATGTCTAAAACAAACTTTACAACTTCGGTGCGGGTGGGGGGGGATATTGGGTGGGGGAAATGGGGAAGGCTGGGAAGGGATGTGAAGGGTAAACAAAGGAGGAGGCTGCAATGCTTGATACGAAATGTACTCATTATCTTGTCCATGTAACTGTAACCCCTCTGTACAGTATGTTCACAAAAAATTAAAATTAAAATTAACAAAACAAAACAAAACACATTTTCAATGTTAAAAGCTGAAGCAAAATCTACCATGCAAACGGCCCCCATAAACAGGCGGGAGTTGCAATCCTAATATCAGATAAAATAGACTTCAAATTAAAATTAGTGAGAAGAGATAAAGAAGGTCACTACATACTAACTAAGGGATCTCTCCTTCAGGAGGATATTACAATACTAAATATCTATTCGCCAAACAAAGAGCACCCAAATTTCTCCAAGAAACACTATTTTCCCTCAAATCCCACATAGATCCAAAGAAATTAATTGTTGGGGATTTAAACACTCCACTCTCCCCACTAAATAGATTAACTTGTCAAAAACTCAACAGAGAAACCACAGATGTAAGCAACTGCATAGATCAACTAGATTTAACAGACATCTACCGAATATTTCACCCAACAGCATCAGAATACATGTTTTTCTCAGCAGCACATGCAACATTTTCTAAAATAGACCACATTTTAGTCCACCAAGCAAACTTGTCCAAATTCCGAATCATTGAATTTATACCTTGCGTTCTCTCTGACCACAAGGGAATAAAATTAGAACTCAACTCCAAAAGCCACCAAAGAAAGTCCTTTAACACATGGAGGCTGAACAACACACTGCTGAATCACGAGTGGGTCAAGGAAGAGATTAGAAAAGAAATTCAAATGTTCATGCTATTCAACAAAAATGAGCACACAAATTACCAGTTCCTCTGGGACACAGTAAAATGTTTACTCTTTTTGAAAAAAAATTATAAAAGCAAACCAAAAGGGTCTGGGTACTTGCAATTGCAGAAGAGTACCATCTTTTCACCAGATTAAAGCAGCTCCATGATATAAAAACATGTTATTTACTGTCTTATGACTTATCATCTTTATATTACAATTTTAGTAACCCATAAAATGTAAGAAAGTAAGAATTGTATATATAAAAATTTTATTGTGAATTCTTATTCCTTTTCCTTTCTAGCTAATATGTTTACCTCGTTAAATCCTTCTTCATATTAAAATGTGAAGATTTGTTCAGTATTTACTAACAATGAGTTAACTCATTTGTAGCTGTTATGATGAAAGTAGCATATGAAAAGAAGTATTCATGGATTTCTACTGTAGCTAACTAAAGACAAGTATTAATGAGTTGGACCACTGTAGAATAATAATAGAAATTGATTTGGACACTAGTGGCCTATGCCTACGATCTTTGCTATTCAGGAGGACAGTCAAGAAAAATGTCACAAGACTCCATTTCAAACATTTTAGTAAAATTATGACTAGAGTTATGGCTCAAGTGGTAGGGTGACCCAAGTTACAAACCTAACTACCAGCAAAACAAAGAGAGTGAGAGACACAAAGAGACATAGAGAGGATTGTCTTTTTAGTAGTCATTGATTTCTTTCTTTCACAGATGTTCTGTTAATGGTAAATTAACTGTTACAATACAAGTCTTAGGCATTCCTTACAGATATATTTAAATATTATTTTGACATTGACTCCTTAACAAATAAATGATGGAAGACAATTATTGTAAGTAATTAATAAAAGTATTATATAAGGAAAAATAATAGACTGCAGAACAAGGAGATAAAATTGCAAATATAATTCATATTTTCAGTTTTCTACTTAGGTGTGAAAGCATTTAATTATTAAACAGACAAGCATATTCTAAAATACATAATCACATGTTAATGTGAACAATACTTTTTATAATAATTCAGCTAAAATATAGCCTATTTGGGGAACATTTTAATTACCCTACTTATCCTGATTATGAATTATGTCTTGTATATCCTATATTGACTTTTATAGATACATCCACAGTAACATTTCTCTAGCATAGGGTTAATCTCTCATTTTGCTTTCTTTGCTACACTTCATTGAGTGAATGCAAACCTGAAGATGACTGTCAATCAATGACAGATGAAAATGTAGTCTACAAGCCTATGGGCCTTACTACTAGATGACATGATATCAATAGCAGTTTGTAAGTTATCCTTTTAATAATCTGTTTAACACATACATTCCCACATATATATTTATGTTACAAACATAAAATTATATTTTTTATTTTGTGAGCTAGAAAAAATTTATAAGGACAAAAAGATGAGAAGTAGGTATTTGTAGTTAGCAAGATAGCTTAATCTTTTTAACTGATTAAAACCTGTCTATACTTTAATACAGTAAGTTTCATACTATCTTATGTGTCACAATCATTCTCTTACAATTTTATTGCAAAATATACACATAATCATGCATAATTTTATTTGATAATTGTACAAAGAACACGACAAGATTAATTTCATGAAGTGCTTAGTGTCTTAATTGATAGAGACTTGTGAAGTATGACAAACTATTAAAAAAACATGCAGTCATTTGACCTATCTAAAAATCATTGATAAGGGAGACAAAATCAGCAGATGGAAGAAATATAGCCTCTTCAGCAAATGGTACTAGCAGAATTGGCTATACACGGTAGAAAATTGAAGTTAGATCTGTATAGATCTAACATAGCCAAGATATGGAACTAACCATGATGTCCCTCAGTTGATGAATGCATCAAGAAAATGTGATACACACATACACACACACACACACACACACACACACACACACACACACACACACACACACACTGGAATTCTTTGCTTCCATCAGAAAAACAACACCGCCCCATTTGTTAGGAAATGGAAAGACTTGGAAAAAATCATATTAAGTGAAGTTATTCAGTCCCAAAGAAATTTAGGTCTCATGGTTTCCCTTATATGCAATAATTAGTATACATATAGGATAATTTGATCAGATGAGCTGAAAAGCTCAAAAAAAATGTACAAATGATCATAAGATGATGCTAAGTGAAACGAAAACCCAAGGTATCGACACAAGAGGTCTGTCTTTATTGATATTGTTTTAAATGTACCATGTGATTTTATTTTTGTTGTTGTTGTTGTTTCGTGTTCTTTTCCCTATGGCATAGCCCCTGATGTCACTATACTTGATTTTGGTACCCTTTATCTTGTATATACATATGCCTAATCTGGGAATGGGAAGGGGAGTAACAAAACGCTGAGACAAGAATACAGGATAATCCATTGCAACAAGGATATCCAGAGGACAGTATATTGGACATGAACTTTACAACTTCGGGCAGGGGGCAGGTGGACAGGAGGGAGGAGTTTGGGAGGTGGGGAAGGGAAGTAGGACAAGAACAAGGAATGAAGGGAAGGGGTAACAATGATCGACAAGTAATGTACTCATTGCCTTTATCATGTACAGCATCTTAACAAAAAAAATTTTTTTTTTAAAGACTGAACATAGAGTTCCCCTATGATCCAGCAATCCCACTTCTGGGCACTTATCCGAATGAACACAAACCAGAAAGAATGACATCACCCCATTCACAAGGAAACAGAAAGATTTGGAAAATCATATTAAGTGAAAAAAGAGGGTTTTTTTTGTTGTTGTTATATCAAGTTGTTTTGTTCACCTAGCAAAACCTATGTGTTTTTACAACCAGTTTTATTAGTATATAGTTTTGTTCTCTCACTTTACTCTTTTTAACTAAAAGTCTAGCAGTTTATAATCGATGAATACCTATTTTAAATTATTTGCCTTTAATATACAACTCAACCAGAGTTTCCACTTCTTACTTCCATTTTACATGTATTCTATAGTGAGGGAATTAAAAAATCTTTGCATATAATCTTGAGCAAATGTTCCATTCATCACAGTTTATGTTTTAGTATAATCTTAATTTTAATTTTTTTTGGGGGGATCCGGTCGTGGGGCCTGAACTCTGGGCCTGGGCGCTGTCCCTCAGCTCTTCAGCTCAAAGCTAGCTCTCTACCACTCGAGCCACAGCGCCACTTCCGGCTTTTTTCTTTTTGCTTATCTGGTGCTGAGGAATAAAACCTAGAGCCTCAGGCATGCAAGGCAAGTGCTCTACCACTGAGCCACCTTCCCAGCCCCAATTTAAAAATTTTTAAGTGTATCATAGACTCAATTTTGAGTTCAGAGTCAGAACTTAATATCTATGTAATAACCTGCACAAAATCAACATAAACTATTTCCCAAATGCAACCAACGTCTGAAAGCATATTTTATTTACATTTAGTTTGTACTTTATTTTGTTCTTATTCTGTGGCATGCGCTATCCAACACACTAAATTACATTTTAATACACAAACCATCATAATATTATCAAATGTTTTATGAGATAATTTATGGAAAGTTGAATTTCCTAAATCTAAATTGTCAGCTAGATAGGACTGCTAATAATTGAATGAAAAAATGAGGTCAACCATTTCACATTTATTTGTGTGTTCCACAGTGACTTTTGAAAGTTGACTGATTTTAATCAGGCTTGGTGCTCATCTAAGCATATCATAATTTCACCTTGAGCTTATTGTTACCTTTTGAAATATTGCAACCAAATTGTAGCTAATAAAACTTATATGTAAGCATACGTTATAATTCCAAAACAATTTCAATGGCATCTCAATGAAGGCAGAATTATAAAAACAAAATAATTTCAATAAATAAGAATTTCATGTGACAGTATTGTACTTCTTCTTTTATGATATTAAGAGATTATTAGTATAGTGCTCCAATTTGTATCACATTCTAAGTACAGTGCATTTTTTGAATTCATAGGACTATACTTTGTATGTATCTATATATCAACTTCTGTTTCTTTCCTCAATTGCAAATAGTGTTCATTAGCATTATTAGTCATTGCTGGTATTCTACAAAGTTATATGGCTGTTTGTTAAAGCATCAAAGTGAATCTCTTTTTTTCTGGTCTTTATTATCACAAAGTGAACTATATAATCATGTTAAATTACGACTTATAGCAAAAAGTGTCATTATTATAGCTAAACATACATAGATATGTACAGATCTATTGATAGATAGACATTGACACTCATGAGATTTTAGCTAATACAGTTAAATACGTAATAAAAGACTATTTTTGGCTTGAGTCTTGTTTACTTTGTCATATCTCATTTTGAATTTACTTTTTAAAAATTCACAATCAGCCAGGCAGTGGTGGCTTATGCCTGTAATCCTACCTGCTCAGGAGGCTGAGATGTGAGGATTGGAGTTCAAACCCAGCCCAGGCAGGAAAGTCTGTGAGACCCTTATTTCCAATTAACCATGAGAAAACCAAAAGTGATGTTGTGGCTCAAAGTGGTAAAGCATTAGCCTTGAGTGAAAAAGGTCAGGGAGGGTACCTAGGTGCTGTGTTCAAGCTCCATTACCAATCCAAAACATAAATAAAAACCACAATTATATGTTTTTTTGTTTGTTTGTTTTGTTTTGTCAGTCGTGGGGCTTGAACTCTTGTCCTGGCCTCTATCCCTGAGCTCTTCAGCTCAAGGATGGCTCTCTACTATTTGAGCCACAGCATGACTTCCAGTTTCCTAGTGCTTTTATTGAAGATAATAGTCTCATAGACATTCTTGGCGGGGCTGGCTTTGAACTGTGATCCGCAGATCTCAGACTCCTGAGTAGCTAGGATAATAGGCATGAGCCACTGGCACTTGGCATGATATGTTAATTGTAATGCTTCATTAAAAAAAATTATTCATTACTGCTTCCTGGTGTGTTTTTCAGCCATACTTTCAAGGCCTCAGGACTAAAGAGAAGCTGGTACAAGGTTATTTTTATATTAATATTTAGATATTGACTAATACAAAATAATATTTCCCCTTTAGTCTTTATACATGTCCAAATATAAGATAGCAGAATCCAAACACTGATGTAGAATTGTAATGTAACATGTTTATTTGAGATTATTGATCAATAATAATACATACTGTCAAAGTTTTCTTGTTGCACTAGATGCTAAAGTTATCATACACGATAAATAATGGTGATTTTTTTGAAGTGTAACTGGGTCAATACTTATGAGTGTTAAATAAAATCACATATCTAAAATTTAGATTTTATGAAACTATAGTAACACCACTTGTAATGAATTTGCTACATGATTAGAAATCAAATAACTCATCTATCAATACCTGACTTTTGTCTTGAAAATTCGATGATCACTGTTGGTAATATCACTAATTTTTACATCATAATTCAGAGAAATATACACAAACATAGATAAAAATGCACATACCATACATATAACAAAAATTCTGAATATGATACAAAATTAAGATTTCTATGTATGGTTAATATGTATATGTGCTTTTAAAGACAGACATATTTGATGTTTATACTGATTTTTTTATTAAAATGAGTTCAATATAATAAAATGAGTAGTTGCTAATAGTATCTAAATGTGGCAAATATATTGGGCTTAAAATGAGAAAGCTGTATTATTTTTCCGATTAATAAGTGGAGTAGTATTCAACTTAGCACATTTATTTATGGAACAGACGAGCTTCTTTTTTTTTTTTTCTTTTTTTTTTTAAAGTTGGTCATGAACACTGGGCCTGGGTGCTGTCGCTGAACTCTTCAGCTCAAGCCAAGAGCTTTACCACTTTAGCCACAGAGTCACTTCCGGTTTCCTGGTGCTTAATTAAAAATTAATTATTTCGCTTTTTTTAAAAACATATGGCTGAAATATGAACAATATTACAGCAAAATATAAGATTACTAAAGGTTTATAAATAACATTTACATATCTAATGAAATTGTCATAGGCTGAATGCAGGAATCAGTAGCTTAATCATATAATCCTCCAGTCTTAATCTGCTGAGACCTGTAGGATCCTGGGTCAAAGCTTTTCTGGACAGAAAAGGGTATGAGACTCCATCTCTAAATAACAAAATTCTGGATGGATACATTGCTCATTTGGTAAAGCATACGCCTGAATAAAGAAAAAAAAAAAAACAGTGACAGTGTGTAGCATTAATTTAAGTCCCAGAACAAATACACATAAATGTATATGTTGATAATTGAAGTCACATAGAGTAAATTTAATTGTGAACATCAAGAAAATAATAATGTTGCACAAATTCTTTAATTCAATTTTGTCTAAATTTAAAACTGGGCATCAAAAGAAATCATGAAGAAAGAAAAAAATTCACAGTGAGCTGAATATATTGACCTATCATGTGCTAAGGAGAAGCATCTATCTAGAATATAAAATGAAGTCTTACAATTCAATGAAAAAGAAAGCAAGTCCAAACGGAAACATCTAAAGGACATGCATGTTTTTACATACAAGAAAATTATTGGGCAGTAAGCACATGAAGATTTGCTCAACATTTTTGTCATCTAATTAATGCAAATGCAAACCAAAATGGCACACAACTTCACATCTGTTACTTCAATATAATCAAAAGTGTAGAAAATAATGTGTTGGCAATGATTTACCAAATTACAATTTTTAAACTTTACAGGCTGCAATGTAAAAAGATGTTTCTTCTGTAGAACAACATTAGCATTTCTTTAACAATTTAAATATAATTTGTCATATAACCTACAAAATCTACTCATAACTATATTAAAAATAAATAAAAGTAGTTAGGAAAAATGGCTTCTACCTGCCATTCTAGCCTCTTGGCATCCACTATTCATAATGCTAGTCTTAATCCCATCTCATTCAATAAGCCAGGCATAGTGTTCAATATCTATGGGAAGTTGTAGGTAAGAGACTCAGGGTCTGAGGATAAAGGTAAGAAAAAAATTGAGACTCTATCTGAAAAAAGAAAAATGCAGAGAAATACATACACATATCAAAATTGTATCCTACTATTTATAGTAACATTATTCATAATATACAGAAAGTAAAGGCAAACCAATGATCCATAAACTGGTGAATGGGAATACTATATTAAGAATACTACTCAAGTAGGAAAACATTTGAATTGCAGGTAATGAAAACATTATCCTAAGTGTGAGAAATCACTTGAAAAAGACCATACTTTATAGTAGGGAGGTTCCTCAAAAGACTCCACATAGAGCTCCCCTGTGACCCAGCAATCCCACTTTTGGGCATTTACCCTATTGATAACAAACAAGACCACACTAAAGCTACCATCACAACTATGTTTATTGCAGCATTATTTACCATAGCTAAGATATGGAGCCAACCCAAATGCCCCTCAGTAGATGAATGGATCAAGAAAATGTGGTATATATACACAATGGAATTCTATGCCTCCATCAGAAAGAATGACATTGCCCCATTTATTAGGAAATGGAAAGACTTGGAAAAAATTATATTAAGTGAAGTAAGCCAGGCCCAAAGAAACACAGGTCCCATGGTTACCCTTATTTGCAATAACTAGTATATGTCTGAGACAAGCAGAAAAGGTCAGATAAGTTGATGTTTGGTGAAATGAACCCCAAGATAAGTATTCAAATGTTTTTTTTTTCTTTCATGAGATTGTATCTAACAGATTTATAAGATGATTTCTTTTTTGCTTTGTATGCCCCTCCCCCACGGTACAACTCTGCTTTCACTGTATGTGATGTTGGTATAATTTGTGGAGGGGAAGGGAAAAAACAAATCGTTTAAATAAGGATACAGTAGACGCATTGCAACAATGAGATGTACAGTCATTATGTCGAAAAACGAACTTTACAACTTTGGCCGAGGGGTGGGGGTGTTGGGGGGCGGGGAGAGGAGATGGGAAGGGATAGGAAGGGGAAACAAAGAAGGAGGCAACAATGCTTGATAAGAAATGTACTAATTATCTTTCCCATGTAATTTTAATCACTCTATATGGTATTTTCACAATAAAAAACATTTTTAAAAAGACCATACTTTGTATGGCTCACAAAATGCTCAAAACAAGAAAATATGCAGAGGCTGAAGGTGGATTTGTGTTTACCTAGTTATGTCTGTTAACTGGATTGTAATGAGACAGAAGAGTGGCATTGTTTGTGCAGGGTTTTCAACAAAGATAAAAAAAAGGCCTAACATATTTTTGTGATGCTAATTTTGTAAATGCATTAAAAAATCACAGAATTTTAGACTTATTAGAGAGTTTGTTACAGAAAAATAGAATATGATCATTTTAAACAAACCACCTTGTACTACATATAATTTTCAAAAAAAAAACCTTATAGTTCAATTGCCTTCATTTTACCTTCTAAAGAGACAAAATTTGGTCATTCCAGATTATACAATAATTTGGAAATTGCCTCCAAAATAGAAATCAATAACCTATGCAGAATTCTACACCAAATTCTTCACATAATTTAAAGATTTGTTATGAGAAGCAGGGAGCCTGTGACTTCAATTTGTATCTGTGTTGAATATATGGAATATGAAAGATAAGTATTAGAAATCCAAAACTTATTTGGATCATGTTTTTACTAATGCTAAATGGCCAACTTGAAGAGTTTTATGTGAAACCCAGTTCATATGGAGATAATTTTGTTCACAGTAGCTTCCATGAGACTTGCTCTACATGAAAAGAAAGAGTCATTACCACTTTTTTAAACTTAGGATATCTGGGGCTGGGAAGGTAGCTCAGTGGTAGAGCACTTGCCTTGTATGCCTGAGGCCCTGGGTTCGATTCCTCAGCACCACATAAGCAAAAAGAAGAAAAAGACGGAAGTGGCGCTGTGGCTTAAGTGGGAAGAGTGCTAGCCTTGAGCTGAAGAGCTGAGGGAGAGTGCCCAGGCCCAGAGTTCAAGTCCCATGACCGAACCAAAAAAAAAAAATTAAACTTATGATATCTACAATCTTAAAAACAGTGGTTGGTTCCATAATCTCAAAACAGTACATTTATTATAGAGTTGAATTAAAAATGAAATATCTGTATTCTCTGAAAATGTTTTAATAAAATCCATGTAAATTTACCTCTTGTCTCTAAACTTAGGTGTTTCTGAACTGGTTTGGATACTGGCTTCCAAAATCAATGTCTACCCAAATTAATCGATGTAATGTTATTTGTATATAAATACTTGGTGAATATGATTACATTATATAATATTATAGTGGACTAAGGTAGGCCTTAATACAATAACTAATGACTTTTTAATAAAAATATGCGCACAGAAAAACATGCATAGAAAGATTGCTATGTGAAAACAGGCAATATTTCTGTTTTTTGTCACTAAGTAAGGAAGACCAAGAATTGTTCCCAACCTGGAGAAGCCAGAAAAACCCAGGTGTATAACTGAAATATGGACAGTGTCCTGATAAGAGACATGTGAGAGAATCCTGAACTTGGGAGTAGAACTATTGGCAGGAGCTGTGGACAGTTAGAAAATGAGACTTTGTGAGAACCTTTTAGGTAATTACAGTAGGACCTAAAAGGGGATTGTTTTTTCTCTATTTCTTGGCTGATGATATGAACAGTTTACTCTGACTCATATCTCCTGTCGTTGCACCCTCAATAGTTCCCAAAGAAATAATTTAATCTGATGTTGGGTAGAATCTTCATAACCATAAGAATAAAAACCCCTTTCTTTATATAAGTTATTTGCCTCAGATATTCTCAGAGCATATTTGTTGGACCATTATAAACAGATTTTAGAGAGCATGATATCTAAAACTTTTTATATTTATAGCTTATATGTAGTTATAGCTTCTATAATTATGAAATAATAAAGCTAAGAAATTTTAAACCATGCAGTGTAAAATATTTCACTTTGAAAGTCAGAGATACTATCATATTCACAAACTGGAAGAATTACAGAGTTAGATTTGATAAGTTCACTAAAAATTGAAATGAATAAGATTAATTCTATGTTGAAAAGCCCATAACTTCATCACTATATTAAATGTATTTCATGGTTTTCCAAAATACTTACTGACCATCCTTTATGTGTACATCATGATGCAATATGCATAATTTAGGGATTAAAACATATAAATAAGAATATGTATATCAAACAATGAGAATACAATATATCTTTAAATTATTTTATAAAGATGGTAAATGAACAAAACACTCAAAATAGACATGATCGTGAATAACATTTCCAAATATGAAAGGTGTTTGCATTTAAATGACTACACTTACAGGGAAAACAATACACAAAAGAGTGAGACAAAATTATTGAATTAACAGAAAATAGACTTACACTAAAATGATTATTGTCTAGGAGAAAAGAAATTATATATATATATATATGTATAATAAACTCTTGACAATGAAAATAAGATTGAATCTATGTTCAATCAGGAAAAGTTATGCTATTGTTCATATTAATGAGGGTTGTGGCTTTCAGAATGGCTTTGAGGAATCTTGAAATAATCACCTAGTATCTGCTTCATGATGTAGTAAAGAGTATATTAGGGAGTTATTTCCATATTTAACCACAATTTGGAAGGGCTAATATTGATTGTACTTACAGTAAATTCTCCTTGAGTTGGCATTGTTGTAAATAACAGGTTCATTTTAAACACGTAGAATTACTAGAGATTTGCCAGATAGTCTCAACATGAGTCAACAATTTCCAAATACTTTGAAAACAAATCTCTCATTACAGCGAAGTTATATTGAAGATAATTTAAATTTTGACTGTTGGAAAGGCAGTTGAATATCTTTTTTAAGACTTTAGTCTAACCAGGCATTCATACATGTTGCCAAAGTGTTTCTGGCTCAAAGATTTATTAGAAATTGATATTCTTCTGTTAGTATAATTTTATTATTTGTAAATAATCCTTTATTTAGTATGTCATGATAAATAAGAAAAACTAGAGGAAGTGTTCGAATATTTTGTCATTTTCTTGAAACTACATATTTAGTAAGTTTATGTTCGAATAAAATTTATTTTCATTTGTATCTTGAATATAAAACATAATGTTTCATTTTAGCAATGGCTAAAAACCAGCAAACATTGATAGAAAGTTTCTGATAAGTGGGAAATTGAAACAACTTGCTATATATAGCAAATTGTAAATGGATGTTTTGAGATACTTCTGTGATGTTGTTATTCAAAGTTCTATTACCATTAAGAGAATCATGGCATTGTTTTTATCACAATAAACTCTTTGAGGAACATTTTTAGATAGATGATGAATAGATAGATAGATAGATAGATAGATAGATAGATAGATAGATAGATAGATAGATGTGATAAATAAACATTGTAATAAAATGAATAGAATTGTCTTTAGTATCTACATATGCAAAGCAAACATATGTTTATGTTTGAAGGACTATATAATATTTTAATACTAACACAGCCCAAATTAATATTTTAATATAATTGGTAAGAATTATATTTGAATTGAGAGAACTATGTTTACAAATTAAGTTTTGTCTTTTGTGACCTCTCTATGTCACACATGAAATATCTAAGAAATCTCTGTTAATAATACTATCAATTCAATTATATTGTCAGTCATGGGTCTTGAATTCAGGGACTGGGAACTACCCTTGGGCTTTTCTGCTCAAGTGTGGTGCTCTACTACTTTGAGCCACAGGTCTACTTTCAGTTTTTTTGTGGTTAACTGGAGATAAGACTCTCATAGACTTTCCTGTCTGGGCAGGCTTTGAGCCATGATCCTCAGATCTGAGCCTCATGAGTGGCTAGCACCTCACACAAGTTTATTTTAAAAGAGGTTCAGATAATAAACCCAACTCAATAATGACTTATCATAATCTTACAGACTGTATATTTATATTTAATTCCTTTTCAATCTAATTTTATATAAAATTTCTATAAAATTGAATATAAAGATAAATGTAAAATTAGTAAATTAATAAATTTTATATTTTATATTTATCTTTATTTTCAATTTTATATAAAATTGAATTGTATGTAAAAATCTTACATAATTTATATTTATATTTAATACCTTTTAAATCAAATTTTATTTTCAGTCGGGAAATACTTCATACCATTAGTCATATATGTTTAATATTCACTGTAAATGCAAATTCTTTTTTTTTTTTGAAGTGTGGCTTTTTTGTTTATTTTCTTGGCTGTATATTCTTTTTTTATTTAATTTTTATTTTTTTAATTGTGAAAATACTGTACAGAGGGGTTACAATCACATGGGCAAGATAGTGAGTACATTTCTTATCAAGCATTGTAGCCTCCTCCTTTGTTTACCCTTCCCATCCTCCCTCCCCCCCTCAATCCTCCCCGCCACCAAGTTTATTTGCACTTCTCATTGTTGCAACAAGTCCACCTGTATCCTTATTTAACCGACTTGTTTTTCCCATTCCCCTCCACAAATTATACCGACATCAAATACAGTGAAAGCAGGGGTTATACTGTGGGGGAGGGACATACAAAGCAACAAAGAAATAATCTTATAATTGCGTTAGAAACAATTGCATGAAAAAAAACATTTAAAATACATATCTTAGGGTTCATTTTCCTAACATCACCTTATCTGACCTTTTCTGCTTGAGTCATACATATACTAGACATTGCAAATAAAGGAAATCATGGGACCTATGTTTCTTTGGGCCTGGCTGACTTCACTTAATATAATTTTTTCAAGTCTTTCTATTTCCTAACAAATGGGGCAGTGTCATTCTTTTTGATGGAGGCTTAGAATTCCATTGTGTATATATACCACATTGTCTTGATCCATTCATCTACTGAGGGGCATCTGGGTTGGTTCCAGATCTTAGCTGTGGTAAATAATGCTGCAATAAACATAGTTGTGCTGGTAGCTTTAGTATGGTCTTGTTTGTAAACATTTGTGATAATGCCCAAAAGTGGGACTGCTGGGTCATAGGGGAGCTCTATGTGGAGTCTTTGAGTAACCTCCATACTACTTTCCAAAGTTTTTGAACAAGTTTACACTCCCACCAACAATTCAGTAAGGTTCCCTTCTGTCCACATCCCCTCCAGCATCTGTTGTTATTAGAGTTCTTGATTTTTGCCATTCTAACTGCTGTGAGGTAATGGCAAGACTTCCCAAGGCTATCTGTAAATGCAAATTCTTATGTAAAAATCTACCTTTCATTAAAAGCAAGTGGTTTTTTAAAGGTTTGGCTAATAATATCCGAATAATAGAAATAGAAATGCATTTTAATTGTTTTTCTCAACATAATAATTCGTTCTGTCAATTTGTTTTGATGATAATGAGATTGGAACTCAGGACTATGCAAGCTTGGCAGTCTCTCTGGTACTTAAGTTATGCCTCCAGAACTTTCTCAGTTATTTCTCAGATAAGATTTCATTATTTGCCTATGCCAGCCTGGACTGTAATCAGCCTACTTACACCGTTCTCATAGCTGGGATTTCAGATGTACAGCATTATATAAAGTTTATCTGTTGGGATAAGGGCCTTACTATATTTTCTTGCCTGAGTTTCCATTGAATTCAATCCTTCTGAATTTTACTTCCTGATTATCTGTATTAAACATGTGAACCACAATGCCTGGCTAAGAATTGATCATTCTTAAAGTACATAGATTATTTTAACAGCATATTTATTAACATGATTTTAAAATGCCATTTCTATCACCATTTATTTTATAATGAGAAAGTAAATGTTAACCAGGTGCCAGTGACTCTCAACTGTCAACCTAGCTTCCCAGGAGGCTGACATCAGAGAATGATTTTTTTGGAGGCAGGCCAGGCAGCAAAGCCAGGCAGCAAATTCCTTGAAACTCTTACCTACAAGTAAACAATAAAAACCCCTGGAAGCATTTCTTAAATACTAGCCAACATTGCAGTGAAAACACATGTGAGATTGTGAGTCCCTGAGTTCAAACCCTAGTACTGGCACAGGAAGTAAAGAAAAAAAGAAAAAAATCTTCAAAAATAATCCTTTAACTATATTTAATTTCAATTTCAATACTGTACATAAATTCGTATTCTTCTCAATATCACTGAAGCAAAATATAATGAAATTCCACTGAGAATATAAATATTCACTATTTGAACATTTTCCAAAATTTTGAAGGTTATTATAGAAAGAAAAAACATTTTTAATATGTATTTTTATTGTAAAGATACTCTAAAAAGGGGTTACATTTACATGAGAAAGGTAATGAGTATGTTTCCTACCAAGCATTGTTAAACCCTTCTTTGTTTTCCCCTACCATCCTTTCCCTCCCCACCTCCTCAACTCCTCCCTCCCCCCTCCCTGAAGCTGTAAAGTTTGTTTTCAACATAGTATCTTGTACATCTCATTATTACAGTGAGTCAACTTATATGCTAATTTCAGTATTTTGTTATTTCTCTTCCCCTCCCCAAGTTAGAAAAATGTATATACATGATGTAGGACACCGGAACCAAATACTGTGAAAACAGGAGTTATACCATGGAAGAACATAAAAAGAAATTAAAAAAATTACATAGTACATTGTAAGTACATGGAAAACAGCAGCAACAAAGATAAAAAAAAAAACATTGTACAAGTTGTCATGTTGAAAATGAACTTTACAACTTTGGTGGGGGGTGGGGAGGATTGGGTGGGTGGGCAGGGGGAGGCTGGGAAAGGATGGGAAGGGAAAACAAAGGAGGAGGCTACAATGTTTGATAAGAAATGTACTCACTATCTTGCCCATGTAATTGTAACCCCTCTGTACAGTATTTTCACAATAAAAAAAATTTGGAAAAAAAAAAAAAAAAAACTTTTGTGTCCCTATCTTAGGGTTCATTTCACTTAGCCTAAACTTATATGGTCATATGTACATAGCTTTTGGCCTCTTCTACTTGTCCTAGACATATACTAATTATTGCAGATGAGGAAAACCATGGGGCCTATGTTTCTTTGAGCCTGGCTTACTTCACTTAATATGACTTTTTCCAAATCTTTCCATTTCCTAACAAATGGAGCAGTGTCATTCTTTGTGATGGAGGCACAGAATTCCATTGTATATATACACCTCATTTTCTTGATACATTCATCTAATGAGGGGAGTCTGGGTTAATTCAATATCTTAGCTATGGTGAATAAGGCTGCAATAAACATAGTTGTGCTGGTAGCTTCAACATGGCCTGGTATGTGATTGTTTGGGTAAATGCCCAAAATAGGGATTGCTGGGTCATAGGGGAGCTCTATGTGGAGTCTTTGAGGAACCTCCACACTTCTTTTCACAGTGGTTGAACAAGTTTACACTCCACTAACAATGCTGTAGGGTTCCCTTCTGGCCACATCCCCTCCAGCATCTATTGTTATTACATTTCTTGATTCTAGCTATTCTCACTGGGGTGAGGTGGAATCTCAATGTTGTTTTGATTTGCATTTCTTTCATGGCTAGAAAGGTTAAGCATTTCTTCATGTGTCTAATTGTTATTCTTATTTCCTATTCAGAGAATTCTCTCTTTAAATCTTAAGCCCATTTATTAATCGGGCAGTTGTTTCTTTCAGAATTTGTTGTTGGGGAATTTAATGTTTTGAGTTCTAAGTATATTTTAGATATAAGACCCTTGTCCATTGTATAGCTAGTGAAGATCTTTTCCCAATCTGTGGCTTTCTATTTTTCTTGCTAGCTATATCGTTTGCCATGCAGAAGCTCTGCAGTTTCATGCAATCAAATTTGTCCAACCTTTCTTTAATTTCTTGTGTGTTTCTGGGTCTTTATTAAGAAAATTTCGGCCTGTGCCAAGGATTCTAGAGCATCTCCTATTCTGTCCTGTAATGTTTTCAGGGTGTCTGCTTTTAGTTCAAGGTCACTTGGAGTTCATTCTGGTGCAGGGTATTATATAAGCATGTAGCTTATTTTTCTACAGCTGTTTAATGAATTTTTCCATTTACTGAAGAGGCTGTCTTTCTTCCATTCTATTTTTTGGCTCCCTTATCAAAGAGTAGATGGCTGTAGGTCTTTGGGCTCATTTCTAGGCCTTCAGTTCTATTCCATTGGTCCTCAGTTCTTTTCTTGCGCCAGTACCAAGTTGCTTTGGTTACTAGGGCTTTGTAGTAAAGTTTGAAGTTTGGTTTTGATATTCCTTCAGCACTGTTATTTCTGCTAAGGATTGTTCTTGTTATTCAGCGTTTTTTTTATTGTTCCATATAAATTTCTATTTCATTGAAGAATGAGGTTGAGATATTGATGGGTATTGCATTGAATTTGTATATAGCCTTTGGCAGTATTGCCATTTTCAGAATGTTTATCCTCACAATCCAGGAGGTGCTTGTCGTGTTTGGTTTTCCTGTGGCTTGATTGGTTTCTTAAATCAGTTTGTTTGAGCAGGCAGTATGAAGCTCTGTCTTACCAGGAACTTTATGACCCTCCTCCCAGGCTACTTCAGTGGGAGAGTGATCTGCTTTGAGTATCACAAAAGAGGGAGATAGCTGTTTGCTCTAACTTGAAGTTGCTGTAATGGGGTAGGTTGTGGGTAGGGTTGAGGTCTGTCAGCCATTAGTAGCTTTTCCCTGAGGGGCTAGGTCCTGAGATGCTCACATAGCTCAGCCTGGAGCCATTCTCAGGGTTTATATTTAGTGAGTTTCTGATTATTTTTCTTTTACCCTCCTACGGTTGGGTCTGCTGCATGTAATACAGTGGGGGTGGGACAGCCTCTGACTTTGTTTACCCAGTGAAGAAAGTTATTCCTCTGTAGCAGAGCTTCTGCTGCCTGGGAAGGGCAACTTTCCCCAAGGGTGGAGTTGAGTCCCACAATTCAGGTTCCTTTGACCTATTAAATGGCTACTATTGTTTACTTCCAAGGCCTGAGTTATGGGCTAGCTGCTTTGGCCTCGTCTTTGTCATTATCAAAGTTGGTGTTTTTCTCAGGTGGCGGAGGAAGGCCTACCTTCCCACCACTACTCTGCGAAAAGGGGTGAGGATGTCTTGTGGGGTACTCACACCTTTCCCTTGTTTTCCGGGCTGTCCATAGTCTACAACTGTCTTGGTCAGCAGCCTGAAGATGTCCACTCCTTGTCAGTTCTTGCTGGCATTTGGTAGTATCTGCTCACACACTGCCTCTGGTGCCTTTGTCCTGGGCCCTCTCTGTTGATATTTCTGCTGCAGGAGCAGCCACTGATGCTGCAGCTTACACTGCAGACACAGGTGAATACTTGAATATCTGTCTTCTTAACCAAGCTGCCTGAATTTTTCCTCTCTAGCAAAACTCTCTGTATTATGATGGCACACTTGGTGTGACTCTCTAGCCTTGGACTTTTTACTGGAACACTAAAACTGGTTTCTAAGTGAAAGCTTGTTTAACTTCCAGCTTCTCCTCTGCCATCTTCCTCTGGACTCCCAAAAAAAACAAATCATTACATTCAAAGATTTTAGTCAATAAACCTCATTTATTGAAAAAAATAACATCATTTTTCATTATAAATATTGTGTGATTCAGCTTTCCATGAGAAAAATAGTTGAGATAATTGAACTTAAAAAATAAGGTTAGCTGGGCACCAGTGGCTCATGCCTGTAATCCTAGCTACTCAGGAGGCTGAGATCTGAGGATCACAGTTCAAAGCCAGCCAGGGCAGGAAAAGTCCTTGAGACTCTTATCTCCAATAAACCACTCAGAAAACCAGAAGTGGCTCTGTGGCTCAAGTGGTAGAGAGCTAGCCTTGAGCTGAAGAGCTGAGGGACAGCACCCAGCCCCCACAATTGACCTAAATAAATAAATGAATAAATAGGTTTATTTGGGAACATTGTTTTCACTGTTTCAGATGTTTCAGTCGATGGTCACAAGGTCTCACTGATTTGTAACTTTGGATATAGACAGTATATAATATTATGTCAGGAATTATGTGTCAAAAGAGGCTTTTCACCTCATAGTTCCCAGGATAAAATGAAAGAAGGGATCAATGTCCCAATTTTCTGTCTAAGAACATCATAGATTTCTGCAGATCTCAACTCTGTTAGATGTATGGTGGATATAGACTGCTGACACAGTCTCATGTGTCAAATTTACAAAGCATATGCATGTATTGTTAGTGTTTCTTTTTGTTGTTGGTCCTCAGCTCCAAATCTAGCTTTTGTCATACTGACTTTTGATACTGAATCTAGAGCCTATCTATTTTGCAACCAATACAAAGCTTTGTCACTGAAGGGGATGAAGAGATAATAAAATGTGAAATTAATTTAATTATATATTACTAGTTCTAATGTGCTTTCTCTGCTTTTACTTATGACATAGGAGTAGCAGCATAGGGTATTCTTTGTGATACACCTTTCCAACTATTTGTTTGTTTGTTTGTTTGTTTGTTTGTTTGTGGTTCATGGGGCTTGAACTCTGAGCCAGGGCACTGGCTATGAGATCTTTTGCTTTGAGCAGCAGCATCACTTCTGATTTTCAACTGGTGAATTGGAGATAAGAATCTCATTGGGACTTTTCTGCCTGGGCTGGCTTTGAATGCCATCCTCAGATCTCAGCCACCTGAGTAGTTAGGATTGCAGGAATAAGCCACAAGTACCTGGCTTTTTCCAACTATTTAAAGAGATGCTTTCAGTGAATGGGACTTTCACTGTGACATTTCCATATATACATGTAAGTACAAGAGGGTTTTTTCTTTTTTTCAATTTCTAGGCTCAGCTTTCAGTACCTCAATGATCATTTTTGCAAACTTAGTAGTACAGAGCCAATTCCACTTCAAAGGGTTTAGCATTTATACATGGGATAAGTACAGTGGACCTTCCAAATTGTTATCTTCCTTAAATATGTGATTGTGTTTCAGAAATAATGATGACAATATATAGCTTTTATTTATTTTAATGATGTTTTCTCCAGTACTTATTGACTTCTCTGTAATTAGTAATTCATTATAATGAAATTTTCACAAACAGATAGCAGTGTGGTTTCTGTCACCTGAATGAACCTTTACTTTTATCTCCTTTGCTCAATATTATAAAACTCTGATTTTTCTAATTTCTTTGTGTATCTCTTTCTGGTTGCAATAGATATGGAGGACATAGAAGATCAACTAGCAAAAATCCTTACTGGCAAATCTATGTCAACTCACCCCTTTCTAGGAAGCTTTGTCTGACTTCAAAACAACTTTCTTTTTTATGGTTATAAATAGTATCGGTTTTCTAAAGGTTCTATGACAAATTTTTACCATTTAACTTAAAACAATATGAATTTGTTCTTTTCATTTTCTAAGCAATAATTGACTAATAAATTTAAAAAATGTTTATAATTATGTCTCTGTGTGTGTATGAGAAAGAGACAAAAAGGTATAGAGACAGAGACAGAGACAGAGACAGAGAGAGTGCCTGTGTTTGTTTGTTGTTTTTGGTTTTGTTTTTTGTTTTTTGCTGAGTGCTGGCACTCTACCACTTTAGCTAACTCCACTTCTGGCTGTTTGCTGGTTAATTGGAGATAAGAGTCTCTCAGGATGTCTGTCTGGGTTGTTGTGAAACCATGCTCCTCTGATTTTCACCTTCTAACTAGTGGAACCACAGTCCTCAAATCTTAAGCTCCTGACTAATCTCTATGTAGTAGGACTTAAACAAGAATTGTATTACTTAAATATCTAATTGTCTTACTCTATAAAGGGACTATAGTTCATTCAACAATACATTTATCTCTGCTTCTTACCCCCAATTTTAAAACCTACTTTTACTCTGTTTTACTATCTACAGGGAATTTGAATTTTCTAAGCTAGACCTCAGAGGCAGATCATAAAGCAAACTAAATGGGAAAATTCATCTAAAGGTGATAGGTTCAAAAATGAAACTTTTTAACCCAAAGTGCATCTTAAATTTGCAATAATTCATTCCTTATATAGAATAAATATGTCTCAATAAGTAACTAACGTTTGATATTAGATAGGATGCAGAACTAAAAAGAAGGTACATATCTTGCTTTTCCTAGAAGTTACAAAAATAATTTTCATAAAATGCACTTTCAGAGCTAAAAATTTATCTGTATGTCTAAACCCAAAATATGTTTGTTTGTTTTCATAAAATGGAGTAGGATATTACAAAAATGAAAAAAAAATTCCCACTCTGCCATCCTCATGTGCTCTCAAAGAAGTTCTTCAGATTTTTTAAATTTTTTTTATTTTTTATTATTATTATTATTATTATTTTTTTTTTTTGTCGGTCATGGGGCTTGAACTCTGGGCCTGAGCGCTGTCCCTCAGCTCTTCAGCTCAAGGCGAGCACTCTACCACTTGAGCTACAGCGCCACTTCCGGTTTTCTGGTGGTTTATTGGAGATAGGAGTCTCACGGTTTCTCCTGCCCGGGCTGGCTTTGAACCGCGATCCTCAGATCTCAGCCTCCTGAGTAGCTAGGATTACAGGCGTGAGCCACCAGCGCCCGGCTTTTATTATTTTTATGTATTGTGAAAATACCATACAGAGGGGTTCCAACTATATGAGCAAGGTAATGAGTACATTTCTTATCAAGCATTGTTGCCTCTTCCTTTGTTTCCCCTTACCATCCCTTCTCATCTCCCCCGCCATCCTCCCCTACCAGCTCCCCCATGCCAATGTTGTTTAAGAATATCAATTATTCATAGCTGGTAAACCCACTTTTCTTTTTACATTCACTACAGTTATGACACTCAGGGCTACTAATGCATTATAAATAGTAGATTCTATTCATTCTCAAATTCTTTATGGTTAAAAATTATAGAGTATTCTTATTTCTGGGAAACAAAGGGCATGAAATACTAACATAATGAGAAATCAGACGCTATCTTCCAACAAATATATCTAAAGAGATAGTAAAGAAAACTAGTTAAATCTACTTGGTCTCGTTGGGGAGCTTGAACTCTGTTCCTGGATACTGTCCCTCAGCTCTACCACTTGAGCCACAGTGCCACTTCTGGCTTTTTCTGTTTAAGTGGTGCTGAGGAATCGAACCCAGGGCATGTGAGGCAAACACTCTACCACTGAACCACCTTCCCAGCCCCTATTATGACAAATGTTTTTTATAGACAAATGTTTATTTAGAAATTTACCTGGAATATATTCTTTTTTTGTATCAAGCTTATTACTTGTCAATGCCTAAAAATCTTTGTAAGGGTTGAGAACGATAACTTCTGACTTGTGAATTTGTGTTATACTACATTCCAAGTGGCCCAAATTTCTAGCTTGATTGAACATAGGACACCACAGAAACCTATTTAACCTATTCAGTATATTTCAGAAATTGACAGGGCTTACACACATTTACAGGTGTTTTAATATTCAATGGTTCCTTTAAGAGGAATTATCAACTGAGATATATATATATATATATATATATATATATATATATATATATATATATATATATATATATATATATATATATATATATATATATATATCTCCTTAGCTACTCTAGAGGTCGAGGGAGGAAGATTGCAATGTGAGGCAACCCCAGGCCTAAAATCAAACAAAAAATTTAAAAAAAATGATAGCATGTCTTATCTCAAAGAGAAAACAACATATTTCTTTCTTTTTTTTGTTGGTCGTGGGGTTTGAACTCTGAGCCTGGGAGCCGTCTCTCAGTTCTTCTGCTCAAGGCAAGTGCTCTACCACTTCTGATTTTCTGGTGGTTTATTGGAGATAAGAGTTTCATGGACTTTCCTGCCCAGGCTGGTTTTGAACCGCAATCCTCAGATCTCAGCCTCTTGAGTAGCTAGGATTATAGGCCTTATCCACCAGTGCCCGGCCAACAACATATTTTAGTATGTGCTGGTAATCTCAGCTACTTAGTAAGCAGGTAGGAAGCTTGTAGTTTAAATTCTGCCTGGACCAAAAGCAAAACACCTTTTCTGAAAAATAAACAAAAAAAGATCTGGTGTCACAGTGCAAATGGTAGAGTGCTTGCTTAGCAAGCCTGAGGCCTGAATTTAAAACCCTTGACTGCAAGCAAAAAGGGCTAATCACAATTTATGCTAGGAAAGGCCAAAATGTGAGAAAAAATACCAGTTTATTTGGACAACCTGAAAATATAAAAATATTTGCTTATGCCACTACAATGTATTTTTTAATTCCATCTCCATAATAATTTAATAATAGTAACAGTTCAGCTAGCAGAGTAATTTTTTTTCTTATCATTTGTCTAAAAGACACCAGGCTATATGAATTTAATATTATATCTCGATCTCCCTAAGCTCATGCACGAATGGTTGAACAAATCCAGTAATTCATTTTAATTATCTGTCATTAATTTACTCATTTTATGATACATGCCCTAGTGACTAATTTTATCACTTACTTGTAAAAGCAAAAGTTAGACATATATTATAGAAATATGTAGAATACCATATACACCTTGTTGTATTATTAATGATCCTCATGTTCTCCATTGTGGAAATTTGTTTCATATTGTGACCCCATGTGACTTTAGAATTTATGTAACAGTGGTACTCATGCACACATGCTCTGTTTCTGATCCATTACCTAATTCAGTCCTGTATTTTAAACACATTTTTGCGTGAAATATGTTTATAAACATAAAAAAGTTCAGCCTGTTTTTCTTACTTAATTCTACTACTTTACATTGTGATTCTTAAGCTATTAACTAGCAACTATCAAGAAAATCAGGACTACTGTACAGAAAGGGGTGTGTACATAACTACTAAATTAAATAGACATCTGTTGTGATCAAAGGAGATTAGAAAATCCTCCCATGAGAAAAATAATTCATTATGCCAAAAATGTCAAATAATAGAATGGTAATGATTTCTGGTTTATAACTCCAGTAGAACCCTCAGAGGATACTCATATGTTATAAAAATACAAAAACCTGTCATATATACTATTGTTTGCTATCTTGGTATAACCTGGAAACATCAGCTTTGTATTAATAACTATTGGAAGGCAATTTGGCATTTGAGAATTGACTGAAATTCCCTTTGATGACTAAAACCTTCCTTAACTTGGTACTGTTATTTTTCTCCTCTGAGTCCAGCCATTGGAGTTTCGTATATGCTCCTTATTCCTATGGAAATGATCTGTTTGAAGTAGAGAGAATAAGGAGATTGAATTCAAGGCAGTAAAAAGAGTGACAATCCAATTCAATAGCTCAAAGAAGGCTCACATTTTATATGTGCTAAATGTACCTCACCACTCTTATCATGCCATTTCACAGCTCATGCCACTTCACAGCTCCTTTAAAGCTGTGTATGGTTATTTTGAGAGTGAAAACAGTCTCTATAAACACCTCTCAACTGCTTTGGATCATTTATGAGGATATGGAAATTTTCATTACTACTTTCTTTAAATCTTTGAAATGCTCAGAGGAAGCAAAGACTGAGGAAAGTTTGCCAGTCAGCTTCTTACTTTGGAGAAAGAGAACAGATTGTTACAATTTTATTTGTTCATTTAAATCAGATTTGTCTTAAGTTACCAAAATAACAATTCTAGAAACTAGGGAAGATTTATATTGGATAAACTGGTGAATTTCTTGATATACTTATTTTTCTCTAATTGGACATAAGATGTAGCAAATTACATTATTTAGCATTTTATGAAGCAACTTGCCCTCACAGTTATTATGAACATTTTTACTGCTTATAATGATGAACTTTAGCCATGCCAAGAATTCAGATGCAAGATATGTCTTTTAATTTTTTTGTGAGTAAATCACTTGCAGTGTAGGCTATGGAGGGGGTCACAGAGTTGAGAAGAATTCAAAAAAAGTTGTAATTTCAATGAAGTCAGATATTCCACTCAATAACTCTGTTTTACTGAAGCATAAATCATACTTCAAAAGACGGCCAGCTTAGCCGGGTGCCGGTGGCTCACACCTGTAATCCTAGCTACTCAGGAGGCTGAGATATGAGGATGAGGTCCAAAGCCAGCCCAGGCAGGAAAGTCCATGAGACTCTTATCTCCAATAAACTACTAGAAAACCGGAAGTGGAGCTGTGACTCAAGCGGTAGTGAGCTCGCCTTGAGCTGAAGAACTGAGGGACAGCGTCACAGCCCAGAAATCAAGCACCACGACCGACAAAAAAAAAAAAAAAAAAAAAAAAAAAAAAAAAAAAAAAAGACAGCCAGCTTTGTTAATATATGCCCAATGTACTGGTTCAGGACCCTGACTTAGAAGTTATCTACTTAATATTTGAGGATAAGTCTTTCCGTCTTCATTTTGTATTGGATCTGAAAATTATACAACCATGTCAACCTCAGAGATGTTTTTCCCTATTTCCAAGTAAAAATACTGAATAATTTGTTCTTGAAGTTTCGTTAGCCTTTGGCTACATGGCTGAGGGACTAAGTAGTAAAACCTTAGTCCTTTGCATAATTGGACATAGATTCTGAATTTAAGGGCAAGCTTTAAATAAAGCGTTGAGCATCATAATAAGGAGAAGCTGTAGAATTGCATGTGCATCTATACATTGCCCTATCAGTATCAGTTTCACACTGTTAGCACTTCAGGTTATATCCTGATATGTTTCCTATGTCCAGATTTATCTGTATGTGTGTGCCTTACTCAGAATAAATAGACTGGCAGATAAATAATACATATACCACACATATTAACAAATATGTAGTTCATTTTCACTAATGTCTTAAATGGCTGAATTTATTTCATAAATTACAGTTCCCTTATTACTGCAACTATGTTGTATGATTTGGTTTTGTTTTTATTTTCTTTCATTCATTTATTTAATGAATATTTAGTTTATTCAAGCATTATTTCAGGTGTTAATGTTATTGTGTAGAAATAAACAAGCTAGAATTCATAAAACTTGCATTCTAGTATAAGAGCACAAATTCATTTTTTTGTTTTCTTTTTTTTTAATTGTGAAAATACCCTACAGAGGGGTTACAATTACATGGGCAAGATGAGTACATTTCTTATCAAGCATTGTTGCCTCCTCTTTTGTTTCCCCTTCCCATTCCCTTCACATCCCCCACCCCAAGTTGTAAAATTCGTTTTTAGACATAACGTCTTGTACACCTCATTGTTACAATGGGGCCACCTGTATGCCTATTTAAATAATTTGTTTTTTTCCCTTCTCCTCCACGAATTATACCAACATCAAGTACAGTGAAAACAGAGGTTACACCGTGGTGGAAGGACATACAAAGCAACAAGGTAATCATCTTATAAATATGTTAGAAGCAATTTAAACACATCCAAACAAATTTAAATACACATATAAAACTTAAATATTTTATTGCGTTGCCTTTTTTGTAGTCTCTACTGTTTGGGCTTCATTCTCAATTGTTCCAATTGCTATGTCTTTAAGTTCACTTAGTTTCTTCAGTTGTCAATTATTCATTCGTATTATTGAGCATATTATTGTGCTGTATTTTTTATCTCTTGAAATTTTATTTGAATTTTATGTTTTCCATTTCTCTATTATCATTTTAAAGGTTTTCTTTATATAATGAACAACATATAAATCATTCTCATTCTGTTTCTATTATTTTATCTTTTGAAATGGTTCATGTTTGTACCTTTTTAAAGTGAAAATACATATGTATTTAAGTAGGTACTAAATATTGCTGTATATATTTTACTAATTTTCTTTTGTTTTGAAATGTTAATTAAATTGTTTGCAGATCCACTTGAAAACTGGTTCAATCTTTGTTACTGCAAATACCAGGAAGTCTTTTGTCCATGGGTCCTTGCCCCCACAGATAATCTCCAACACTTCTGAGAATTCTACTCAGTTCCAGTGTTTAAAAATGTCTTCATTATGGCTAATAGGAATATAATTTTTACTCATATCTGCATTTATGTTGTTAGTGGTTACTTTGAACCAGTTTTTTTAAGTACCCTTTATACATTTTTATCTCATCCGCATTCAAATTAATGGAAAAACTTCATGAATGCTTCTATGAATCTATCATGTCCTCTTTCTCTCTCTGGACACTTTAGTTTTATCTGGAAGTGTCTCAACTCTAATATAAATTCTAGATTCTTAAGTGTGTTTAAAATCTGATTTCTGTTTCTTCACTTCTAGAGTATGTATACGATTCCTTTTAATTCCTACTTCCTGTAAGGGTTTAGAAACACTTTCCTAATACTAAGTTTATGACTAACTTCATTTATAATATTTTCTTAGTGAATATACTATTATTTTCTTCTGTTAGTATGATAGATAAATTATGACACATTTGAATTTATAGTTGATGTAGACAGAATCATTCCTATAACAATTAAGCCTTTACAAGAAGAAGCAAAATTTCATAAAAATAAACAAATAGAATAACTTCCATATGCTTTACTAAAACAATAAAGATGAAGCAAAGTCAAGCAGCAACACTTTGTTTTTTTATTCACATAAACGCATTCCTTAATATTATAAAATATGCAAGATATAACAACTTTTAATCTATGGGTATATATGCATCATGTTTAACTATAAAGTGATACTTTGTTATGTTACAGAAAAAGCCCAAATTATAGACATATATTCTAAATTAAGAACTTTGGGTTTTGTTTTGTGTTTTACTTTTGGTGCTGGGAAATTTACCCAATGCCCTGTACATGTTAAATATGCTATTTATGACTGAGTTTACACTGACCTTCTGAGTTAAAAACTTGTTAATTACTTCTAATGAATAATTCTTTTCTATTTTTAGTTGAACAATGAAAATATGTGATTATAAGAAGTTATTTTCTCAATATAATAAAATGAATTAGATAATAAATATTCCCAAAAATAAAGTTATCTTTTTATCATTCATATATTTAATATTTATAATTACTTGACATTACTTTCTCATTTCTTCTTCTATACAAACGTTAGGTTAATCATATCATGGATAAAAGTCATGGTATATTATATATATATATATATATATATATATATGACTATTTTTCAAATAAGTAGTGTTTTATATCAGCTGTTATATACAGTTTGATCATTTATATCATGATTTTTACAAAGCTTAAATGTAATTAAAGACTACTATGGTGAGGATTCTGTGACTATATCAAGAAATAGATCATTGGATCACACCCCTGCATAAGGCGACCGTGGAGTGTGTTAAAGATCAATTTGGCTCCATTAACTATGAAGTAGGAGATAGCAAGAAGCTCTTTTTTCATGTGAAAGAAGTTTAGGATGGCATTGAGCAAGAGGCAGGGGACGAGGTGGATTTCACAGTGATTCTGAATAAGCACACCAGCAAGTGCCTGTAATGTCTGGAGAGTCTGTGAGGGCCCCAACGCAGTAGCAGCTCCTCAGCCTGATCGATTGTTCAATGGCTTGAAGAACATCAGCCTGCATGATGCCAGTACTCCTCACCTAACGGTTCTTTGTCAACCCAGGGGACCAGATAACTCAGTGGTATTTGGTACAGAAAGAAAGATCTGTTAAGCTGGTGTCATTTACTAAGCACATCCACAGAGAACATCATTAATCCACTATGATCAAGTTGGGATTCTGGTGAAGAATTCTGAATATCTCTTTCTTCACCCCTCCCAAAATCTGGAATACTTATTCTATTGGGCTATTACACCAGTTTTAACACCTTCCTCGTGTTATGTTTAAAAAAATAAATAAATTTAAGAAACCATCTAAAATAAACACAGTTGCAGCTTGGAAAATTTAAGTATTTAATGTTTTGGCTTTATATTATTATGTCAATCATTGTGTTTTATTGTTATTGCTTATAGTTTTACATCCCAATTTCTACTTTTTTTCCTAATCAGCAGGTTTTTCCTAGTTACACATAATTTTGATTCAATCACTTAATATAAAATATTATAGAGATAATATATTTTTTAAATTGTGAGAATACTGTACAGAGGAGTTACAATTTCATGGGCAAGATAATGAGTACATTTTTTATCAAGCATTGTTGCCTCCTCTTTGTTTCCCCTTCAAATCCCTTCCCATACTTCACCCTCCTCCCCCCACCCGGTCCTCCCCCACACCAAAGTCGGAAACTTCGTTTTTTGACATAACAACTTGTACATCTCATTGTTGCAATGGGTCCACCTGTATCTGGGATTACATGAAATTGCAGAGTTTCTGGATGGCAAAGGACATAGCTAGCAAGATCAATAGAAAGCCCACAGATTGGGAGAAGATCTTCACTAGCCATACAATGGACAAGGGTCTCATATCTAAAATATACCTGGAACTCAAAAAATTAAATCCCCCAAAAACAAATCTTCAAAAAAACAACTACCCAAAACTAAGTGGGCTAAAGACTTAATGTGAAACTTCTCTTAAGAAGAAAGAAGGATGGCCAATAGACACATGAAGAAATGCTCCACCTCTCTAGCCATAAAAGAAATGCAAATAAAACAATATACTTAATTTCTGTACATTATGTTTTAGCTATGAATTTTGTGATATATGAAATCTGAGAACCATTGATGAGACTACGTTATGGTTTCTGGTATAGTGATAACATTATAGAATGCCAGCATCCTGGAATAACAAGGTTTCTAAAGAGTTATCAAATAGTATGATATGAAATTAAATAGAAGACATTATATAAATTTGCTTTTTTATGATATCATAACAATTATATTGTTAGAATACATACTGCTCCTCTGAATTTAGAACAAAGGAACATAAAATATCCTCTCTCCTTTCATAAATCAAATGCTCAGAAAAAGTAAGAATGTATTCCAACTTATTTTACATTTTTAACATGAAATCAATTATGCATGAAAAGCATATGACATATATTTAAAAAGAATAGATAGGGTAGAAAAATATGGCAATCTAAATAAATTTATATATGATATTTAATCACATTCAGAGGAGACAAGGCATCATAAAATGCATTTAATATGATGAGAAACGTATCTTTTTTCCTTTGATCACTTTTATTTGTGAGTTAATAATTTTTCATTGAAACAACAATGTAATAGATATTCTCAACATCTGTCTTACTGAAGTATATATTTATTGAATTTTTAATTTTTATTAAAGTTCAGTTTAGAATTTTTTCTATTTTTGAAAAATATTTTTAGTATTTCTAGACTCAAGTTTTTCAGTTAACATGAAAGTTTGATTTTTTCATACACATTAATGTCTGACCTATTTGAACTACATGTCTTATTTATTTTCTTTTTCTTTTTTTTTTAACTAGTCCTGGGGCTTGAACTCAGGTCCTGTGCGCTGTCTCTGAGCTTCTTTTCTTCAAGTCCAGCACTTTACCACTTGATCTACAGCACCACGTCTGGCTTTTTCTGTGTATGTGGTACTAAAGAATCCAACCCGGGGCTTCATGCATGCTAGGCAAGCAATCTACCAATAAGCCACATTCCAAGCCCTGAAGTATAATTACTTATGAATTTGTACAAAGCAGTAAAAATTTAGAACCATATCAATATTTATTTTATTTCCTTATACTATGATAACCATTTTTTTCTTTCTGCTTTTTATTTTTTATGATGAAAATACCGTACAGAAGGGTTACAATTACATGGAAAAAGTAATGAGTGCATTTCTTATCAAGCATTGTCGCTTGCTCCTTTGTTTCCCCTTACCATCCCTTCATATCTCCCCTCCCTACACCCCATCCCTGCGCCAAAGTTGTAAAGTTTGTTCTTCGACATAACGATCTGTACATCTCATTGTTGCAATGATCAACCTGTATCACTAGTGAAACAATTTGTTTTTGTCCCTTCCAATCCAAAAATTATACCAACATAAATACGGTGAAAACAAGGGTGATATGGTGTGGGAGGGACATACAAAGCAACAAAGAAATACCTTATAAATAATTTAGATACAATACCAAGCAAAGAAAAAAAAACATGAGTTCTTAACTTGGGGTTCATGTCACTTAACATCAACTTATCTGACCATTTCTGCTTGACTCAGACATATATTAGTTCTTGCAAATAACGCAAACCATGGGAACTATGTTTCTTTGGTTCTGGCTTACTTCACTTAATATATTTTTTTCCAAGTCTTTCTGTTTCCTAACAAATGGGGCAATATCATTCTTTCTGATGGAGGCATAGAATTCCATTGTGTATATATATCACATTTTCTTGATCAATTCATCCACTGAGGGGCATCTGGGTTGGATCCATATATTAGCTATGGTAAATAATGCTACAATAAATGTAGTTGTGCTGGTATCTTTAGTATGGTCTCGTTTGTGATCAATAGGGTAAATGTCCAAAAGTGGGATTGTTGGGTGATAGAGGAGCTCTATGTGGACTCTTTTGAGAACCTTCCATACTACTTTCCAAAGTGGTTGAACAAGTTTACACTCCCACCACCAATGAAGTCTGTCCACATCCCCTGCAGCATCTGTTGTTATTAGGGTTCATGATTATAGCCATTTTAACTGGGTGGTGTCTCAATGTTGTTTTGATTTCCATTTCTTTTATGGCTAGAGAGGTTGAGCTTTCTTCATGTCCTTCTTTCCTCTTCAGAGAAGTTTCTCTTACATCTCTGAAGAAGAAAGAAGAATGGCCAATAGGCCCATGAAGAAATGCAAAGAAGAGCCTGGAATGATGTATGACATGCCCTAAACCCAAACAAATATTAACCAAGAATTCTGTACCCAGCTAAACTCTCCTTCATAACCAAAGGTCAACTAAAAACCTTCCATAGCAAAGAAAAATTGAAACAATATATGTCCACCAAAACAACCCTACAAAAGATTCTTAAAGATGTCCTACACATAAAAAACCAACAAGACCACAATAAAGGCCAAGAAACTGCACACAAACTGAGAATCCAAGAACCATAGGAAGAACCCAGTTTTCACAGCCCCCAAGAAGGTGGATAACATGGCAGAAACTCCCCCATACCTCTCAGTCCTATCTGTTAACATTAACGGACTTAACTCTCCAATTAAGCGACATAGACTGTATAGTTGGATAAAAAAACAAGATCCTTCTATCTGCTGCCTTCAGGAGTCACACCTTGCACGTAAAAACAAACACATTTTCAATATTAAAGGCTGGAAAAAAAATCTACCAAGCAAACGGCCTGCATAAACAGGAGGAAGTTGCAATCCTAATATCAGATAAAATAGACTTCAAATTACAATTTGTGAGAAGAGATAAAGAAGGTTGCTACATACCAATTAAGAGATCTCTCCTTCAGGAGGATCTTATAATTCTAAATATCTATTCACCAAACAAAGGAGCACCAAAATTTATCCAAGAAACACTACTTTCCTTCAAATCCCACAAAGATCCAAAGACGTTAATTGTTGGGGATTTTAACACACCACTCTCCCCACTAGATAGATCAACTCGGCAAAAACTGAACAGAGAAACCGCAGATCTAAACAACTGCATAGATCAACTAGATTTAACAGACATCTACCGAATAATTCATCCAGCAGCATCAGAATACACGTTTTTCTCAGCAGCACATGGAACATTTTCCAAAATAGACTACATTTTAGCCCACAAAGCAAACTTGTTCAAATTCAGAAACATTGAAGTTATACCTTGCGTTCTCTCTGACCACAAGGGAATAAAATTAGAACTCAATACCAAAAGCCACCAATGAAAATCCTGTAACACATGGAGGCTAATCCACACACTGCTGAATCACAAGTGGGTCAGGGAAGAGAGTAGAAAAGAAATGCAAATGTTCATGATATTAAACAAAAATGTGCACACAAATTACCAGCTCCTCTGGGACACAGTAAAGGCAGTACTCAGGGGCAAGTTTATAGCTCTGAGTTCCTACATCAACAAATTGGAGAGATCTGAAACCAACAATTTAATGAGACATTTTAGCCTCCTTGAAAAGGAGCAAAAAGATAAACCCCAATCCAGTAGATGGAAAGGCATAATTAAAATTAAATTAGAATTAAATGAATTAGAATCCCCAAAAACCATAGAAAGAATAAAAAAAAGCAAAGAGTTGGTTCTTCAAAAAAATAAACAAAATTGACAGACCCTTAGGAAACCTTATCAGAAAAAATAGAGGACACACCCAAATAAATAAACTCAGAAATGAGAATGGGAACAACACCACAGAAACAACCATGATTCAGAACAATATATGGGAATATTTCTCTAAACTTTGTGATAATAAGTTTGAGAACTAGGCAGAAATGGACCTTTAGGCCGAAACTAAACCAAGATGAGTTAAAACATCTTAATAGGCCCATATGAAGCAGTGAAATAGAAAAAAGCAATCAGAGACCTCCCAAACAATGATGCAAAACTTCTCAACAAAATTTTGGCCAATCGACCTCAACAATTCATCCAAAAATCATAAAACATGATCAAACAGGATTCATTTCAGGTACACAAAGCTGGTTCAATATACACAAATAAATTCATATAATTCATCACATCAACAGGAGCAAGGATAAGAACCACATGGTTATCTCAATAGATGCAGAAAAAGCATTTGACAAGATCCAAAACCCATTTATGATGAAGCTTCAGGAAAAATTAGGAATGCATAGAACAAACCTCAATACAATAAAGGCTGGATATGACAAATTTACAGCTAGCATTATTCCTAATGGTGAAAAACTAAAGCCATTTCCTCTTAACTCAGGAATGAGACAAGGATGTCCACTCTCTGCACTTCTCTTCAATCTAGTATTAGAATGCCTACATACAGCAATAAGACAAGATGCAAACATAAAGGGGATCCAAATGGGGAATGAAGAAGTAATATCCTCCCTCTTTGCAGATGAAATGATGTTGTATTTAAAGAATCCAATAGACTCGACTCCCAAATTACTCAAGCTGATCCAAAACTTTGGCAAAGTATCAGGGTATAAAATTAACCCTCAAAAATCAATGGCTTTTCTGTATGCTTACAATGAGAAGAGCACGGCTGGAATCAGGAAAGCATCTCCATTCGTAATAACCCCACAAAAAATAAAATATCTAGGAATTAACTTAACCAAAGAAGTTAAGGACCTCTATGATGAAAACTTTAAAAACTTAAAAAAGGAAATCAAAACAGAACTTAGAAAGTGGCAAAAACTCCCATGCTCCTGGATTGGAAAGATCAACATCGTGAAAATTGCAATTCTTCCCAAGGCTATCTACGAATTCAATGCGATAACTATCAATATTCCAACCTCATTCTTCAAGGAAATAGAAGAGGCAATCCAAAAATTCATATGGAACAATAAAAGACCCCAAATAGCAAAAACAATCCTCAACAGACAGAACAGTGCTGGAGGAATATCAATACCATATTTCAAACTGTACTGCAAAGCCATAGTAATCAAAACATCTTCGTACTGACACTGAACAGACCTCAGGAACAATGGAATAAAGTTGAAAACCCAGAAATGAACCTACAAACCTATAGCCATCTAATCTTCGATATGGGAACTAAAAAAAAATAGAATGGAGGAAAGACAGACTCTTCTGTAAATGGTGCTGGCAAATTGGTTAATCACTTGTAGAAAACGAAAGCTAGATCCTTATATATCACCCTGCACCAGAATCAACTCCAAATGGATCAAAGTCCTCGGAGTCAAAGCAGACATTCTGAAAACATTACAAGATGGAATAGGAGAAATCCTAGGTCTCGTTGGCACAGGCCGAAATTTTCTTAATAGAGACCCAGAAACACAACAAATCAAAGAAAGGTTGGACAAATCAGATTGCATGAAATTGCAGATCTTTTGCATGGCAAAGGACATAGCTAGCAAGATCAATAGAAAGCCCACGGATTGGGAGAAGATCTTCACTAGCCATGCAATGGACAAGGGTCTCGTATCTAAAATATACCTTGAACTCAAAAAATTAAATCCTCCCACAACAAATCCTCAAAGAAACAACTGCCTAATTAATAAGTGGGCTAAAGACTTGAAGAGAAACTTCTCTAAAGAGGAAAAAAGAATGGCCAATATATACATGAAGAAATGCTCAACCTCTCTAGCCATAAAAGAAATGCAAATCAAAACAACTGTGAGGTACCACCTCACCCCAGTTAGAATGGCTATAATCAAGAACTCTAATAGCAACACATGCTGGAGGGGATGTGGACAGAAGGGAACCTTAATGCATTGTTGGTGGGAATGTAAACTTGTTCAACCACTTTGGAAAGCAGTATGGAAGTTCTTCGAAAGACTCCACATAGAGCTCCCCTATGACCCAGCAATCCCACTTTTAGGCATTTACCCAAATGTTCACAAACAAGACCACACTAAAGCTACCAGCACGACTACGTTTATTGCAGCATTATTTACCTTAGCTAAGATATGGAACCAACCCAGATGCCCCTCAGTAGATGAATGGATCAAGAAAATGTGGTATATATATATACAATGCAAGTCTATGCTTCCATCAGAAAGAATGACATTGTCCCATTTGTTAGGAAATGGATAGTCTTGGACAAAAATTATATTAAGTGAAGTCAGCCAGTCCCAAAGAAACATAGATCCTATGGTTTCCCTTATTTGCAAAAGCTAGTATATTTCTTAGTCAAGCAGTAAAGGTCAGATAAGTTGATGTTAGGGAAATGAACCCTAAGTTATGTAAGCAATTATTTTCTTTCATGGGATTGTTTCTAACTCATTTATAAGATTATTTCTTTGTTGCTTTGTATGACCCTCCCCCACGGTATAACCCCTGCTTTGACTTTATTTTATGCTGTTATAATTTGTGGAGTGGAAGGGAAAAAACAAATCGTTTAAATAAGTATACAGGTGGACCCATTGCAACAATGAGACATACAAGTCATTATGTCAATAACGAACTTTACAACTTTGGTGGGGGGGGAGGAGGGTTGGGTTAGGGTGGGGGGAGGATGGAATGGGAAGGGGAAATAAAGGAGGAGGCTACAATGCTTGTTAAGTAATGTACTCATTGTCTTGCCCATATAATTGTAACCCCTCTGTACAGTATTTTCACAAAAAAAACACTTTTAAGAAAGAAAAAGAAAAGAAAAGAAAAGAAAACTGGAAAAACCAATATTTAAAATTTAAAAATGACACACTTAAAAATTATGTAAGCTTAAAGAAATGATATTGAGAGAAGAAAGGATAGGTTGAGAGGAGGAGACTTGAAAAACTAAAAAATAAAAATTCATAAAATTATTTACTTGAAAATTATATATGTATAAAGAGTTAATACTGCTATTAAAGAAGTTAAACCTAAAAGGTTGTGAATTGTGTAATAAATTTCCAGATTCGTATGTACACAATGGGGGATAAGGTCTAATAATCGATGATGGGTATATATCTGGAGATTAGTCAAACCACAATTATGTCACTTTAGAAAGAAATAAAGAAAGAATAATTTAAAGAATAAAAAAGGGCCAAAAGGTCAGAAGAGATTAAAAAAAAAAGGACACATACATATACACCTAAAATTAAAATTATGTGAGGGAAAAAAGGATTAATAGAACAAATTAAAACAAAATAAAATAAAAATACAAAAGGTATGAAAGAGTTCTTTGATTTTTTTGTTTTTTGGGCAGTGGAATGGGAACATCCTGTATCTTCCCTGTGTGCATAACCAGTCTCTTGGTGGAGTCTCTGGTCTGCTCGTAGTGTTTGGTGTTCTTGTGGATCTATTGGTTTCTTAAGTCAGTTTGTTTTAGCAGGCAAAAAAAATGCTCTGTGTTACCCAGGATTTTGTGATCCTCCTCCCAGACTAGTTCAGTGGGAGGTAGATCTGCTTTGAGTATCATAAAAGATGAAGATGGCTCTTTCCTCTAGTTTGGAGATTCTGTGATAAGCCTTGGTTCTTGGTAGGGTTGAGGCCTTTCAGCAAACAGTACCCAGCCTGGAGCCATTCTCAGGGTTTATACTGAATTTCAATTGGATACTGAATTTCAATTGATTTTCTAGGCTGTTATAGGAAGGGCAGCCTCTGGCTCTGTTTACCCAGTGAAGAAAGTCACTCTTCCAGGGGCAGAGCTTTCTTTGCTTGGATGGGGTCACTTTCCCCTGGGTGGAGCTGAGCCTGGCAGATCAGGTCAAGTTCCTGTGACCTGCTAAATGACGTTTTTTGTTCTCTTCCAAGGCCTGAGTTGGAGCTAGTTGCTCAGCTGGGCCTTTGTCAGTATCAAAGATGGAGTTCTCTGGTGGTGGGGGAGGGGTGGCTTTCCCTCCTCTGCTCCCTGAGAAGGAGTGAGGATGTCAGGTTTCTATTTACACCAGAGTCTTTGTTCCTGGGCCGTCTCTGGTCTGCTATCTTCGGGATGAACATATATGCTCCTTGTCAGTTCTTGCTGGTGTTGAGTAGCTCACCAGCTACATCTGGCTCCTTTGTCCCGGACTCTTTCTGTAGGTATGGTGGCTATGGCTGCTGCATCTATTGCACCTGCGGCTACCGGCAAATACTCAGATCTGTCTCCTTGCCTGGATTTTCCCTCTCTGGCCAAACTCTGTACTGTGATGGCACACTTGGTGTGGTTCTCTAGCCTAGGACTATTCACTGGAACACTAAGACTGCTTTCTTTCTATGGGAGAGCTTATTTAGCCTCCAGCTTCTCCTCTGCCATCTTCCTCTGAGCTCTGATAATCTCTTTTTTAAAACTAAAATTATAATCTTTTCATTATACAGAAAATTATTATTAAATAACCCAACGTACTGAGGGTTGTTTTTGTTTTTTATTTTTATTTTTTTCTGGTTCATTCTTATAGACTTTTCTCCCAGGCTGCTTTTGATCAGGTATCATCTGAATCTCAATCTCCTAAGTAGGTAATTATGAGTCACCATGGCCTGGAAGCGAATTATTATTATTTTTTATTAATTAACAATATGCTGCTCTAAAAGACACATGGGTGTGACCAGGAGATGTACTCTCACCATTCAGTTTATAGCATATAAAATGGAGGAAAGCCTGTAAGAAACTGTGGTCAAAACACCAACAGCGGCAAAGGTTCACTAGAACTCATTGCCTGGGACTGTTTTTCCCTTTAGTTCTTCTTCTGGAGAGTCAAGCAGCAGATATGGAAAAGAAAGACTGCAGTATATTACATATAACCTGGTTATTAGAGATTACTTGGTTATTAAAGATTAGTTGAGATAATTTGCTCAACCACTGTTGGAGAAGGTATTCTCCTCTTCCAACACACACATGGTCTTGTGCATATACTGGCCACCAGTAAACAGGGAAATAAAAATGAATTTCCAATTGTCTTGTAAGAGTGGCTGTTGTTTAATCAAAGGTAGCATACTTTCATACCTCTGGTATTGCTGGATCTTGAATGTCAAGGCTACAAAATCCATTTATAGCCTTTAACAGCTTAATATCAATGAAATTAAAGGGGGAAAATTACTAATTACTGATATTCTCACAATGTGAGACAAAATCTCTAGCCAGGGTCTGTGACCTTTTTTCAGTACCAATGGAAAATATGGTTTAAAAAGGCTAATTTTTATGTCCACAAGATTTGGTGGCTCTGATCTAGGTCATAAACAAACAGAATTCGTTGTATGTGAATTTATCATTAGTAATTAAGGAAGTTCTCTGGCAAATCCACAGGAAGAGGATAGATTTCTATTACCCCTTCATTTGTTTTACTCTAACTATCCAGAAAGTCAGCATAATGAATGATCAAAGACCTGATTCCAGAGCAATCATCAGCAAAAATCTATGCATCTAGAAACCAAAAATTTGAAAGGCCGTTAAAATCTAAATACGGAAGTCAGGCTAGAGCATGGCTTCAATCTGTCAGCTTCTAGGTTATTGGTTTGTCATTGCACCATTGTCATACTTATAGCTCTGTTACATAAAAAGCCTAATATTCAGTCATACTGGAAAACACCGATGGTATACATGTGATATAACGAAGTTTATTCCAAGCTAAAATAAGTAGAAATCACCAAATCATAAAATATTATCGTTGGGAAGTTTCCTTGACAAAATTCCATGGACTTAATGTTCAGTATCCAGTTACAATTATACCTGGAAATCCCACCAAATTCAAACAAGATACTAAATGTAGTAGCTAAGGTTAATATGGATTAAGATTACTATGGACTACTTTAGTCATTGGAACTATTTTCATATCTATTAATTTAAGATGTCTAAAAGTGGATATGCATGTTCTCATATAATACTAATTAAGTTAAACTTGATTCTTTGGTATTTTGTATTGATGGCTCCAGGGCAAAAAGAGTTAATGTGTCCCAGTGTAAGCTTCCAAAGATGGAAACATACTGGATAAAACTTAATGGTGCAACGTGATTATTCTCATTGCTTCTTCCATGTTGTGTTATAATTTTAATTTATCCTGGTACCTGGAAAGAATGATACCTCCCAGTTATTTACTAAAACTATAATACTATAGTCCTGTCCAAGTCCCAAGCTTAACATCTAATATTATTGAAAGTATTACTGATATCCATTTACCATCTAAAATTTTGAATGACCAATAATATTTTTATTACTGGTTTGGTTTATATGTTCCATCAAGTACCTGTTTGAACAGCATCATTTTTGCAGTTTTCTGTCAACTCAAAATGAAATCCATTTGACAAATTCATTAAGGATATACAAATAAAATATCTTTAGTAATTTTAGGGTATAGGAAACATTTTTCTGCACCTAAAGTTTTACATAATTTTGCTTATGCCATTAAGTATCAATAAACCCACCTTGAATGTCATTTACTCCTCGAAAGATGTTCCAGGTATTTTACTATTTCTCTCAGTCCATACTTGTAGGGACTTTAAATCAACCTCTTCTAGCTGCATGATGGCACAAACATGTAATATTAGCTACTTGGGAGGTGGAAATCAGAGATCATCATTCAAAGCGAGCCTGGGGAAATAGTTTGTGAAGAGCTTGGTGTAGTGGAATGTGCCAGTATAATAGTGATGTGAAGATACATAAATAGATTAAAATCTAGGCTAGGTGAAGTATGATTCTTTATCTTATAAACATAATAAAATCAAAACTGGATAGAAGAGAATCTGAAAAGAGATAGCACATGTCTAGAAAGTGTGTTGTCCCTGACCTTTTGTACTCAAGGCTGGTGCTCTACCATTTTGAGCCACAACTTTACTTCCTGATTTCTGGTGGTTAATTGGTGATAAGAGACTCACAGATTTTCCTACCTGACTGGCTCTGATCTGTGATGCTGAGATCTCAGCTTCCTGAGTAGCTAGGATTAGCGGCATGAACCACCAGTGACCAATTCTTGCTCTGCCTTGCTCATGGATGATGCGCCACACTTGAGCCACACCTCTGGCCCATTTTGCTGGTTAATTGGACCTGGAGTCTCACAGACTTTTCTGCCTGGGCTGGCCTCATACCTCAGTCCTCTAGGGCTACGATTTTAGGGATGAGCCACCAAGCACTTGGCTCAAAAATAATATTTTTAAAGTATCTTTTCAAATTTAAAACGAAAACCAGGTATGATCCATTTTTGGTAAGTAAATTCATTGTGTTATAGTAGCTTTTCCCTCAGCAAGGTGAAAGTTTGTAGTTTAGAGTATATAAGAAAGTGCCCAGCTGGGCGCCAGTGGCTCACACCTATAATCTTAGCTACTCAGGGGGCTGAAATCTGAGGAACACGGCTCAAAGCCAGCCCAGGCAAAGAAATCTGTGAGCCTTTATCTCCAATTATCTCCCCACTAGAAAATGGGAAGTGGCGCTGTAGCTCAAGTGGTGGAGTGCTTGCCTTGAGCTGAAGAGCTCAGAGTTCAAGCCCCATGTCAGCCAAAAACAAAAAAAAAAAAAACAAAAAAAAAACCAAAAAAACAAAAAACAAAACACAGTGCCTAAAATAATTACTGATATTCACACTAACTTCTAATATTGTATATTTTGAATCATATTTTCAGTTTATGAACCTTGATTAAACAAAGGAAGAACAACAAAATAAGTATATTTATTGGGGTGGGTTGGAAAGAATGGGAGAGAATAATGAAAGGGGTGACATTGATCAAGATGCACTATATTCATGAACTGCTTTGGCGAATAGCAAGTCTTTTGTGTAACTACTTAAAGATAATGTTCAAAAAAGCATATTTAACTATAGTGTTTATATTCAACAAACAGAAATATTTAAATTCAATAGTATATCAGAAAAAGTCCAACAAATTCAAATGAACTCAGGAGATTATTGGAGGCCTATTAAGGAGAGATTTTTTTCATATTTGTAAACATGCAAACATTTGATCTCATATATCTCTAATTTATTTGTGGGTTTAAGTACAGAACAACATGATGCTTGAAGAAAATTAGAGGTAAAAATACTGAGACAACACTATTGGAATCAAATGTCATAAAAAAGATGTTTGTCAAAAGATCAAATATTATACTTCATATGATTTTTATCCAGTCTGAAGAAATTAATAAAGTAGCAAAGTTGGCAATTTGGGTCAGATAGGAGCAAACAGTATAACAGTGGGGTTTATTGTTATCATAATTTTCCACATGAAAAAATGTTTTAAAGTCATTTTTAAAGATCAAGTGACTGTGTTTATACAGGAAAGCTTAAAAAGAACATAAAGGTGATGGAATATTAGGCTGACAAAATATAGATTTTTTAACTTTCATGTTAATTCAAGGAAGAATAGAAATAAAGACAAGTTGTATTTTATCTCAGTCATTAGCAAGTAATGAAGGTGATATTGAATACTATAAGTGAAAAAGCTCAGGAAATGGAGACAGATAATGGGCAAAATAAGTCAGTGATAATTTCCAACTTTGAGTTCATAGATAATACCAGATATCTTTCTCCAAAGCCTTTTAGTATAAAGTCCATGGAAAAAATAATCATTAGTGGCTAGATGTGTTAGTATTATTTTTTTCAAAAAGAGTATGAACTTTGTCAGTGCTTTGGTCAACAAAACAAATATTTAGTTTAGAGTTCAATGTAGAATATTTAGGATTTCAAAGAAAATTTGTTTAGGAACAAGCACACACACACACACACACACACACACACACACACACACACACACACACACACACACACACACACACACACATATATATATATGTGCTTGTTCCTAAACAACTTTGTGCTAAAAGATACACAGATTTTGATCTTAGATTCTATCAAATATAGCTGACCTAAAATTCTTGGAAGTTAAAATTAATCTTAACACATTTGTTTTACAGTTTTTTGTAATTTATTCATAGCATACCATTTATAACTGTTTACTAATATTTTAGGAATGTATTTTCTCTAAATTGATTATTACTAATATAGTAAGCACAAACTAGGCCTTAGTAGAAGGAAATTGAATAAAAGTTTATAATTAATCTTATAAAGTTGTATCAGAGAGGCATGGGATACATTGGTGTAAAATGACTTATTATTTGACGTAGAACCTTGTGAATAATTATCAGAGAACTTTGGGATACAAAAAAAAATCTCCTGTCACTATCATTTTCATTTTTTGCTTTATTATTTGATCATAATTTACTCACTATACAAATATCTTTACATAGTATAAATGAAATAAAATGAATATTTGAAAGTTATAATATTTTCATATGCATAGCTAATAGAGAAATTTATTAAACTTTTCTTATTTCCTGCCTCCTTCATTACCCAGTAGTGGGTAGACCAATGATCACTTGAGCTGTGTACATTATACCCCCAGAATTGGTGGATATGTTACTTTATTTAATGGAAGAGTAATTGAATGTATGATTATGCTAAGGATCTACAAAATAGGGACTATTCTTGATTTTTTGGGAGAATCCCATGTTGTCACAGATTTTTTTTTAATGAGAGCAAGGCAAGAACATCATTGAGACAGGGATATTTAATGTATTACACTGTTGGATGTAAAGATTGAGAAAATGATCATGAGCCATGCAATAAAGACAATATCTAGAATATTGAGGGGAAAAGTTTTTTGCCTAGAACCTTTGGAAAGAATGAAGGCCTAATGGCATTTGAGTTTAAACCCAACTATAATCAAGTCTGATTCTGTGGAATCCATAATGATATGATAATGTATCTATATTATTTGAAGATTCTTAGTTTGTGGGAAATTTTGTATAGCTGCAAAAGAAAACTAATACAGCAATACTAAATTCACTATTTTCTTTATAGATTCTCTACTATATAATATGCATTATGCTAAATTTAAATAAATAGTGATAAAAATCTAGCACAATGTGATAATTCTGTTTTTATTTTTCAGGGAATATAGGTGGAATCATGAAGGGATACAACCGTAGAAAGATATTTTTGTATATATATTTAACATATGAAACTTTTCACCAGCATGATAATCAGGAATCTCCTTGGAAATGAAACAAATGGGATATGTGTTTGTGCGATTATGGCATATATATATATATATATATATATATATATATATATATATATATATAAAACACATACATATATAACATATATATGTGTATGTATATACACATATATATATATACCTAAATACATATATACATATGTATATATGTGACATATATATGTATATATACATATACATGTATATATACATATATACACACGTATATATATGAAAATATACATATATATGTATATATACATATATGTATATATACATATATATGATATATATATAACACACACACATATATATATATATATAGAGAGAGAGAGAGAGGAAGAGAAGGAAAAAGATATGAGGAATTGACTAATATAACTATAGAATTTGATAGCTCATAAGAATAGTAGTTGGTATGTTGGGGATATGAAAGAGCTGATAGTGAAAGTCCAGGTCTGGGAGGTAATAAGTTTAAAATCCATGAAATATTAATGTTTCAGTTTAAGAAGCTATTTATGTCCATATACATGCAGTAGGGGAGAAGCCGTGTTTTATGTCTTTATACAATTCAAACTTTCTACTGGTGAAATGACTGTCACCTGCATTAGTAAGTACAATGTATTCAGTTTATAAATTCATTAGTTAGTCTCATTCAAAAACAGGCCCACATACAGATAGAATAACATTTCATGACACTTTCCCTTTCATTTGTTTGGCCAAAGTGTAAGGAAAGAACACTTAAATTTTAAACCCCAAAAATATTTTAAAAATTTGAAATTAAATTTCTTTAAGTATTAAGGTTAAATATTTACACTGAAGTATTTTTACGATTTGGTGAACTATCTTGGCTCAATAATAAAAAATAATAACGCATCAGTGGTACACATCTGGGCATCACTGGGCACTAGTGATGTACATCTATAAACCTAGCTATTCAGGGGGCTGAGATAAGAGGATCATGGTTTGAAGCCAGAGGAAGCACAAAAGTCCATGAGATGCTTCTCCAATTTACTACCAAAAAGCCAGAAGTACAGCTGTGGATCAAGTGAGAAAATGATAGCCTTGAGTGAAAATTTTCAGTGACAGGATCCAGGTCCTGAGTTAAAACCCAAATATCAATAAATAAATTAATAATAATGGAAATAATAGTTGAGTACACTGGACAGCATCATTTAATAATCGCTATTAAATTAATGAAACATGAAATATAAATCAAATATATCTGAATTGAGATATTGAGTAAGTATAAGTATTAAAATACATGAACATCTACAAAAGAAATCTGTATGGTAATTGATTTGTCTTCTGATCAGGTTTACACATTACTTAATGAGAGATAAGAGCTACTGACATTGGCACATGGCCTGTACCCAGATAGTCATGTAATTAGTTCTCCCTCCAATCTAGAATAAACTTAGCAAGAAAGGATAGTTATCTAAGTAAATGCTATGTGTGTTTTTCTTTTTACCATATTGAATGTTATAATAATATTACCAAAACCTTTACTAAATCTATAAATGTTATAATATTCTTTATACACATTAAGCGAAGTGAAATAAACACTTGAAAATTGCAAAATTCATTCGGGCTGTGTAGATTAATAATGTTGAAGTAAGTCACTCAAGTGTTCATTTCTTCCACTGGATTTTTATGTACAAATTACCTATATTACTATTATGGCTCTGCTTTCTCTTTTATGACTAAGAAGAAATAATCTTATTTCACACCAAATCACATCTATTGCTTTTGAAGATTCACTGTCAGGTTTAACATAGTTTATTATGTTTAAATTTAACAATAAATAACATAAATAACAGCTTTTACCTTCCTTACATCTCTCCTATATCAGCCATTCATCAGGATAACCAACATAGCATAAAAGAGCAGAAGGCACAGTAAATTAGAATCATTATGCAAATAGGTTGTGGCATGCTTTATATGAGAATAGCTTCTCTAAAGAGATCTAATGGGATGACTGACCTATAAAGCATTTAATTTGTTGTTAGCATTTCATTTAATTGTCTTGTAGTTCCTCCAGGAATAAAACTTTTAATTGTAATAACTTCTAAATGAAACAATGGTTAATTCCTTTTTTTTGTAACTAACTGGATTCTACACTGTAGAATAGCAAGTTGCATGACATCACATCATACAACTTTCTCTGGTATGGTTTTTAAACTTTAAGGCCTGGAGTTGTTACACCCATCTCTACTTAAATTGTAAGAGTTTATTTTAGGAAGCCAATATGCTCACAAATCTATTCAATATCACAAGGGAGAAGAACAAGATTGTTGACTGGATATTATACTTTATTTAAGATATAATTAATCTTTAACCTTATTATAGAATATATTTTTACCATATAATCTATAAAGGATGTTAAGACTGTTTCAACTATTAATGGAATTCTTTAATTTGTTAGCACACACATTTTCACTATATATTCTACTTAAAATATTCCAAAACTTCTTTTTTTTTTTTTTTTTTGGTCCTGTCGTGGGGCTTAAACTCTGGGCCTGGGCACTGCCCCTCAGCTCTTCAGCTCAAGGCTAGTGCACTACCACTTGAGCCACAGCATCACTTCCGGCTTTTTTTCTTTTTGCTTATGTGGTGGTGAGGAATCGAACACAGGGCCTCAGGCATGCAAGGCAAGCGCTCTACCACTGAGCCACTTTCCCAGCCCCCTCCAAAACTTCTTTAGTGTTTAACTCTGCAGTTCTCAAATTTATTTTCAAACTGATGTTATCTGCATGGCTTTCATGTAAATCACATCTCAACAGAGTAATGCTTGAGATATGGCCTTGGCTTTGGAATTTTTTGAATGATGCCTCAGTGATCTAACTGTGTAAATGGAAATAAAACTAGTTACTGAAACCCAGGTACATCGTTAAAGTTTCAAAAGTAGAGGACAAAGCAATAGCGAAATACTTTCTTACTGATTAAAATCACCTAATAAGTTATTTGCAACAATTAGTATAATTCTATGATAATCTTAGCAGATGAGCAGAAGAGCTCAATAGCTGTGTACATATGACCATAAATGATGATGTTAAGCAAAATACACCATAGTATGGATGCAAGAGATTTTTCTATGTTGTTGTTGTTACTGTGGTTGATTTTTGTACCCTGGTATTGTATATATGTTTATTTGAATTAGTCAAGGGAAGGAGAACAATAGAATAGCGACACAGAGAACAAGGGGAGAAAGAATGTAAAAGTGATACACACAAGACAATATGTTGGAAATTATCTGTACAACTTGGGGGGGGGAGTTAAAGAGGAGGGAAAATAGGAGAAAATTCAGGGAAGGGGTAACAAACTTGACAATAAATGTATTTGTTACCTAACTTATGTAAGGCAACTGCACAATCTGTGGCAGAAGTGACTCCAATGTGACAGGACAAGGTACAAATAATGTACCTTTCTAAGAAGGAAGTTTTAAAAAAATTAGGTAGCCAATGGCATTTACTATTTGCTTCTTTATGCAAAGATAACAATATATTGATGACTAGGAAAGTAGTTATATTTTTTTTAGTTCTGAAATAACATACCACTTGGTTTCACTTACAATAAATCCTAATGGCAAAATACCTTTCTCACAAGAAAAAAAAAAGTCCTACTAGTTTTAGGGGTTTTCATGTGTGTGTGTGTGTGTGTGTGTGTGCATTTGTGTGTGAGTGTACACACACATGAACACACACATGTACACACACATATATACATATGTATATACATATATATACATATATATACATATATATACATATATATACATATATATATATATATACTGAAATATTTTAACACACTTCCTCCTCCTAAGTTTATTTTACCACAGGAGTATAGTAGACTAGCTAGTTCAGTGACCAATCAATGCCTCTATTGTCTTTTGCTATAGGGGCCTCACTAAAAATATCAATAAAATAAATCATTAAGGAAATAAGCACATATAAAATTGCTAGGCTATAAATAGGCATGTTATAAAAGGTTATATAAGTTTTCTTTTTGCTCCTAATGAAGACATAAATGATTACATGTGAAAACATATATCTACACTTTAAATGTCTTTGTGGATTCTGAACGCATACCCAACCCTGGACAGATTTCCAACCAACTAATGGCAAATCATAAGATGTTTTGTGTGGTAATAGTGTCATATTTCTAGCTCTGTTCCTTGCAAATGCATGTAAAACATTTAACAAGGTCAGATGAACATTAAGTATGGCAGATGCAATTACAGAGTTGTTATGAAAAGCTATGGATAATGATATAACATTTATGATTGGAAAAATTCTAGAAACGATAATTGTATCAGGACACACATAGGCTAAAATAATGTATACAAGTAATATGAATTATTTAGTTGGTGGAAAAGGTGTTTGGGTTTTAAATATCACAATTATTAGTAGAATTTCATATTTCAAATGACAAGCTATTATGTTAATCGTGTTTACCAGGAGGAAATATTTTCATATTATACTGAGGACAGTCCTCAGGAAGGACAGTTAGTCAAGCTAAACTATTTCATCTTCTCAGTTTTTCCAGTAGAGGTTTTATACTCCCCAGCAAGGATAGTAAAGAAAGAGGGGGCCTCAGAATTACTTAAAGATTGTATATTATTTCTAATGCCTTATATGGGAAATTATCAGGTTAAGGAATTCTAAGTTATGGCCCTATAATTGGGACAAAATGTCAAAAGCTAGATATCAACAAATATGAGAAGAATACCATCTAGGGTAACAAAAGGATGAAAAAATCTGGGCATGTTACTTTCAAGACCTCTAACACATTCACAAAGAAATGCTTGTAGAAAAGTTGCTTCTTGATTTTAATGTAGGCAAGAGGGCTACGTCAGTTGAAAATATACCTACTACATTTTTCTTTGCTTTAAATAGCCTTCCCTTATCTGACCTTTTCTGCTTGACTCAGACATATACTAGATATTGCAAATAAGGGAAACCATGAGACCTATGTTTCTTTGGGCTTGGCTTACTTCACTTAATATAATTTTTTCCAAGTCTTTCCATTTCCTAACAAATGGGGCATTGTCATTCTTTCTGATGGAGGCATAGAATTCCATAAGGTGATGTTAAGGAATTGAACCCTAAGATATGTATTCAAATGTTTTTTTTTTTCTCTCATGTGATTGTTTCTAACGCATTTATAAGATTATTTCTTTGTTGCTTTGTATGTCCCTCCCACACAGTATAACCCCTGCTTTCACTGTATTTGATGTCGGTATAATTTGTGGAGGGGAAGGGGAAAACAAGTAATTTAAATAAGGATACAGGTGGATCCATTGCAATGAGAGGTACAAGTTGTTATGTCAAAAACGAACTTTACAACTTTGGTGGGGGGGCGGGGATGATTGGGTGGGGGATGATGGGAAGGGATGGGAAGGGTAAACAAAGGAGGAGGCTACAATGCTTGATAAGAAATGTACTCATTATCTTACCCATGTAATTGTAACTCCTCTGTACAGTATTTTCACAATAAAAAATAAAAATTAAAAAATTAAAAAAAATAAAAAATAAAAAGCCTTCCCTGAAAAGTAACTACTTTTTTTTTTTTTTTTTTGGTCAGTCCTGGGGCTCGAACACTGGGTTTGGATGCTGTTCCTGAGCTCTTCAGCTCAAGGTGAGTGCTCTACCGCTTGAGCCACAGCACCACTTCCGGTTTTCTAGTGGTTTATTGGAGATAAGAGTCTCCCGGGCTTTCCGGCTGGGCTGGCTTTGAACCACGATTCTCAGATCTCAGCCTCCTGAGTAGCTAGGATTACAGGCGTGAGCCACCAGCACCTGATGAAAAAAAAATATTCTACTTTACCTTAACTTATTTGGATTTATCAGAGCATAAAAAATGTTGAGAGAAAAGAAATGAACTCCAACTCACTCTATTCTTCTATCACAGGCCAGGAAAATACTCAACAACACTTCCACTTAGTCATGTGATCTCTTCTTTTAGGAGGAAAGGAAGAACTTGAGAAGAAACAGTAAAGACCATAGTCTGAGAGTAGAATTACACTTAAAAGATAAAAGCCAAACTATGAGTGGAATACTTCACTGACAGATTTCTTATCTGACCATATCAAAACCTTTTTTAGACCTATTGCTGTTGTGTCACAGCTCCTATCCTAGCTACTCCAGAGAATGAAGTCTGAGGATCAACATTTGAAGGCAGGCCAGGCAGACAAGACCATAAATATCTTATCTCCAATTAACTGGAAAATAGGTAGAAAAAAAGCTGTAGTTGAGCTGACAGATTGGCAAGCCAAGAGTGAAATCTCTTTATTCATGCACCATTAAAGGCAGAAAAAGAACCATTTTGGGAAGACATTTCTTTTATTCATTACACCACATATTAATTACAATACATATTCAAAAATTAAAACTAACTGTGAGAAGAAAGGGTAATTATCTCAATCAAATAAATCTGTTGCAAAAAAGTTAGCATACCATTAGCAATTTACACCATTATTGTGTCAAAAGATAGATAGATAGATAGATAGATAGATAGATAGATAGATAGATAGAAAGACAAATAGCTAGATAGGCTAGAAGTGTTAATTTAAAACACACAATTTGTACAGACATGATTAAAGTAAACAGAGAGGTTATAATTATAAATATTTCAAAGAAAATACTAGAAATAAAAAGATAAAACTAATGAATAGTAATGTTGCTTTGACTAACAACATTGGTAGATTTAACATAGCTGAGTAGTCTGGACAGTTATGATATGATGTTAAAATATTTGGTAAATGGCATGATACCCTATTTTGAATATGATAATACATTAATAAAACTTCATTTAAAATTTTATTTTATTGTCCAGTTGCTGTACAGAGGGGTTACAGTTACATATATAAGGTAGTGAGTACATTTTTGTTTGAACTTGTTATGCCATCCCTCATTTTTCTCCCAATTTCCCTCCCTCCCACTCCCCACTCCCAAAGTTGTACAGTTCATTTCCACCATATTGTCTTGTGAGTATTGCTGTTTCATTAGTTTGCCTTTGTCTTTCGTCTCACCATTTTGTTGTTCCCTAATTCAGATAAAATGTATATACAATACACAGGATACCAAAATCAAATACAATGACAACAGGGAATAAACCATAAAGGGAAAAGTACAAAAGAAAAAAAAATCTCATAGTACATTAAAAACAACAAAGATCTCTTGTTTACATATGTTGGAGTTCATTTTGCTTAGCATCATCTTATATGGTCATATGTACATAGCTATTGAGCTATTGTGGTCCTCTTCTTAGGGGACTATACTAGACATATACAAACTATTTAAAATGAGGGAAAATGTGGGATTTATGTTTTTTTATATCTGGCTTACTTCACTTAATATGATTTTTTTTCTGTCTTTCCATTTCATTACTTGGGAGGAGATCTTCACTAGCCATACAACAGACAAGGACTTCATATTTAAAATAAACAGAACTCAAAAAACTAAATCCCCCAAAACCAAATCCCCAAAGAAACAATTGCACATTAATAAATAGGCTAAAGATTTAAAGAAAGACTTCTCTGAAGAGGAAATAAGCATGGCAAATAGACATATGAAGAAATTCTCAACATATTATCTGGCTATAAAAGAAATGCATATCAAAACAACATTGTGATTCCACCTCACCCAAACTAGAATCGCCATTATCAAGAAATCTAATAACAACAGATGCTATCTGGGATATGGTCAAAAGGGAATGCTACTACACTGTTGGTGGGACTATAAACTTGTTCAACCACTCTGGAAAGCAATGTGGAGGTTCCTCAAAAGACTAAACATAGAGCTCCGCTTTGACCTGGCAATCCCACTCCTGGGCACTTACTCAAAACCGCAAACAAGGCCATACTGAAACTACAAGCACAACCATGTTTATTGCAACATTATTTACCATAGTTAAGATATAGAACCAACCCAGATGCCCCTCAGTAGAAGAATTATTCAAGAAAATGTGGTATGCACACATAATGGAATTCTATGCTTCCATCAGAAAGAATGACATCACCCCTTACATTAATAAAACTTTCTAAAACAGAATTTAAAAGAAAAAGAGTAGAGAAGAATGGAATAGAATGTGCAAAAATTTGACATAAGTGTAAAATATGTGAAAGTTGGACTGGAAATTCTGGAAGCAGAATAAAGTGAAAAAAAGAGCAAGAAATATATTTTAAATAGTAGTGGCTGGAAATTTCTCAAAAAAGGAATAATAGGCATGAAAGCATAGGTCTAGAAACTCAGGGAAAAAGATACAACAGTATGCATGCAAGCAAATACTCCACTCAGAGACTGAGCCCTTGAAATCGTGTTTGGGGCTGTGAAAAATGGTGGACTTTCTGTACTGAGTCTACAAGTATACTTTGTTACCCTACCTTTTGTTGGGGCTCCATAGAGCATCAGGGAACTTGAGGTACAACTAAGCTCAGTGCAGACCCAAATCTGACAGCACATTGAAGAAGTTGGTACAGAGAATAGTCAGATTTTATGGGAGCAGAAAAATAAGTCTTTTCCAACACTACATTTATACAATCTCCAAGTACTTTTTCTACCACTTTTTATTCTATCTTGTTTCTTCCAGGGGGCAAGCATATATTTATGTATTACTGAATATGTACTATGGTACATTTTCCAAGGCTTTATGTGCTGTTCATTTCTTCTACATGTCTTATTAACTTGGACTGTCTTTGAATTGGTAATTATTTCTATAGGGGCCAATCACAGTTGAGGGGAGCTTCCTCTTGTATAATGAAAGAAAGCCTACTATTGGATATTCTTTACAAACAGAATATATTTTTCTAATCTGAGAATTTCCATTTGATAATTTAAAATATCTGTCTCTGTTTTAGTATGTTCCTCTTGATACCATATTCATGTTGTCATAAAAACTTTATTTTAATAATCATTTTAACTTTGTATATACTTATAATGCTTAAAATGGATGAAAATATGTATTTGGGAAACCTCATCAGTGAAAACTGTCCCCTTGAGTTATGGTTTTAAATATGAAGTGTTTCTCATGGGCTCATATATTAGGAACTTGTTTGCTGGCTAAATTATGTTTTGAAAAAAAATAGGAATCTGAAAGCTGTGACTTCAGTCACTGGAATTATACACAATATGATATCATTGTTAAGAAGTGATTAAGTAGGTGGATCCTAGTGAAAGGAATTAGATTACATTTTAGAGTTAATCTCTATAAAAAAGTGAATCTTTGTTCTCTGCCCTCTCTGTTTCTGGATCACTGTGTGATGAGTTGAAATGTTTCTTTCTCAAACCAAAGTTTTTTAGGTGTAACAATTGCTGACTGATTTTTCTGTTATATCCAACAATGCTCTATGACATAAATTGATCTGATTAAACTAATCAGATTCACACTACTGTATTTGAAGACATTAGTTGTTGAAACATTTACTGCTGGTTAATACAACTTAACTTATATATATATATATATATATATATATATATATTCAGTCGTGGGGCTTGAACTCTGGGCCTGGAAGCTCCTAATATATTGATGTGGCATTTCTTTAGCAAAACTATATTATTGAGTATAAGCTATTGCTTTTCATGAGAGATACTGATATATCAGAAATAGGGGAAGGAAAAAATTACAATTAATTTTAAAATAAATAATAATCAAACCAAAACGTCTCATTCAAATATTCATCTACAAGAATTCTTTGAGTACTTCTGCTATTGACTGCTAATATGTTTTAGATGACCTTCTTGGAAAAATAGTTATCTTCCTATGTTTGTTTGCTTGAAAGTTGCTTTACATAATCTGTCTTCATCTGAATCTCTTTTTATATTACAATTTATTGATTATTTCACATTAACCTTATACAAAATAAGTGCCTCAATACACTGTTGAAAGCAAGAAAAATGCTTTACTTTGTGATATTGAAATATTTAAAATATGGATGTAATATTAGTAAATTCCAAATTGCATTTCATATATATACATGTATGTGTATATATATATATATGTATATATATATATATATATATATATATATATATATATATATATGTGCCTTACTAGCTTATTATTCTCCTTACTTGGGCTGTTTGACATTTCCTATGCACATATGTTCATCCTTATTTTATTGCTGTATATCAAGTCTTAGGATAAGATGACATAATATATTTTGTATGTCTTTTTATTATTTGATTCTTCTTTATAAATGTTAAATTTCTAGGGAATTACTCAAACTATATGGATGAAATACTATTAATATATTATTCATGGTATTTTCATAATGTGTGATAAACTGAAATGTTACCATGATTTCTAATATACATTCAAGTTGGTAGCATTTGTGTAGAATAAAATGTATTTTTAAGTTGATATTTTATTGAACAAGTTAGTTGACCACTGTTTTTCCTAGATGTCAGCATCTTTCTCTGGGCTAGTCCATTTCATAAGGGCAACCGTCTCTTTGGACTGGGAGTTGCCCCCTACCCCCAATAGCAGGGGCCCGTGTGCAAACTTCCAGTCCAAGGTCACTTCCTCCTCCCTGAATAAGGTTCGATCTGCCCCCATGTCTATTAAGCAGCAAAACCTTTCTGCCTATGAGAATACTCATTTTAGGGCAGAGTCCTTCCACCAGGGGTATGGTCCAATGGGCCTGGTTAGTCCAGCCATGAGGCTGCCTGGGCCTCAGAGCAGAGGGGGTTCTTCCTTGAGAGCTAATGGGGCCAGAGGATGCCCCTCCCCTAGTTTAAAGGCTTCCCATCTAAATCAAACTTGGATCAACAATCCTTTTTCCAATGGTATCCCTTCCTGCACCTGGGGCAGGGTGTAGGGGGTGGTTTGCTCCCCCCAGGCTGGTTGGCAGGGGATTGTTGTAAACAGTCCCTCTTAAAAGGCCCCTCCTGCCCACATTTAAAACAAGTCCCTCTCCCTGATGGTCTTGGGGTTCTTTGGCCCTGGGCTGCCAGCACCGGGATTATAACCTCAGTCATTGCAGATGTCTGAACCTGTAAAGCTAAAGCTAGTGATTGGGAATGATGTTGTTGCATTCCCACATCCTGTGAGGCCACCACCCATCTGCCCAGGGAACTCTGTCTCAGTCCCATGTAGGCCATGCATTCATCCCTTCCCAGACCAGCAGCTTTACAACTGATCTCAGAGGTTCCCTGTGGGCAGCTTGCGGTTAATACTCTGTTGGACTCAGTCTACAAACTCAGCTAGAGGCTCACTAGGTTTTTGTCTTACTACTGTTATGGGGACTCAGTAGGCCTATCATCCAGTTTGTACCATGTGACAAGTCCAGCCTGCCTCACCTGGTCATGGAGTTCCCTTCCCCTGTCCCTGTTAACATGGAATAAGTAAAAGGTATCGCAGGTTGAGCCTGCCGGTTATTCTCCGCCCACACTTTGCATTCCTCCTTAAAGAAAGCACACCATTTAATAAACTGAGAACTGGTGAGGACAGCCTTGGCCACATCCCGCCAGTCTTTAGGGACACATGGGATAAGCAATGTCTTGTAACAGGGTCTGGGCCCAAGGAGAGTTTGGGCCATCCTCCACCACCACCTTGTGGAGCTCTAAGAGCCTTAGCTTCCCATGGATAACATGACAAGGGCTTGTTATCTCCTGGTGTCAGATTGACTGGATATGCTTGGGGAAGTGAATCCTGTGGCCTAGGGTCCGGGTTCCCTGTGGCACATGTCTTAAAGGTAGGCCTCCACGTAGGTTACTTCCCCAGCCCTCAGCCCCTCCGTGGAAGGCCTGTAGGGATCCGGGTCTTGCAGTTCCCTCTCGCAGGTCACATAGGGCACCATACTTTCCCCGCAATCGGGGAACAGGGAGGGGGCCTAGGACCATTAGGGGCACCCAAATCAGTGGGGGTAAACTTCACCCTCATTTTGACTTCCACTGTGCATGTTTCAGTGCGTTCTTGGTCGAATTTGACCCATACCTTTTCCTTCTCACTTCCCAAGTCCTCTTTTACTCCCTCTAGACCTAATGTTGCCTCCTCCTACTTCTGTGAAATAGCATTACCACTAAGGGTTTCACTTACCCTGAGAGACTGCTTAGCCTTGCCCAGTATATTTTCCTTTCGTGCCCCAAGTTGGGCTCCAGATGTTGGGTCTTCGTCTGTCATGAAAGTTGGACGAAAGACGGACGGGGTCCCAGGAAAAGTAAGTGCGGCCGCTGGCCCATTCTCCAGCCTCCCTTAAGCGCAGGAGACAATCAGACGCAGCGGGGAGTCAAGTCAAGCAGGAAAACTCGTTTATTAACACACAGCAAGCACTTTTTAAGGCAAAAAAACTGGGTGACATGGGAGGGGAGGAGAAGGATCCAATCACTGTAAAGTTTATTTTATTTATTTATATTTTTTTGGGTCCGGTCGTGGGGCCTGAACTCTGGGCCTGGGTGCTGTCCCTCAGCTCTTCAGCTCAAGGCTAGCACTCTACCACTTGAGCCACAGAACCACTTCCGGCTTTTTCTTTTTGCTTATGTGGTGCTGAGGAATTGAACCCGGGGCCTCATGCATGCAAGACAAGCGCTCTACCACTGAGCCACCTTCCCAGCCCAAAGTTTATTTTAAAAGGATTACATTGGTAAGAATAGCATTGGCCATGAAGGGGGTTCGAGGCAAGTCTGGGGGGCGAGATTTACCAGACAAGGATAGGAAGGGCCCTTGTGCATGATCCAAGCACCTGTCCTAGTTACCTCACAACCCCACCTAACATAGCAATAAACATCAGTCCTGCTACAGTTAGAAATTCCAAAGCAGTTCAGTTAATTCCTGGGCGTATATAAAAGTCAGTATCTGGTAAGGTCATCCTCTTCAGAACATGGGAGCAGCCTGGGTATTGGGAGTTTCACACATGCGGCATGGTGCATCCTCATGGACCCCCACACTCAGGCCGTTCTACTATAGTCCAGAAAAACAAGGAAAATTTAAAACAAACTGCAGACATAACAAAGCAATCTTGGGTACCTGGTGTCTTTTAAGTAAGCCAATTCCTTGTATGTGCCTTTAAGGGAGCACAGGGGTCAAGATGACCTTTGAGCTTTACTGTCAGCTCCCAATGGCTCCCAACACCTAGCATCCTATGCTATCATTTATATGTAATGTAACACATAACTCAAAAATAAAGGGCTGAGATGTAGCTCAGTGGCAAAGTGCTTGCCTAGCAAGTGCAATATCCTGGGTTTGATTCTTAGTACCAAAAAGAAAAGACCAAAAAAATATAGTTAACACCGCCCCTAATCCCCCCTCCCTTCAAAAAAATGACCCTTTAACTGGGCACTGGTGGTTCATGCCTGTAATCCTAGCTATTCAGGAGGCTGATGTCTGAGGATCACAGTTCAAAGCCAGACTGGGCAGGGAAATCTGTGAGAGTCTTATCTCCAATTAACCACCAAAAAATTGGAAGAGACACTGTGGCTCAAGTGGTAGAGTGATAGTGTTGAGCTGAATTGCTGAAGGACAGAGCCCAGGCCCAGAGTTCAAGCCTCATGAGAGACAAAATAAATAAATAAAAATATTTTTCTTTTAGAAAGAAAATGAGTTTTAGGACATTTTTAATTAAAATTAATGTGAATCACTCTTTCAATAATACAATGAAATTTAGGAGGAAATGCTTATTTTTTTCTACAAAATGAAAGAAGGTAAACTCAATTTTCCAAACTATAAACTATCTAAAATTAAATACCATAGTTGACTAACAGCTATTCTATTGACTAATATAGTACATATGAGGCCTTCTTAGTAATATATTTTCCCAGTCTTTGAATATGTTCACTTTACTCATTATAATTTTTGAAGAAGCCTTCTTGTTGACAATTTATTTATAATCATATGTACAGAGATGGAGAAGAGTAAACTATGCCTATATATTAATTTTTAACTTACTTCCTTGTTATTTACATAGAATTTACCATAGAAGTAAGAAAGAAATAGGATTAATATTTTAGAGCCTATTGCAATATCCAGGTGCTAGATGATTACATTCATTATAGTATGATAGCAATAATAAGGGAAGTGAAATTTTATTCATCCACAAAATAATTTGAAAGCTTTGTGAATATGATTGGTAGAGAAAGGCTTAAGGAAATGCCATCTCAAAATACACAAATTGTTACAATAATTACTTTCTCAAGTAATTTGGCTTGAGGATCTGTAAAATGAGAGGAGAGCATTTGGGTTATGTTTCCCTACATACAACAACAAGTCACAAGTATTCTTTTGTGAGAGATGTGTTTCACATTTTAAAGTGAAAAATAACCTTTATTACCATGCAGGTAATTGAATCTGAAATGAGCCTAGTCTTTAAAGTAGCCATCATCATTTACCATTTTTCTCATTTACATTTTTATTGGTACTCTGCCTAAGATTTGTACCCAATTCTGATTTTTATCATGCCATTTCTTTACAACTTGATTCTTTTTATAAAAAATATGAAATCATCATGTTTAGTCATCATTTCTTAAGATTTAACTCTCTTATGAAGATCCTCTGTGAACATGTAAACTTAATAAAACCTTTACACATTTTGACATTAGCTCTTTCATTAATTTGATTCTTAAATATTACTAGAGTTCACATAAGACCTATCTTTCTCTTACAGTTGATTGATATCACTATAGGTTTAATAGAAAGAAATTCAGGAAATTTTAAACTGTTTTGCTCTCTAGTTAAAAAATTTGAATGGCAGAATATGGTCAGGAATTTTCCAGATTTGGACTACTAATTTTGATATTCATTTTAATTTAGTAATCCAAGTAAAGGCAATAAACAAGCAAGCAAAATTATGATTATGCAAAGAAAGATCCCTACAAACTAGGTACATTTATAAATGATCAGTATATTTACCTGAAGATATGGAATTGATTATCACCTAAGAAATTTTGAGGGCTGGGAAGGTGGCTCACTGGTAGAGTGCTTCCCTTGCATGCATGAGGCCCTGGGTTCGATTCTGCAACACCACATAAGCAAAAAGAAAAAAAAAAAGCCACAAGTGGCACTGTGGAGCGCTAGCCTTGAGCTGAATCGCTGAGGGACAGTGCCCAGGCCCAGAGTTCAAGTCCCACGACCGGACCCCCCCCCCCACAAAAAAAAGAAAGTTTGATCATGCGAAAAAAAACACTAGATTTTGCAACTCCCTGTATATGTACCACTTTGATCATAATAATGCATTCATCCTGGAAAAAGGTTAAATTTATCTAAAGTGTAGATTGGCCAAATAAACAAAACATGAGAATAAGATAGTGGAATCACTGAATTTTTAAATGACTACAGAAAGAACCAAAAATAAGAAGGATGAGGTAGGAAAGTAAGAGGCTCAATGGTAGAGCACTACCAGACCTATGATTAGCTAAGAATTTCTCTTTTCATATCTCTCCTAATATTAATCAAACATGCCCTTCTGAATTTGACACTAATATATATGATTTATGTTGAATATTATGCACTTCAAAATATAATGTTCTTTCTTGTATGCTAATTTATTCTTTGTCATAGATATATTAATTTTATGTTCTCTTTAATGCTCTATTTTTAAAATACAGTGCATTACAGCTTATAGTTCTTCAATCACACACACACACACACACACACACACACACACACACACACACACACACACACACACACACACACACACTAAAACAGCACAAAATGTGCCCTAGTAATATTTGTCATTGCAAAATGTAATATGTTAGAATCATAGTAACTAAATTTTACCATTATCTTACGGGAAGAATAGCAATATTAAAATTAAGCCTAAATTTCAGCTTCATAATTACTCAATTTCATTTTGTATGTTGTAATAAAAAGGCTATCCGAAAACGATTACACAAGAATTTTTGTTTTAGAAAACTTTTTTACTTCTGTCATCTACTAAAATGTATTAAATCACTTGGAGTTCCATAGAAATTATGATACTTTAGTTGATTATTATGATTTTTCCTTGTCTTCCTCCCTGGATTCTGTGTGAAAGCGTTCTTGAGTGGAAATATGTACCAATTAATGAGACTGTACATGAAGAAATAGTACAGATGTTCCATTTGATCAGATGAATTGAGATAGTTGGGCTCTAGTAACCACAGTAAGCAATTATATTAAGAGATGAATTCCCATGTATTGTCATTAAAAATGCCTGCAGAACAAATCATTACAAAGGATTTCTGTCATTAATTTAAATTATGTATATGTATATATAATTGTATTTATATGTATACAACTGTTTATATATACACACAAACATCTCATTTCAAAATTAAGTAGAATATAAAGCTATAACTTCTGATATTGAAAAAAGTGAATTACCCAGACACTGGCAGCTCATGCCTATAATCCTAGGTAATCAGGAAACTGAGATCTGAGGATTGTGTTTCATAGCCAGGCTCAGCAAGAAAGTACATGAGACTTGTATCTCCATTTAATTACCAAAAGCCATAAGTGGAGCTGTGGCTTAAAAGGTAAAGCATTAACCTTGAACAAAATGTTTAGAAACAGTGTATGTGTGTAAGACATCAATTCAATCCCCAGGACCAGCACAAGCACGTGAGCGCGCACACACAAACACACACACACACACACACACACACACACACACACACACACAGAGGCATGCATGCACACGTGCACAGAAAGAATTAATGAGAACACAAAGAATGATCAATAGAATGAAAGATTGGAATATCAGTTTATATTATATAAAGGGTTAGTACCGAGAATTATAAAGATTGTAAAAGGCCTTGTCAAACAAGCATATATTTAAAAAGATTGGTTTATATGTAATGACAATGAAATTTAAAGGCAGCTAGCAGAACAGTCATCTGCCTGTGCTTTGATTCAGTGATCAGGAAACAGTCACCAGAATTGTTGGCTTAAAATAAAAGAAAACACAAACAAAATTTCTACATTATAGTTGCAAAGGTTTTCATCTGTTTGCTCTATATACTCTACATATTTTTTTTCCTTGAACTCTGAGATCTCTGTTAATTCTTCTAAGAAAAAACCTTTATATATTCATGTGGTTAATTGTGAAAAAGGAAACAAGATTAGAGTCAACTTCAAACAAATTTTACCTTTTAGTTCTCATGTTAGCACTTTTAATTAATGGATCCCAACATATCTACAGAATTTAGCTGCCAAGTTTGAGAATTATATTATTTAGTCAGAAAAAAATGACATTCTAGGAGAGGGAAATCAGTAGCTCTACATACTCTTCTCAATGAGGAAAAAAAACTATTTTTATTCCACCCTTTATTCCTTTTGCCTTTTCTACTTTGATCATGGCAACCTTGCACAGACATTTCATCTCAAATTTCAACTATTCCTCAAGGATTTTAACTTTTTCTTAATATATTTTTTAAATTTTTATGCAATCTTTATTGAGCTTAATAATAATTAGAGGTAGATACTTTCATGGACTTAATTTTAAGGAATGTGATAATTCTTCCTAGTTTTCATATGTTGAATCTTCCTAATATTTTTAATACAAACATTTAACAAAATTATGTGTGCAGCAAATGCCAAAGGGAGTGTATATTGGCTGGACCACTTACATTGAGAAAAATGTTCACTTACATTTTTTAATGACCTACTAGAATAGACTATGTAATTATGCTAAAGCAGAATAACATAAGTCTTACATTGTTTCAAAAGTATATATTTTATTAAATATGAATTTATACACGATAGTTGATTGAATCACTCTAAATTAAGGCAAAACATATATACATGAGTGTAGACCTCTTAATATGACTTTCATACCTTTTTCTCAGATCTAGAATTATCTCAGTAATAAGTAAAATTATTCTAAACAGTTCTGTTTTAAATATTATTTCTAAATGAGATAAAATATGAATGTAGTTTTCATAGATATCCGTATATATATAAATAGAAAATGCATGTAATTCTTCAAGAGCTTATCAGATATGTTTTAAGAGTTGTAAGAACTTAATACTACAATTGTCAAAATTAACTTGCTAGTCAGGACTATGTAGCATTACTTGTCCATGATATTTTTTTCTGTCCTGGGATGACAGTGAAAATTTGTCACATTTGTTGTCAAATTTATTATTAGTTCTCTTTTAAAATATTTTTATCATATAGTGAAAGTTTCATTAAAGAATCACATTTTTACTCCTTTATTTCATTCTGAGGGGTGTAATGCATTATTTAAAACATAACCTATTTCTGAAGTTACTGTTAAGGGCTATAAAGCAGGGAACTAATATGTAGTTTTACTACAAGAGCTTTCTCTTAACAACATTGCTAACTGTGACATTCATCCTACTTAACCTTACTCAAAATATCCTGGAAAAATGTCAGCATTCTCCAAACCTGCAACACAAATGAATTATCAAATAGTTTGGCAATATATTTATAAGAAGATTTCACATTTATAACAAATGCCTGGTAGCAGAGTTCATATTCAAAATAACAATACAGCAATTACATGTAAATTAAAACAATTATACCATTATGTATCAGGTATTTAATTATTCAGTACAAGTATAATATATTCTTGGAATACTGCTATATACTAAAATATAAATTTTACTTTCACTATGCTTCTAATGTATTATTTCTTGATGTTTTTATGAATGAAATTCAATTTGCAAACATATTGCTGCTTTGAGTTACACACTTTGAATTAAATGACTGTCATAATACTTTTTAAAAAACTGAATCTTAATAACCTTTTTAGTGCATTTTTGTCAACTACATTTTCCAAGAATATATTTTTCAATTTTTTTTTCATGAGTATAATTAATTTTATTTGACAACATGAATGTGGCAGGCAAGTTTTAGGAAGTAAAGTCATTACCTTCTCTTTGCTTCTACATAAATAGAAAAACCATGGAAGATTAAAAAAAAAACTAAAAACTTGATAGAATATTGAGAACAATGGAAAGATAATAAAAATGTATACATTTGTTCCTAAGAGAATGGATAAATGAAGAGCAATAAACACAATTGTAATGTATACTAGAAATAATGTAATATTCTCTGCCAAAAAAACCTAAAGATCATCTAAAATTCTGCAGAAATAAAATCAATCTGAATATACTCATAAGCTACTTCTTAACATTGTCAATTTTTTTTTTTCTTAATTTAGTAGACCACGGTATATTAAAAAAATTGTGTCAGTCCTGAGGCTTGAACTCAGGTCCCGAGTATTACTTGACCACAGCTTTACTATGGCTTTTTGTGGTTGTTAATTAGAGATGAGTCTCAAGGACTTTTCTGCCCAGCCTGGCTTTGCAGTGCAGTCTATAATCTCAGCCTCCTAGGATTACAGGCATGAGTTACCAGCTCCCGGCTCAGAGGATGTTTTAGCAGTTAATTGGGTCGTAAATAATTAGTTGCAGACATACTAGATTTTATATGATGAGAAAAAGAATCTGGTTGCTGCCATTGCAATATTTAAATTAAACATTTTTATCGATGAAATATCAGAAGTTTATATTGTGCATGTACACCAGAAAATGGATAAAAAAACACTATCATATTTAGCCAACTGTAGTAGATACAATGATGCTTTAGCACAACTACTGGAGAAACACCTAACATAAGTTTCGTCACATTTTCTGTTGCAAAATTTAAATTTATAAGATATTGTCTTTGAGTATATGCAAAAAAGAGATGGCAACACATAACACACACAAATACACATAGGCTTAATAGCTAGGTAGGTAGTAAATGTTAATTTTCCAACTGAGTTATACTATGGAATTTCACTCATGCATATACTATACCTCAGCCAGCTTCGTCATATATATGACCATATATATATATATATATATATATATATATATATATATATATATATATATTTCTTAGCCTGGCTAACTTCAGTATAATTTTTAAATCCATCCATTTCTCTGCAAATGATATGTCATTTTTCTTGATGGCTGATGAAAATTCCACTATATGTACATATATATATATATATATATACACATATGTGTCCATTCCATATTTATTCCACTCTGTATATATATGTGTGTATATGTGTATATGTATAAATGTATGTATATATATCTATATACGTATACATACAAGTGTTTGTATACATACAAGTGTATGTGTGTACATGTATAAGTGTATATATATATGTACATGTGTATACATACATGTTTGAATGTACTTTATTTGAGAAAGTCATTTGGCAACATATGGGAAATGTAAACCACATATTTTTTGGGCCAGCAATATTATTGTGCTTAAAATGAAACAAAATTAAAATACAATGTAACAATATGTGTTAAAATTGTTAAAATACCTGAATGTTGGTGCAGAAATTGATTGAATGAATTTACATAAGTGTGTGAATATGGAATAATGAAACCCGTTAAAATTAGTAAAAAGTGAGATGGTATAGACTAAAAGAAGAGGCAAATTCCCAATAGGTTGTTTGGGACTATTACAATGAAATTCCATTGTATAATGAATATACACTACTACAAATAAATACAACCTAATATTTGCAATAATATAAATTATATTACTCCTAAACCATATAATACAATGAGACTACTAACCTAGAAGCAATGCATGTAGTGTGATAATTATTTTTCCATAAAGAATATTCTAAAATATCCTGATTTACACATGAACCGACTTCTGTCTGATGCCACCTATCTGGTTATGCTTCTGGGTCCAAAACTGACCTATCTTGCAGACAGTTATGGCTTAGGAGAGAAGAGGACTTTTGAGGCAAAGTCAATTTGATACTAAGACTCTTAGAAAGAATGAAGAGCAATGGGCCATCAGAGGGTTGTAACTCAAGGTGGACAGGAAAGACTTCCTGTGGAAGACAAAGCCTGAGGAAGGTACATGGTAAGGAGACACCGCTTAGAGAATGGGTGAAGGGATGGGAGAAAACTAATTACAGTCAGCAATACATTTGCAGAGGGAGGAGAGCACAAGTTCCACATGTACAATTGACTCAGAAAAGGGTTTGGCACATGGGAACAAATCTATGTTATTTACAGTTACTCTAGTTGAATCTCCAGAGTTACAGGTAACTGTAACTCTGCACCTAATAAAAATTCATGTCCCTTCTGAAAAAAAAAAGAATATTCTTAGAAATTAGATGTATTCTGCAGACAAAAGTCTAAATTTTCTGAACCATGACTCCATGAAATATTTTTTCATTGGAGAGTGAAAGTACTGAAATTTAATTTCTCACATTATTTTATAATATTTCTCCTGGATATGTTAATTCCATTGTGAAATTGAAGTATTCAATGGAGAGATAACTGAAACCAGAAATGTTAAAATGGATAAATAAAATATTTGGTTAATATACACAAAACAAATGTTACAGTAGATGGTAAACCATTGGAGATATTTAATGTGAATTATATATATATATATATATATATATATATATATATATATATATATATATATATATATATATTCCCATAACAGAATAGCAAGTAAAAATATTAACTTCTCTTTATACTAGAGAAACTACTAACACTTAGGACTAATTAATCATCTTACTTTTGTTGAATAAAACATGTAAACATGTCAAAATTAGCTTCTGAAAACACAGGATTTTGTGTCAGAAATGCTAAAATTAGATTATTAAAATAAAAAAACAAGTCTCAAATCTGTTTAGTATTATAAAAGAAATCAAACTAAAGTGGCTTTTAATAAGTTATAAAACCTTGACCTACTGAATTACTTGAATCCTGAATGGCACAAAATGCTAAACTAGAATGAGATTTTAATTTATACATAACCAAAAAGTTAAATTGATACTATCTTCTTTGTTTTACACTTATTAATAGCAGTTCATAATTCAAAGGAAAGCATCTTTAATGGAACTGGTAATCATTTTTTTGGTGATCTACATGAAATGTTTTTTCTTTTTTGCTGTGCTATTAGGATGGCAATGGTTAGGTATAAGAATGATAATTATTTCATCTTGACATATAGTAACTCCTTTCTATTTAATGATTTTTAATATATAAATATATACAACCTACTTTCCATTGGAACATTAAGACACTTTAAATTTGAAATCATGCTAAAATGCAATAAAAACTAAAAAGGTACTTTGGTTTCTTATTAGTGATACTAAACTTCCTAGAGAAATCTATTCTATGTATGAATTGTATAAATACATTTAACAAATGATAAATAATGATTTTATTTTATTGGAAATTACTTTAAAAGTTTTACGTTTTTATTTATTGGGGAATATTAATTGCACAAGGGTTTTCATAGCAACATTTCCATATATACGTTTGTACTTAGATAGTATTCATCTTTTTCACTCTCATTTTTACCCTACATCCTCTTAATGATTTCGACCTCAAAGGGTTTTCCTCATATAATTGACTTTATTTCATTATGTCTATAGTTCACATATAGCATTAAATATGGTATGTCATTCTGAGTATGAGTTATCTTGCTGAATATCATAATCCCAAATTCCATTCATTTTCCTGAAAATGACAATTTTGTTTCTTATTTATACCTGACTACTCCTCCATTGTACATTTACAACATGTTTTTTTGCATTTATCGGTTGATGAACACCTAAACTAATCTTCACTGTGGTAAATAGTGTTATAAAAACATACATGGAACCAACCTAGATGTCCTTCAGAAAAGGAATGGATCAAGAAAATGTGATATGTTTGTGTGTGTGTGTGTGTGTGTGTGTGTGTGTGTGTGTGTGTGTGTGTGTGTGTCTGTGTGTGTGTGTAGAATGACATCGCCTTATTTCTTAGGAAAGAGAAGACTTGGAAAAAAAATTATATTAAGTGAAGTAAGCCAGGCCCACAAAGAATCAGGCCCCATGATTTCACTCATTTGGAATAACTAGTATACATCTGGGATAATCTTACCAGACAAGCAGAAAAGATAAAAAAATGTGTATATATGACCACATAAGATGATGCTAAACAAAATGAACACCAATATATGGACACAAGAGGTTTTGTTTTTCTTTGTTGATGTTGTTTTTAATGTAATATGTGGGTTTTTTTTTCTTTTATATGTTCTACCCTCAAGGTATCACCCAGGTTGTCACTGTATTTGATTATGGCTCCCTGCATCTTGATATACATTTTTCTAATTTGGGGCAGGGAAGGGAAATAATAAAATACTGGGACAAAAATAGAGGTTGGCTCATTGTAACAATGAGACTTACAAGACACTATGTTGAAAATGAACTTTTCAACTTCTGGGGGGGGGTGGAAAGAGGGAGGATTTTGGGAGGTGGGGAAAGAAGGGATATTAAGGGATAAACAAAGGAGGGGGTAACTGCTCAATAGGAAATGTACTCATTACCTTATTATATAATTGTAACCCTTTAGTACAGTATCTTTACAATAAATTAAAAAAAAAAAAACACAGGTATGGTATGGCAAGGTGTGGGTGGCTCACAACTCTGATCCTAGCTACTCAGGAGACTAAATCTGAGGGTCACAGTTCAAACCCACCCCAGGCAGGAAAGTTTGATGAGACTCTAATCTCGAATAAACTAGTCAGACAATGCCAAAAGTGATGCTGTGGCTCAAGTGGTAGAGCACTAGCCTTGAGTATATAGAGGCTCAGGGACAGAGCCTAGGACGTGCAAAACATACAATAAACAAACAAACAAACAAACAAATAGGTGTTTCTTATCTCTGTCTTATGATGACTCAAATTTCTTCAGAGACATACCCAGGAGTAGATAATATGATAGTTTTATTTTTAGTTTCAGGAAGATTAAAACTGATTTCTGTGGTTGCTGCACTACTTTATATTGTTGGTAGTATTTGTAATTGTTTTTGTCAATAACTATGTGACAGGGGCAAAATGGAATGGAATGGAATCTTGGTCTCATTTTCTTTGTTTTTTTTTGTATGTGTTTTATTGTAAAAATACTGTGAAGGGGGGTTACAATTACATGAGCAAGGTAATGAGTACATTTCCTGTGGAACATTGTTGCCTCTTCCTTTGTTTTCCCCTATCATCCCTTCCCTCTTACCTCCACAACTACACCCCCAACACAGTTGAAAAGTTTATTTTCAACAGTGTTTTGTATATCTTATTGTTACAATAGGTCAACCTGTATCCCTATTTAAACATTTTGTTTTTTCCCTCCCCTTCCCTGACTTAGAGAAGTGTATATACAAGAAGCAGGACACCGACATCAGATACAGTGACAACAGGGGTTATACCATGGAGGAGGAACATACAAACAAAAAAAAATCACATGTTACATTGTAAATACGCTAGAAACAATATCAAGGAAGAAAGAAAAAATATTTGTGTCCTTATCTTGCAGTTCATTTTCCTTAACATCATCTTATATGGTCATATGTATATAGCTTTTGAACTTTTCTGCTTGTCCTAAACTTCACTTAATATAATTTTTTTCCAAGTCTTTTCATTTCCTAACAAATGGGGCAATGTCTTTCTTTCTGATGGAGGCATAGAATTCCACTATATATATATACCATATTTTCTTGATCCATTCATATACTGGGGGGCATCTGGGTTGGTTCTATGTCTTCGCTATGGTAAATAATGCTATAATCAACATAGTTGTGCTGGTAGCCTTAGTATGGCCTTCTTTGTGATCGTTTGGGTAAATGCCCAAAAATGGGATTCCTAGGTCATAGGACAGCTCTATTTGGAGTCTTTTGAGAAACCTCCATACTACTTTCCAAAGTGGTTGAACAAGTTTACATTCCCACCAACAATGCAGTATGGTTCCCGTATGGCTACATCCCCTCCAGCATCTGTTGTTATTAGAGTTTTTGATTCTAGCCATTCTAACTGGGGTGAGGTGGAAACTCACTGTTGTTTTGATTTGAATTTCTTTCATGGCTAGAGAGTTTGAGCATTTCTTCATGTGTGTATTGGCCATTCTTATTTCCTCTTCAGAGAAGTTTCTCGTTAAGTCTTTAGCTCACTTATTTATTGGGCAGTTGTTTGAGGATTTATTGTTGGGATTTAATTCAATACCTATCAATATTCCAACCTCATTCTTCAATAAGAAGAAGCAATCCAAAAATTCATATGGAACAATAAAAGACCTTGAATATCAAAAGGATCCTTAACAGAAAGAACAGTGCTGGAAGAATATCAATACCAAACTTCAAACTCTACAACAAAGCCATAGTAATCAAAACAGCTGGAAACTAGCACAGGAACAGACCTGAGGACAAATGGAATAGAAATGAAAACCCATCTTTCCATTTCCTAACAAATGGGGCAATGTCATTCTTTGTGATGGAGGCATAGAATTCCACTGGGTATATATACCACATTTTCTTGATGCATTCATCTACTGAGGGGCATCTGGGTTGGTTCCATATCTTAACTATGGTAAATAATGTTGCAATAAACATAGACTGGGAAAAAATTATATTAAGTGAAATAATCCAGGCCCAAAGAAACATAGGTCCCATGGTTTCCCTTATTTGCAATAACTAGTATATGTCTGAGACAAGCAGAATCGGTCAGATAAGTTGATGTTAGTCGAATTGAACCCCAAGATAAGGACTCAAATAATTTTCTTTCTAGAGATTGTTTTGAACATATTTATAAGATGATTTCTTTGGTGCTTTTATGTCCCTCCCCCATGGTATAACCCCTGTTTTCACTGTTTTTGATGTTGGTAAAATTTGTGGAGGGGAATGGAAAATAGGAATACAGATGGACCCATTGCAACAATGAGATGTACAGTCATTATGTTGAAAAAATAACTTTACAACTTTGGCAGGGAAGGGGAGCGGGGGTGGAGGGGGAGATGGGAAGGTCTGGTAAAGGGAAACAAAGGAGGAGGCAACAATGCTTGATAAGAAGTGTACTCATTACCTTGCTCATGTAATTGTAACCCCTCTGTATGGTATTTTCACAATAAAAAAATTGAAAACCCAGAAATGAACCCACAGACATATAACCACCTAATCTTCAATAAGAGGGCTAAAATAATAGAATGGAAGAAAGCCTCTTCAGTAAATGGTGCTGTCAAAATTGGTTAATCACCTGTAGAAAACTAAAGCTAAATCTTTATATATCACCCTGCACCAGAATCAACTCAAAATGGATCAAATACCTTGAAGTCAAAGCAGACACCTGAAAACATGACTGGACGGAATAGGAGAAACCATAGGTCTTCTTGGCACAAGCCGAAATTTTTTTTCACACAATTTTTGTGTGTGTGTGAAAATACCGTAGAGAGGATTTACAATTACATGAGCAAAGTAATGAGTACATTTCTTATCAAGCATTGTTGCCTCCCCCTTTGTTTCCCCTTACCATCCCTTCCCATCTCCCCCGCTCCCCCCCTCCCTCGTCCCCCCTGTTTCTTCACGTATATATTGGCCATTCATACTTTTATTGAGAATTGTTAGATTCCTTTTTGGTTATTTTGCTGCTTCAGTTTTTAAGAGTTTCATATATTCTATTTAATAATTTTATTTCTCATTGCTAGGACTATATCTGAGGCTTCTGGATGCTTGCTTTTGTTGCAGTCTCATACATTTTTTGTTACGATGGGTTTGTAGTTTAACTTGAAGTCCAGTATATTCTACTTCAGCATTGCTCTTTCAGCTTATAATTAAACTATTTTAGGTCTGAATTCTATATTAGATTTAGGTGTATTTATCTATTTTTGAACTTTGATGGAGAATTTATTGAATCTGTTCATAGCTTTCAGTAATATAACCATTTTCATAATACTTATCTACTATTCCATGACTTTGGAAGGACTTTCATTTTCTAGTGTCTTTTTCAGAAAGGAACCATTATTTTAGTAGAGTATTTATAGTTGTAATAAATGGCCCCATATACAACAAATGGCTGGGAGCAGTTTAATATTAAAATGTGTGTTATTGGTTGCCTATATTATTATAAGTAAGTGAGTTTACCAAGAGTATTCATATTAATTGCCATTTTTTCTCAGAACACACCTGAAAGTTATGAATCTCAGTTTTACCATGTTTTTGGTAAGCAAATTGACTCTCAGAAAAGTGAGCATTTAATACAGATAATTAACAAAAATATTCAATTCAGAACTGTATTTGCATTATGTGTTACCCTATAGCTATGATCTTTTCCTTTTATATTCTATAAGATTACAAACATAAACTTTGTGATCTCTTTGAGTAAACATTTTACCATTTTGACATTTTCAATCACCTCACACATTCCCCCAAATTTGTATATTTACTTTTTTAATGTTGTTCTAAAATTTCTAGGAGATTCTTATTTTTTATTTTTTTCTTATCTGTCTATATATTCATATAGCCTGTCTCTTAATCCACTACTTCTTCTACTTGATATGCTCTGCTGAGTATATCTAACACATCTTACTGAACTTATTTTTTTCTAATCAAAGACTTCTGTTTGATATGATATGAATCAGTGACATCTTTTCTTAAGTTGATTTATTAATCATTTTATACATTTCTTTTCATGCTCACTATGCAGTTCATTTCTGGTGCTGTAGGGTAAAATTTTGGTGCTGTTTAAGTTATTGATATTTGTATATGAAACTATATTGTTATTTAATGATTAGGTATCTTTATTATGGTCTTGATAATTAGGGTTTGTTTGTGTTTAATTTCAGAACTTCTAGGGTTGTGTATTTTCTGAGTCTGTCACTTCTGTTATTTCAACATTTCATTGCACCCTAATCCCACATTTGCAGAGTATGCCATTTAAATGTTATCAGTGTTTCAGCCTTAGAGTAAAATCCAAGCCCATTTTTCCCAAATAATTAATTGGTGTCTTGTCACTGTAAAAGTCTTAAAACCATAGTCCAATCCCACAAGTCTCCCCAACCTTCAGGGTCATATGCCTCTCTGTTGTCACCAGACAGTTCTCGTGAATCATGTTGCTTGACTTTAAGCAAAGTAACCATGGTGTGACCACAGAAATTTTAATTATAATACCTGTGATAATATATACTGCATCTTTCTACCTTTATTCCATAACTTGCTAAGATCAGCACACTACTCTAGCCAAACATGGATTACAGAATATTGCCTATTGAGGAAGTAGACTTGTGGGCTCCAAACCTATACTGGTTATACCAATCAGAAAAGAATCCTAATAGACTGAGACCATCCATCCGTATCTGGCATTGAGGTTGTTCCACACTGTCTGTCCAAACTTTCTGGTCCAGAAATGTGGATGTTAGTATCCACCCAACATATAGCACTATGTTCCAGGGCAAAGTTCTGAGGTAAGTACTGTATCATAACCCCAAGTAGTGGCATCTGATTCCATGATACGTTTGTTGACTGTGGCTTGTGTAGTTTGGGTGAAAACAGTCCTTTTGTTATGAAAATTGATGCTAGACTGTGTTGTACCTCAGCTTCATATGTATGAAAACCTGTAAAGTCTGGAAGTACACCCAGACTTATACTACAGAGGGTGGTAAAACAGACCCAAGTATGAGTCTATACCTATGTGGCACAGGAATCTACAGGGACCTGAAGCAAGTGTACACTTACCATCTATAATCATTATTTGAGCAGTATGGTTGGCAGAGATGAAGTAGAGGTTGTCCCTTGGCCAATAAGTTTGACACTAATCTAGCATCTCGCAGTTTCAAGGATCTGCACAATGTGGGGCAGGGTGCCCTATTACCAATGCAGGACTGGCAAATAAGCACCATAAGCATTAAATGATGCAACAAGTTTATGTCTTTCTACCTTCTGGTGAGATTGATCTAGAGACTCTGTTTAAGAATTAATTAAGGCCAGGTATCAGTGGCTCACACCTGCAATCCTAGCTACTCAGGAGGCTGAGATCTGAGGATCACAGTTCAAAGCCAGCCCAGGCAGAAAAGTAACACTTATCTCCAAAAAAGCACCAGAAAACCGGAAGTGGTGCTGTGGTTCAAGTGGTGGAACACTAGCCTTGAGTTGAAGAGCTGAGAGACAGTGTCCAGGCCCCGAGTTCAAGTTCCATGACCGGTCAAAAAAAATGGAATTCTTTAAGAACTCTATCCTAAGGCAAGAAAGTACGTGAGACGCTTAACTTCAATTAACCACCAGAAAATCAGGGGTTGAGCTGTGGCTCAAGTGGTAGACCACTAGACTAGAGAAAGTGCTCAGGAACAATACTGTGATTTCAAGCCTAGACACTTGTATGTGTGTGTCCCCCAACCCCCAGAATTCTTGTCGACATGGAAACAGATTTCAGCCTTGTACCAGTTTTCACACTGGCAATCCATCAACTGAAATCTAGCAAAATGTTTTGTACCTTGAATTTCAGCAGGTGAAGTCTTGATCCTCCGTTTGCTGACAAAACGGAGGTTGGCTGTAGCTTCCAGGCTCTGTTTAGTGGTTTAACTCTCACCCATAGGACTGAGGGAAGCAGTCAGATGTATCTGCCTAATACGTGATTTCAATATGGCAGACTTGGTATTTGACTTCACATCTAAGGTGTGGACTTCATTCTCTTTCTTTTTGTCAGTGAAAAATGTCTGGTCATACTGCTTGGAAATGGAGGATGGGGTATGACTGCAGCTTTTTCCTTCTTTGATATTTGATGCATACTTTCTTTTTATTATACAAAATCAAGGGTTGTGCTTTCTTACTTGATGTCCTTATGGTCTGTGTAGTTTAGTGTAAAAATAGCTTTTCAAACTGTTGTTTATATGGGGAGAAATTCACTACAGGATTTTACTTACATACCATCTTGTCTGCCTTTTCCAACATGGTAAGTTTGTGTGTGTTTTTGTATGTGAGTGTTTTTGTGGGCGTGCTTGATAAAACACTTAACATGTACTTTCCTAGGCATTTACAAGAATATAATATAGAAATTATTGATTGATAAAGATGTATTGCATTCTGTTATGTTGATTTCAAGCCTTTCTTCAGAACTACTTGAAGACAATAGAATAAGAATCTAATGTAGCAAAATGGTATTTTGATTAAATATAAGCATTTTCATATTCAGTGTAGCATGATTAACTATTGCCAAGATCTGTAATTAATTGATGGGTATCAATGACTGAAGATGTACAGAAAATAATACAGGTTGGGCACTTGGTTAAGGTGATAGAAGACTACAAACAGTTGTGAATTCATGAGTTCAAACTACAGTACATCACAAAATGTAAATTGATATGCATACTCTTTATACATATTCCACATAGTAAAATATTGTGCAGCCTTTAATAAAGAAGAAAACAGTGTCATTTGTAAGACATTATATGACCCTGGAGGACATTTTAGTAAGTGAAATAAATCAGGCACAGAAAGACAAATGTCACATGATGAACTTGCAAATGGAACCTAACAGAGCTCAAATCATGTAAGGGGACAAATTTGTAGTTACTCAGGGATGGTAAAGGTTTTCAGGAGATGTTATTGAAAGAATACAAAGTATCTATTAGAAAAAAACCAATAAGTTCTAAAGATCTATATTATGAAACAGTGTGCCAACAAATAATTATCTGTGTTGCAAAGGAAAAACTTCATTGCTTCCATTCATATTTTGTGTTCAACATTTCAGTATCTGGAACATAATTTTAAAAGTACATTCAGAAATAATTATCAGAGTACAAATTCATTTTGTATGGTTACTGAACTCACTTTCTTAAAATATTTTTTACTTTTTATTTTATATTAATTGGAGAATTTGAAGTTGTCATGCATCCTTATTTCTGCAATTATCAGAAGACATTAAGGACCAAAGAGTTGTAAAAATAAGAATAATAATTGAAAATAAGATCCTAACCAGCAGTAATAGTTTGTTCCTACCTTTCTTTGTAGTACTAGATATTGAACATAGGATTTGGGGCATGAAAAACAAGTCTTCTAGCACTTAAAAGAGAAACCCTAACAAAGAAACACAGAATGTAGTATAAAACACACACACACACACACACACACACACACACACACACACACACACACACACACACACACACACACACACAAACTATAGAATCAGGGGAATTTAAGAAAGGAATTAAGCAAACAACACAAAGAAATCAGGAAAAAGTCCTACTATGTGACTTTAGTAATAAACATAAGTGGAAAAAAGCTCCAATTTAAAAATATAAAGATTGCTAAACAATGTACAAAAATTCTGCAAAAATCCACATAAAAAAATACTTGTATTTGAATTCTCAAATATGACTTCTGAAATTTTGATTCTCATGTTTGTTCCCTGGCTTTTGCTAAATTTATCATGGAAGTGCTTTAATGTTATATACCAAAGGTTAGTTTTAATTCACAAATTTAAATTGTTATAGATAGCACAAAAATTTACATCAGACTTCCTCTTTGTATGTTAAATTGACATCTGGGAAAATTATTAGCATATTTTACTATACTCGTTAATGCTTCCAGACAGGTTAGAGGTCTTAATACAGAAGAATAATGAGAAAGCCACCTGGCTTCTGAGAAAGATCTGTATCATTAATGGGATTTATTATAACTTGTTAAATTCAGGATCATTAGCACATGTCACAGATGTGAATATTGTGAATTGGCCACATCATGCTACCTGGAAGCTTGCTGACATTAGTTTTGAAGTAGTAATATCTAAAACAAAGGCCAGAGGGTTGGATTGTGTAAGTGGGAGGTAACACAGGAAACCTGATCTTTTGAAGAGCTTACTTACAAGATTATCCTTTGTCAGAAAGTTCTCCATGGTGATAACATTGTTTTGCCCATTTAGAACACTAAACATATGTTGACTTCTGGCAAGTTGGATTTCAGATAACTGCTCTTGGCAGAGTTCCTGTGTCTTTCCCCTACTAAAATCTTGGGCAATAAATCTCTAATTGGCTTCTCTGGAATAAAATTAGAGAATGTTACTGCTTTTTTGTTTGAAAAGTGATGACACCAGTATGTTCCCACAAAAGAAAAAATATTTCCATCTATTCATGTTCCAAAGGATGTGTATTTTTCACTTACTGATCATTGATACAAATTATATTCTTGAGTATAACTGGCTATGATTCTTCTTAATCTTAATAAATCAACTAGTGAAGGTCCCTATGATATCTTTGATGTTTGAACAAACTTGTTAGGTGACAGAATTCCTATTGAAAATTACATTAAAAATTTAAAAATTTAAATTAAAACAAAATACCATATTCAAAGTTGCCTATGTTTTTATATGCATCAAAATTTTTTTCTCAGAGCCCATTGACAGTGGCTCATGATTGTAATCCTAGCTTCACAGGAGGCTGAGCTCTGAGGATCACAGTTCAAAGCCAGCTCAGGCAGAAAAGTCTCCTAGAGACTATTATCTTCAATTAACTACTATAAAAAAGGAAGTGGTGCTGTGATTCAATGTGGCAGAGCCCTAGCTTGAGCAAAAGAGCTCAGGGACAGTACCCAGTCCCTGAGTTCAAGCCCCAGGACTAGCACCAATTTTTCCCCCTCTGGTAGCTGGGAAGTAGCTCAGAGATAAGCTGCTTAGCATGCAGAAGGCTCTGCTTTTAAGCTCATGTACCAGCAGATAACAAAACAGCAGCAAAAATTTAAAATAAAAATCCTTTAAAAATGTATCAAAACGACAGAATAAATCCAGGACTTCATTCTTACAGGGAAAAAGGAGACTAATAACTAAAGTACACAGGGAGCTCAGACAAGTTAAAAAAAAGCACAGTTTAAAAATGGGCAGATGAACCTACTAAACAATTCTCCCAATAATATGAACAAATAGGCAACAAATACAGGAAGAAATTGCTCAACATCCCTGGCTAAAAGGAAATGCAAATCAAAACAGTAATGAGATTTTACCATACTCTAGTAAAAATATCATCATTAAGAACACAAGCAACAACAAATGGTGAGAATATGGGGGAAAAGAAGCAATATACACTGTTGGTGGGAATATAAACCACTACAACCATTGTGGAAATCAGTATGTAGTTTCCTCAAACAGAATTACCATATAGGCCAGTGATACCAGTCTTGTACGTATATCAATAGGAATGCAAGCCAGGATTCAGTAAGGGCACTTGCATGCTTATGTATTGTTGTGGCACTATTCACAATAGCTAATCTGTGGAAATGTTCCAATTGTCTCATGATTGATCAGTGGATTAGGGGTCATTATTTAATTCTAAAGGAAAATACATTGTTATTCACAGATAAATAGCTGGTACCTAAGAGCGTCATATTAATCAAAGTAACCTGAGTCCACAGAAAAAAAATTATATGTTTTTCCATATGATTAATTGGGACTTGGAAGATAAAATAAACATATGAATACATAAAATTATATATATGTAAATCTTGGACTTAAAGAGAGTATTAGAAGTTAGAATTTAGTGAAATGTATTGTTGCATGAAGATGGCTTAGTGAAACAGAGAAAATAATTGAATAATGGGAAAGATGAGGTAGTGATAATAATTGAGCAGGTTAATATGATTAAAATAGTGTATATTTATGTGTGGAATACCACAGTGAAATACGCATTTGAATATTTAACATACATTTAAACCTTTTCAAAACATGTTGAATGATCCTGTTTGAGTGACTGGAAAATGATTCCACTTACCTGAAGGGAAGTAAATTATATACATATACATATACATACATATACATTTTTTTTTGGTCCAGTCGTGGGGCCTGAACTCTGAGCCTGGATGCTGTCCCACAGCTCTTCAGCTCAAGGCTAGAGCTGAAATGAAGAAGTAGAATAAATATGATATATTGAAAAAGTTTATCTACATGAGTCAAAATGGAAAGTGGACAAAAAAACAGTAGTATACAAATACAAAGGTGTAAGATAAACCTTAATTTATATAAGATATAATTATCGTAAGGAAAACATGGTACATTCTTTAATATAAATAAAATTTGAGAGAATTATGTTCAGTTAAATAAACATGACATGAAGACATATGATTGAATGTATATAAACTACATAGATTAGTCAACTTCATAAAAACAGAAAGTTGATTGGTTGTGAAAACTGTCTAGGTAATCAGAGAATGGGAAGATGTTTTTAGCTGAGTGTATATGATCAGTTAGCAAATTTAGAAATTTTTCTGGACACCATATTGATGAAAGCCCAACATGACTACAATTAAGAGAGAACTTCATATTACATATGATATGAATTTGATTAAAGTACATTATATGTATATGTGAAAATTTCAATATGAAACTCTTTTGCACAATTAATATACAGTAATAAAATGTAAAATGCAATGGTCAAATAATGAGACATTTTAACAGGGAAAAATGGTAGAAATATGTAAGGATAGTTTGTTCATCAAGAAGATTAAATGATTGTTAATGTGGATATACCCAATAATAGAACTTAAAAGCACATAAAATGGAATATAACTAAAAGACCAACACATAAATACAAAAGTATAGATGACTTCTTCACTGTTCAATTATTGATAATGAGTAAATATTTCTATCAGGCAATTTAATTGATATTTATGCCCCCAATCAACCAATTATCAGCATATTAAGTATTCTTTTAACACAATATGAAACTTTCTTAAAGACAGATCAGATTGCACAATCATGTATTAATGAATTTATAAACATTGAATTTCCACTTACCTGAAGGGAGGTAAATTATATACATATACATATACATACATATACATTTTTTTTTGGTCCAGTCGTGGGGCCTGAACTCTGAGCCTGGACGCTGTCCCACAGCTCTTCAGCTCAAGGCTAGAGCTCTACCACTTGAGCCACAGCACCACTTCCGTTTTTTTTTTTTTTTTTGCTTATGTGGTGCTGAGTAATCAAACCCAGGGCTTATGCATGCAAGGCAAGCACTCTACCACTGAGCTACCTTCCCAGCCCTACATATGCATTTTTTTAAACTAAGAAAAGCTGTATTTCATCACCATAAGTTTTCAGATATGACAGAGTTACAATTCAAATTCTCACATTCTGAAAGATGTCTTCATAAATAATTTGCCACTCATATCAAGTAAGTGCATTAATCTGAAATAAACCTTATCAAAATATGTAATAGCATGTTACTGTAACTGATGATCACTATAAAGAAGCTATATGAAATAGAGGTATACAGAAACAACTTGAGTGCGGTGGATGAAACTGATTGAATAGTGCATAAATGTGTGTGAAGATATAATAGTGAAGTTTCTCCTGTAACGGATATTAGCCTATAAAAAAGAGAGAGCTCAGTGTAAGATAACATTTTGAGTTGTCTATAACAAGATGTTGAGGATTCATAGCAATAGTCTCTAACTACGTAAATGTTAAAGATGTCCAGTTTTTAGAAACACTGAAAAGAAATTTGAGTCTTTGCCCTAATGGCTGTCAGCCTTATTAAAGATGATAGCTGGGTGCCAATGATTCACATTTATAACTAGCTACTCAGGAGATTGAGATCTGATGATCACAGTTCAAAGCCGGCTCAGGCAGGACAGTCTGTGAGACTCTTATCTCTGATTAAGCACCAAAAAAGCCAGAAATGGAGCTGTGGATCAAGTGTAGAGCACTAGCCTTGAGCAAAAAAGCTCAGGGACAGCACCTAGGCTGTGAGCTCAAGCCCCAGGACGAGCATAAAAAAGGATAAGGTGATATGAGCCACTAGTTGTGGCATCAAACTCTGGTTACTTTCAAGATATGGAAGATTCACAAGAAAATTTGGTATGTATACACAATGGAATTCTATGCCTCCATCAGAAAGAGTGACATTGCCCCATTTGTTAGGAAATGGAAAGACTTGGAAAAATTATATTAAGTGAAGTAAGCCAAGCCCAAAGAAACATAGGTCCCATGCTTTCCTTTATTTGCAATATCTAGTATATGTATGAGTCAAGCAGAAAAGGTCAGATAAAGTGATGTTAGGAAAATGAACCCTAATATATGTATTTAAATGTTTTTTTCTTTCATGCATTTGTTTCTATCGCAATTATAAGATTATTTCTTTGTTGCTTTGTATGTCCCTCCCCCACAGTATAACCCCTGCTTTCACTGTATTTGATGTTATAATTTGTGGAGGGGAAGGGGAAAAACAAGTCGTTTAAATAATGATACAGGTGGACCCGTTTCAACAATGAGAAGTACAAGTTGTCATGTCGAAAACGAACTTTACAACTTTGGTGGGGGGGGGAGGATTAGGTGTGGGGGGCGGGGGGAGGCTGGGAAGGGATGGGAAGGGTAAACAAAGGAGGAGGCTACAATGCTTGATAAGAAATATACTCATTATCTTGCCCATCTGATTGTAACCCCTCTGTACAGTATTTTCACAATAAAAAATAAATTTTAAAAAAAGATGTGGAAGATTTAGAGTTGTAACAAAATTGTAGAATTAGGTTCAGATACTAACATTGGCATTTTAAAAAATGACCAAAGTTGGGCACCAGTGGCTCACACCTGTAATCTTAGCTATTCAGGAGGCTGAGTCCGGACGATCAAGGTTAGAAGCCAGCCTGGGCAGAAAAGTTTTGCAAGACTCCAATGTCTCCAATAATCCACAGCTATCTCCAATAAAGCACTCAAAAAACCAGAAGTGGTACTTTGACTTAAGAATGCTAGCCTTGAGCTGAAGAGCTGAGGGACAATGCCCAGGCCCAGAGTTCAAGCCCCACGAATGACAAAAAAAAAAAAAAAAAAAAAAAAAAAAGACCACATACAGTTTGCTGGTGTTCCCTACTAACCATTAGAGGAGGGAGTAACATTAATTGGAAGTTAAAACACAAGGCAAATTACCAGAACTCTAAACAATTATAAGTCAAGTCACTGTATAGTATGAAAGCAAATGGAGTGAAAAAGAATTAGAATTCATACAAAAAATCAGAACTTAAAAAGCAAAAAAATATAAATATTTAGTGAATTTTCTCAAATGAAGCAGTTTAAAGGACAGAAATGAAAAATATTACAGATCTATATACGAAAAAGCAGATATAGATTAATCAGCTCTGGACATTTCCAGTTAAACATTCATATATATACATATTCACCTTTTTCTTTATATTGAGATAAATACATATGTGATAGGAAAATTCTGGAAAAAAATCAACAATACCACAAATACACTCTCAAGTTTAAAAATGGTGTGAAATATGTTTCACAGAACACTACACAAATGTAAACCCTGATTTAATTCCAGTATTTTCATCAGGCCAGAAGTATGATTGGTTGCACTTAAAAAAAAAAAAAACAGATATTGTTTTTTCCCTTCACCTCCACAAATTATACCAACATCAAATACAGTGAAAGCAGGGGGTTATACCATGGGGGAGGGACATACAAAGCAACAAAGAAATAATCTTATAAATCTGTTAGAAACAATCCCATGAAAGAAAAAAAAACATTTGAATACATATCTTAGGGTTCATTTCCCTAACATCAACTTATCTGACCTTTTCTGCTTGACTCAGAAATATACTAGTTATTGCAAATAATGAAGACCATGGGACCTATGTTTCTTTGGGCCTGGCTTACTTCACTTAATATAATTTTTTCCAAGTCTTTCCATTTCCTAACAAATGGGACAATGTCATTCTTTCTGAGGGAGGCATAGAATTCCATTGTGTATATATACCACATTTTCTTGATCCATTCATCTACTGAGGAGCATCTGGGTTGGTTCCATATCTTAGCTATGGTAAATAATGCTTCAGTAAACATAGTCGTGCTGGTAGCTTTAGTGTGGTCTTGTTTGTGAACATTTGGGTAAATGCCTAAAAGTGGGATTGCTGGGTCATAGGGGAGCTCTATGTGGAGCCTTTTGAGGAACCTCCATACCACTTTCCAAAGTGTTTGAACAAGTTTACACTCCCACCAACAATGCAGTAAGGTTCCCTTCTGTCCACATCCCCTCCAGCATTTGTTGTTATTAGAGTTCTTGATTATAGCCATTCTAACTGGGGTGAGGTGGCATCTCAGAGTTGTTTTGATTTGCATTTCTTTATGGCTAGGGACGTTGAGCATTTCTTCGTGTGTCTATTGGCCATCCTTCTTTCCTATTCAGAGAAGTTTCTCTTTAAGTCTTTAGCCCAATTATTTATTGGGCAGTTGTGGAGGGGAAGGTTAAAAACAAATCGTTTAAATAGGGATACAAGTGGACCCATTTCAACAATGAGATGTACAAGTCATTATGTCGAAAATGAACTTTACAACTTTGGGGGGGAGGAGGATTGGGTGGGGAGGAGAAGGAGGGGGGGGAATGGGAAAGGATGGGAAAGGGAAACAAAGGAGAAGGCTATAATGCTTGATAAGAAATGTACTCATTATCTTGCCCATGTAATTGTAACCCCTCTGTACAGTATTTTCACAATAAAAAATAATAATAAAACACATTGGTATCCTATCACAGTGGCTTATTAATAATTAAGGAATTTTGTATTCACAGTATTAGTGTGGACAAAAAATTAATATTGCTTACTTAGTGTGGTGTTTCAGCTTTCAAAGTCTTTTCAACAAAAGAAAATGGCTGCAACCATTACAACACAAAAGTTAATGATTGGTCTTTGTAGTTCTAGTCATAAGTCCTCACTTATTTCCTTATATAATGTAAATGATCTTCCTTTGCAGGATTTCAGTAAGACCAACAGTTCTAAAACAATGTTAGCAAGCATCCCAAAGTTGCAGGTGAATATCTTCACAGTGTACTTCCACCTCACTGAAGTAGATTGTTACAAAATTCATTAGTGGTTTCATTATGCAGCTTTTAAAAGAAAATGATTTTGATTTTCCCCCCATGGTTCATAGTTCTCAGAAGAGTCCTGTCTGGGGAAACCATACAGTACAACGATGTTCAGAATAACCAGATGGTCCTTAGTAGATTAAATCTCTCAGTGCCACTTTAGTAAAGAAGCATCTACATCCTTAGCTATATTACCAGTGTATCCTGGAACCGAAGTAAGATGGTTTTCCTGTTCCCACAATCCATTTAATTGTTGCTTTAAAATCTTTTATAACATCATTTATAACTTCTGTTTTGGATAACAGCTCTGACCACCACCTTTTTATTACTGCTTGAAGACAGTTTAGACCAACTATTGCACACTCTTCAAAATTAGCTTTTAAGTAATGACTTTACTAGAGGCAATAAGTCTACACGCAGTTAAGTGAGACATACTGGTTTTTTTCCTGCAAACTATTGGTGAGCACAGAGAGGCAATCTACCACGACTCCAAGATCTTCTATCCTCACTAAATAAGCTATTAGTTCTCTTATACTTCTTTTTCTCCAGAACGTTAAAGCTACATTCAACCTCTCATTCCTGCTGAATAAAACTTGAGCCATTGTTTCATGATCCTGAGAAACTTTAGGGGAAAAAAATAAACACTAAATTTTGATGATGGGCTTTCTTTTTGTGAAGAACCAGCTTCACTGGAGTAAACAAAGTACGTTTGACTGTCATGGTGTAACTTTTCAGGCAGATAGCCTAGACTAACCAGTAAATTTTCATTGTTTGCCATGTCACAGCTCCCACTTCTATGGGATTGTCTTTTTCTGTAACAAGCATTTGGGAAGGGATGATAAACTTTCTGTGCTAGATCACCTTATGTAGTTTATCTGGGTTTTTTGCACCTTGTCCCACTGTTCTATTTATCTAAGCAGCCAACTGTTTTGGAGATTTCTTAACCTGCTTCATGTTCTTATTAGTGAAACTGGAGTTCCTTTTTCTTTTCTTTTCTTTTTTCTTTTCTTTTTTCTTTTTTTTTTTTTTTTTTTTTTTTTTGCTTATGTGGTGCTAAGGAATCTAACTCAGGGCCTCATGCATGCAAGGCAAGCGCTCTACCACTGAGCCACCTTCCCAGCCCCTTGGAGTTCTTTTTTCTAGGAAGATCATTGGGATAATCGTCAATATTACAAAAATTTTCTTTTTTAACATTGTAGTTTTCAGATGCCATAATCTCTTAAATATGGGCGCCGCATGGTGTAGTGATGTTCCAGTCAAGCCCTGGGACTATGAATGACCTTTGCTGCCCAAAGCAGCCCTCAGCTTCTGCGCTGTTGCATGGAAGAGCTTTCCGGGAAAGCTATATATACATTTTTAGTTTAAGACTGGGTTTAATTATGTAGCTTATTCTGGTCTTAAACTTTCCACTCCTCCAAATCAGCTTTGGGAGCAGTGGATTACAGGAGTGAACCAATATGACAGGTTTAAATGTAATTATTATTGCAAATTATTGCAAAATCATCCTTTGGTTATCCTAAATATGTAGAGATAAGTTAGTATATTTATAAATACTTGTATGAGAACATTTCAAGATAAAATATATTTGTAAAAATAATAGCACTATGTTGTATTATATTGTGGTTTATTTAATATGGCTAAGTCATCTCTTACTGAGGATTGTATAGATGTACATACATTTGAAATGAACAACCCTGTAAACGCAATCATCTGAGTTTTTCTTAGTGTATTTCATTAAGTAATTCAGGAATCTTTTTAAGTAATTTAAAGAAATAGTAAGTGTTTAACAAAGTTGCAAAGTAAAATACCAACATATAAAAACCAATTAATCTCTATATAGCAGCAATTAAAAACTAAAACTCATTAGCTGGGTCCAGTGCTTCAGGCATATAATTCTAGGTACTAAAGAGGGGGAGGTTAAGATCTGATAATCACAGCTTGAAGCCAGCCCAGGAGGACAAATTCGAGGAATACTCATCCATAATTAACCAGAACAAAAGAAATCCAGAAGTTTAGGAATGACTCAAGTGGTAAAAGTGGTACAAAGAGATATGCGGGATGGTGGAGAAGCCAAAAAGTTCAAAGACAGGAGTTCAAGCCCTAGTACTGGAATACACACACACACACACACACACACACACACACACACACACACACACACACACACACACACACACACACACACACACACATTCACATTCACCCTCATATTTATCACAGTAGTGAACTGAAAAAAGTTTGTAAAGTTTCTCTAGGCTGAGAATTATGTAAATATACACCCTTTATAGAAGAAGTCATAGAATAGTAAATAAATGTAGCAATGTTTATAAACTAAAAAAAAATCATCACAGAAGGCAAACCTCAGGTTTTGGTTATTTTTTTTTCAGGTTTTGTTAGTGGTTTGCTCCTACCACCAAAAGTATGCACAACACATACTCTAGACTCTGTAAATATGTTTCTTTGTGTGAGAAATGGAGTTTTGCTGGTGAATTTAGTATTTTAAGGTGTGTTAAGCATCCTGAGTTATTCAAGTGAACCTAGTGTGCAAAAGTGATACAGATTGAGGAATTCAGTCTGTCTGAGCTGGCTTTTAATATACATAAAGAAGCTTAGAGTCAATAAATGCCTGTAGAGTCTAGCAACTGGGGATGGAAAGTAAAAATGCCTCTCTTGTCACCACAAGTAATAGAATGCTAATGACATCTTGATTTTATTCCAGGGAGACACATTTTGGATTACTTAACACTGGAGCTGAAAAATAGTAAATTAATGCAGTTTAAAGCCACTAAACTTTATGGATCTGCTACAGTAGTAAAATGAAGATAATGAAAATTTAAATAATTCCTATCCAAAAAAAACTAATAAGATTAGATGAGAGGACTCTGAAAAGTATATGGAAAAACAAAGACACTAAGGTTGTGTCAATTTTGTACAGGACGTTAAAGCTATTTTAAACCTATAATAATACATACAGCATGATTAAAATAATAGAAAGAATCATAGATCATTGGAATAAACGTGTCCAGAAACAGAGACAAATATGCTGAACTGAATATTGAGAAAAGTGCAAAGACAATTACATGAAGACTACATAGGATTTCAAATATTTTTTAGATCAAATAAACATTTTATATGAAAATAAAAATCAATGAACCATAATCTAATACCTTATATATTACAATGTGTAAAAGTATAATAGGTAATAGATTTAAAATGTAATCATAAAATTATAGAGCATTGGGAAATAAATAAAAGTTTTATTACTATGAATTATATATAACATCAAAATACACTGCAGTAGATTTCATCAGAATTTAGAAAAAGAAAAACCAAAGCAGATTCTGAAAAACAGTGTTCTGAGTATGAGAAAGCAAGTTTTAAATTTAAGAGAAAAAATTTTCCAATCACAGAGCTAAGTTAGGGTTGGATGATGAAATAGAAAGAAATCACATATTGTTTGATCCTTGCTCCACCTTTTATGTGCTCCTCCTTAGACTCATAAATTCAAAGTAACAAACAACACAAAATCAAAAGAGAATAAAAGCAAAAAATGACAAGAATATCTCATTTCCTTTTTTGCAGTTAATTTCATAAAATATTATTTTATATGATAATTTGTCCATAGCTGTTGAAATTTTAACTCACTATTCCTCTGTATATCAACTACAGGAACACAATTCCTAAAAAGAATATATTCTAACATTAAGAACACAACAAATCCAACCTATTTTAGAAAATGAACAAGTCAAATGAATTATACCAATATTCTTTCATTATTTTTGAGAACTAATTTAATATAGTTAAGGTAGGTTTTAAAATGAATAGTAGATAAATTATGTATTAATAAGCAAAATTACTTAATAAACAAAACTAAGTTTATATTTTATTTTTTAAAGATTTTTTTATTGCCATGTGCCAGTTGTGAAAGTGGAATTTCTGTGTGACTTTTCCATATATGCATACAATCTTCCCAAGGACCTCACTTCTCCTATTACTCTCCTTTTTCCCCTTGTACACACTTCTTAAAACAATTTCAATAGATTTCATTGTTCTATTTTTGTTTACACATATAAGGAACTTTGACTTTCTCACCCTCACTCATCCTCACTTGTCCTATGAAAAATAAATTGAGCACTAGCTTCAAGTGAAAATATAGGTATATTCTACTTATAATTATTAATTTCATTGTCAAAACATAGGTATGTTCTACTTTTGTTAATTATTTATTTCATTGACAACGTCATGATTTCTTTTTTCCTTATATTTAAATATTTAGGTTAGTATATACTAAATATTAAGTAATAATTTAAATAATATTTTAAAGATGAATGTTTGACTACTATTGAAACAGGTCAAAATCTCACCAAAAAGTTTAGCATCTTGCTCAATATTTCAATGACTTTTAGTGCATGTATTATCTACTAGTTTTCTGACATACATTTATAACTTACACCAATTTTCACATGAACTGATTTAGCATTAGGGGAGGTTAACCTGGTTATAAATCTAAATATACTTTTTTTCCAATTTTTTTATGGTGATTAAGTGGTTACATATTTTCCCAAATTTCACAGTATTGTGGGATAGTGATGCTGAGTTAAAATTACAAACACATTCTAACTTTGCTGGAGCACATTGTCTATTACGGTCTATAACATTTATGAGTTCTATGAGCTTTGCGATAAAGTTATTTCTTCCACATTGGGTGATATGAACATTTCTTTTGTTTTGCATAGCATCAGCTGTTCCCTCTTTCCCAATTGTTCCCTCCTTCCCATCCCTGCCATTGAGATGCTTAGTTCATTTTGGTCAATGTCCAGTGCAGCGGATGGGTCCTGCTGTTGTATGTGTTTCCCTAATTCCCTCTAGTTCTGTGTCTTCCTGGTTCCCTTCTGGTGTACATATATGTATACCATACATGTGATCAGCAACATGGTGTTATTTAATAGTGATTTGACGAGATGAGTGGAACTCCTTTGTTTCTTGAGTCCTGTTAATTTTGTCGTATCACTTGACATTTTGGATTTAACATCCACTTATCAAGGAGACCATGTACCCTTTGGCTATTTGCTCTTGGCTTACCTCGCTCAACATCATTTCTTCTAGCTCCATCCATTTCCCTGCAAATGCCATTATTTTGTCACTTCTAATGACTGCATAATATTCCACTGTGTGTAGATACCAAAAATTTTGGATCCATTTATCTGTGGTAGGACATCTGGGTTGTTTTCATATCCTGGCTGTTGTGAACAGTGTTGCAATAAATATGGAGGTGCATGTGTCCTTATATACTGGTTCCTGTTGCTCAGGAAGATGTCTAGAAGTGGTATGACTGGGTCATAAGAGGTGTCAATATTTAGCTTTCTGAGGACCCTCCAGACTGCTTTCCAAAGTGGTTGTATAAGTGTACATTCCCACGAGCAGGGGATTTCTCCAAATCCCCTCCATCATTTGTCGTTGGCTGACCTGAGGATGTGGGCCATTCTGACTGGGCTAAGGTGGTATCTCAGGGTTGTCTTTATTTGCATTTCCTTCACAAGCAGGGATGGTGAACATTTCCTCATGTGTTTCTTGCCATTTTTATCTCTTCTTCTGAGAAGTCTCTCTTTAGTTCCCTTGCCCATTTAGTAATTGGTTTGTTAGGTTTGGGATGGATTAGTTTCTTGAGTTCCCTGTATACACTGGATATTAACTCCTTGTCTGATATATTGCTGGTAAATATTTTCCCGATTAGTTGGTTGTCTTTCTAGCTTGGTTGCTATAGCTTTAACTGTGCAGAAGCTTTTTATTTTATGGGAGTCCCATTTGCCAAGTCTCTCTCCAATTTGTTGTGACCCTGGGACTCTGTTCAGGAAGTTCCTTTCTGTGCCTATAAGTTCAAGTTTCTCTCCTACTCTGTCCTGAAGTAGTTTCAGAGATTCAGGTTTAATGTTAAGGTCTAATCCATTTTGAGTTGATGTTGGTGCATGGTGATAGGCTGGGGTCCACTTTTAGTCTTCTGCATATGGCCACCAAGTTTGCCAACACCAGTGGTTGAAGAGGCTGTGTTTCTTCCATTCTATGTCTTTGGCTCCTTTGTCAAATATCAACTGACTGTAGGCATGTGGATTTATTTCTGGATCATCTATTCTATTCCATTGATCTTCAGGTCTGCTTTTATGCTAGTACCATGCTGTCTTTGTTATTATGGCGCTATAGTAGTGTTTGAAGTTCGGCATGGATATCCCACCCATGTTGTCTTTATTCCCTAGAGTTGTTTTGGTTATTCTAGGGCTTTTGTTGTTCCATATGAATTTTTGGACTGTTTTCTGTATTTCAGAGATGTACATCATTGGGATTTTAATAGGAATTGCATTGAATTTTTATATTAATTTTGGTCATATTGCCATTTTCATTATATTAAGCCTGCCTATCCAAGAGCATGGGAGGTCTTTCCATTTCCTAGTGTCTTCTGTAATTTCTTTCTTTAACTTTTTATAGTTCTCATTAAATAGTTCTTTTACATCTTTGGTTAGGTTAATTCCTAAATATTTATTTTTTGGGAGGTTATTGTGAATGGTGTTGGTTCCTTTATTTCCCTCTCTTCTTGTACATTGTCAGTGTACAGGAAGGCAACTGATTTTTGTGGGTTGATTTTGTATCCTGCTACTTTTCCAAAGTGATTTATGATTTCTACGAGTTTGGGGATGGAGTTTTGGGGATTGTGAAGGTACAGTATAATGTCATCTTCAAAAAGGGATAGTTTAACGTCTTCTTTCCCTATGCAGTTCCCATTATTGTTTTTTTCTTGCCTTATTGCCCTGGCTAAGAGTTCCAGGACTATATTGAGGAGGAGTGGAGACACAGTGGCATCCTTGCCTTGTTCCTGACCTTAGGAGAATTGGTTGTAGCTTTTCCCCATTAAGTATAATGATGACTATTGGTCTGCAATAAATGGATTTAATTGTTTTAAGAAATGTTCCTTCTATTCCTATTTTCTCCAGAGCTTTTAGCATGAATGAATGTTGAATTTTATCAAAGGCCTTTTCTGTATCTGTGGAGATATTCATGTGATCCTTGAAGTTGACTCTGTTGATGTGTTGGATTACACTTATGGACTTACATATGTTAAACCATTCCTGCATATCTGGGATGAAGCCTACCTGGTTGTAGTGTATCATTTTTTTCTGTGTTTCTGGATTCTGTTAGCTAGAATCTTGTTCAGGATCTTTGCATCTGTGTTCATTAAGGAAATTGGCCTTTAATTCTCTTTTTTGGTTGGGTCTCTGCATGGTTTGGGGATGAGTGTGATATTGTAGAATGAGTTTGGGATAGATCCCTCCTTCTCTGTTTCTCTGAAGAGCTTGAGGAGTATGGGTATTAGTACTTCTTTAAAGGTCTTATAGAATTCTGTTGTGAATCCATCTGATCCTGGGCTTTTCTTTGTTGGAATGCTTTTGATAGCTTCCTGTATCTCGTTTAGGATATTGGCTTATTTAATTGATTTACTTCTTCTTTGCTACGTTTGGGCAACTTGGATTTCTCTAAAATAGCATCCTTTTCTGCCAGATTTTCTTTTTTTTTCTTTTTTTTTTGTCGGTCGTGGGGCTTGAACTCTGGGCCTGAGCGCTGTCCCTCAGCTCTTCAGCTCAAGGCGAGCGCTCTACCACTTGAGCTACAGCGCCACTTCCGGTTTTCTGGTGGTTTATTGGAGATAGGAGTCTCACGGTCTCTCCTGCCCGGGCTGGCTTTGAACTGCGATCCTCAGATCTCAGCCTCCTGAGTAGCTAGGATTACAGGTGTGAGCCACCAGCGCCCGGCAAGATTTTCTTTCTTTAGAGAGTATAACTTTTGAAAGTAGTCCGTTAAAATTGTTTGGATATCTTGGGTTCTTGTGATTTTTCCCGTGGCATCCCTAATCTTGTTAATATGGGTTTCCTCTATTCTTTTCTTAATTAATCTTGCCAATGGTCCATCAATTTTGTTTATTTTTTTCAAAGAAACAGCTTTTTGTTTGATTAATTTTGGCTATGATTCTTCTAGTCTCTATTTTATTAATTTCTGCTCTTAGTTTGGTTATCTGGCTCCATCTAGTAACTTTAAGTTCCATTTTTTCATGTTTTTCTAGCTGTTTTAATTGCTACATGAGATTATTTACTTGGTCTGTCTCTATTTTCTTGATGTGGGCACTGAGGGCAAAAAAATTCTCCCTCAGGACTGCTTTTGCTGTGTCCCACAAGTTTCTTGTGATGTGTTATCAGTTTCATTGAGTGGTAAGAATTTTTTAATTTCTTCTTTAATCTCTTCCATTACCCATGTGTTGCTTAGAAATGTGCTGTTCAATTTCCATATATTTGAGTAATTTCTCTGGTATGCTTTTTTATTGAGAAGTAGCTTGATTCCACTCTGGTCAGATAGGATACAGGGGATTATGTCAATCCCCTTGTATTTGCTTAAGTTCCTGGCATGAACTATGATATTGCCTATTTTGGAGAAAGTTCCATGAGCTGCTGAGAAGAATGTGTACTGGATTGTTTTAGGGTGAAATACTCGGTAGATATCAGTTAGTTCTGCTTGAAGTATGGCCTCACTTAATTCGGTAGCTTCTTTGCCAATCCTCTGGTTGGTAGACCTGTCCTTTGGTGAGAGTGGAGTGTTAAGCTCTCCTAGTATTATCATATTGGGATCAATTTTATTTTGTAACTTTGAGAATATTTGCTTAACATATTTGGGTGCTTCAAATTTGGGAATATAAGTTGATGATGGTAATATCCTCTTCTTGGATTGTTCCCTGTATTAATATGTAGTGTCCTTCTTTGTCTTTTTGTACTGATTTTAATGAAAAGTTTATTTTGTCAGATATCAGGATTGCTACACCTGCTTCTTACTGGGGGCATTTGATTGGTAGATCCTTTTCCAACCCTTCACTCTGAGTTTATTTATATGTTTGGCTGAGTGGTGGGTCTCCTAAAGGCAACAGATGGATGGGTCATGTTTTCTGATCGAATCTGCAGTTCTTCTTCTTTTGATTGGAGAATTAAGCCCGTTAATATTAAGAGATAGTATAGAGAGATGTATCGTGGTCCTTCTCATTCCCTGTTTTCCTAAGTTTTTCTTCTTTCCTTTCCTCCTGTGCTTGCTCAGTTAGACTTCTATTAATGCCTGTCTGTTTGTGGGTCCCTGTTCCTGGTTGCTTTCTTCAGGTTGTGTTCTCCCTCTTAGTATTCTTTGTAATACTTGCTTAATGTTTATGTATTCATTCAATTTTTATTTACTATTCAAAATTTTCAGTTCCCCATCGAATGTGAATGCTAGCTTTGCCCGGTATATCAGCCTGTGTTGGCTGTTATTGGTTCCCAGGGCTCGTATGGTACTTTCCCAGGCCATTCTTGCATTCAGTGTTTGTGTGGAGAGATCTGCAGTGATTCTAATTTTTCCCCCATTGTAGTAGAGCTCCTTCTTAATTTTTGCTACATGCAAGATCGTTTCCTTATTATTCAGATCTATCATTTTTATTATAATGTGTCTAGAAATGTTTCTCCTGGGATTTTGCTTGTTTGATGTCCTATATCCTTCTGTAATGTAGGTAAGATGTTCTTTTTTGAGATGGGGAAAATTTTCACAGATTATCTTTTTGAATAGGTGTTGCATTACCTTGCTTTGGTATTCCTCACCTTTGTCCACTCCAATTATACGAAGGTTAAATTTCTTGGCACTATCCACTTGCTCTTGGAATTCCCTTTCACATAATTTAAGTAATTTTTCCATATTTGTCATTTTTGGCCCAGTTGGTGTATTCTGTCTTATGTCTCTGACACTCTATATTCCATTTCATTCACTCTGTTAACTATGGCTTCCATTGTGCTTTGCATGGAGGAAATGGACTCATTTATGGATTCGATGTTGGTTCTCAAAGTACTAATCTCACCTCTTAATGAGGTGTGTACTGCCTCTATTTTTGCACTAATCTCACCTCTTATGGAGGTGTGTGCTGCCTATATTTTTGTACTAATCTCACCTCTTAGTGAGGTGTGTACATCCTCTATTTTTGCATGCATCTCCTGGTTGATATCCTGTATCACTTTCTATATTTTGACCCTGTGTTCTTTCGATTTCTGGTCTATTTATCACCTTATTTCTTGAGTCATTGCCTCCAGCATATCTTGGATGTAGCTTTTGTCTTCCATTCCTGCTTTGCTCCCACTGGGGCTCTCCCCTGGGTGGCTGCTGGCTTCTGGAGATAGCTTGCTAACCTGGGTGTTGATAAACATTGTAATTTTTCTCTGTGGTTTTCACATGGGGATTCAGGGATTATTGGAGACTAATCTGAAATTTTGTTTTGGTCAATAGGTGTCTGTCTTTTCTTGGTTGCATTTTCTGTGCTGGTAGAGAGAGTCTGTACCTGATCTCAGTTCTGTTGCGGGATGGTCTGACCCACATAGGGTTCTTGGCTCTCTGCTGTAGATCACTGGCAGTTCCCACCTTTAGAAGGGTTGAGCAGCCTAGACTGCTCCTGTTTGCTCCTACAGGTGCTCTTGGAGAGATCGAATGTGCTGGATGCAATCTCCTGGTTGCTGGAGTATGTTATGGGCTCCTGATGTTTTTTTTTTTGTTTTTTTTTTTTTTTTTGCCAGTTGTGGGCTTGAACTCTGGGTTTGGGCATTGTCCCTCAGCTCTTCAGCTCAAGGCTGGCATCCTACCATTTGAGCCATAGCACCACTTCTGGCCCTTTCTGCTTATGTGGTGCTGAGGAATTAGATACAGGGCCTCATGTACCCAAGACACGCACTCTACTGCTGAGTCACCTTACCAGCCTGAGCTCCTGACTAATATCAGGTGCTGGCAGCCTGTGTTGTCCAATTTCCAGCCTAGAATTTATGGGTCGGGTTCTGGTTGGGTTTGGGCTTCTCTTGTCCTGAGCCCCTGGGTCTTTTGCTGTCATATGTGTGATTCCAAGGGGGTGCAGTTCCCTGTTTTCCCCTCTCTGCTGAGGTGTATGTTCACCTTCTGACACCAGTTGGTAGGAGTTGGTTGTGTTGCTCAGGCACTGGATCCCCAGGCCTAGCACTGGCCCCGGCCTGGGGCACACCAGTTGGACCTGTGTTGCTGTGTATCCCACCTAGGTTATGCAGCCTGGAGTACATAGTTCAAATTTCTTCCACTGTTTGCTGTTTTGACCCAGGGGTGCTGTTCCTTGCTTGGGGATTTAAGCTCTCTTCCAGGAGTGCTCTTGCACTAGATGGGACAGCTGGCTGTGGTCCATGGGCTGGTGGAGCTCTCAGTTTCCAGTTTTAGTGGGTCCTGTGGTTCAGGTGTTGGGGTAGGGTGTCTGGGTGAGGGTCTGAGGATTTCCACCAGATCTGTTCTCCCTCGAGGGATACACTGCCACCTACAGGGTACTCACCCTGGAGCTAGTTGTTGTTTCTGTGTGATGTAGGTCATTGGTTGCCATTGCAATTGGAGTTCTGTTGAGGTGGTTGTGGGCTGGGCTGAGTGGTGGTGGCCCTGCATCTTTCTCTTCTGTCTCTGACTCAGTTGATACTGTTCGGGTTGCGCTTCGTGATGGGCCTCGGACCTCTGGCCGAGGGTTGGGGGAGGGCTCGTGCAGGTCCTGAACACTGGGGTTTCTCCTTTGTTTCTGCTCCGGTTGATGCTGTTCATATCCGGGCCATGGGATGGGTCTCCGACCTCT